>NW_012102399.1:935599-1000599 GCF_000951045.1 Mandrillus leucophaeus
TTATTTATTTATTTTTATGCTTATTAATATTCATCAAAAATATAATTGCTTTTGAATTTAGTGATGTTCTGTGCTGTATCAAAACAGTAAGAGTTAAATTTTAGGGTCACTATCACATGGCCGTTGCAACAACTGTTGGCTGTAGTACTCAACACAGTATGTGTCAGCCTCAAAATTTTTCTGGCTAATTAACTTAAACCATAATCTTAATATAAGCCAGGAGCCTCCTAAAGACCATTTTATTTGAAATTACAAAGAAGTTATAAATGAAAGCTAGAACATCTAACATTAGCTAGGTACCTCAAAAATGCATGGCACTGATAGTAAGAGAAAGTAGAGAATATCGAGATGTGGTAACATGACAAAAACAGATTCTGGAGGATGAGGCAAGTCATCAGGATTATTTATGTAAAGACGAAGGATGTTACATTCTATGCGTGTATGCCTTTCTAACTCAAAGGGATACTATCTTAGGTTTCATATTATGGCATCCCTGGTAAATTATAGAAAATCAACTCTGGAGTCTTTTTTCTAAGTTGTGTTATCCTGGAAATGCCTATTAAATAAGGGTCAATTAATTTGAGGAAGGTTTTAAGTTTTATGATTGCTTATAGTTTATGCCTGCAACTTTATTTGAAATAAACCCTGTTGGTTACCCTAGATCAGAAAAAAATTTTAAATAGGATCCTAATTTATTTTGTGTTATTGAGGACAACACAATATTCTCAAAAAACAATGTCATTTTCATTCATTTTAACTAAAAAATGAAGTATAATTACAAATAAGCACTGCCAAATAGATGAAAAAAAATGATTACCTGTCAGTTATGGGATTATTTAACTTGCATGAGATTGCTAATATAAAAAATGACATAATTCATTTCAATGCAGATGCCGCCTTCTTAATAATTTTCAATCCCTAAAATACAGAAGGCTCTAAAATGGTTTATACTCATAACAAGTAAGAAAAATCCAATAATGCACATGTACTCAAAGCAAATCTTTAAAAAAAAAAAAAACTAAATATTGAGTTATATTAATGAGTCAATGTTTTTAATAAAGTTTGAATGCTATAAAACTTGGATATAACAGAAGATGTTATTCAACTCCAAATAATTATAAATTATAATTACCAGTACAGTATTCTTTCTAATGAGACTAGAATGAAAGGATAATTTTAATTGCAATAATGAAGGTTAATTTCCATCCTTCCTCATGTTTACTCCCTTATTAAAAAGTGGTCCCCTTAGCCAAGGCAGAGACATATTACATTTTCAATGCAAATGTATTAATCTGGATAAACTCTGTATTAATTCTTGTACTGCACAGAGCTATAATTTGGATTATAATTAATCTAAAGTGGCACTAGATTTAAATGACAATATAAATGAAGCATTAGAAGGCTTTTCTATTATGAATGAATATTCAACAAATATAACTTGCATATTGCCACGTCTCATTTTGAAAGCTCTACTCCTGCAGATTAATGTCAGCAACATAGCACAACAGCTTACACAAACATAGCCTTCCTAACATATGTTAATTCCTTCCTGTCTAAAAAATTCTGTTAAAGTTGGCTCAAACTACCTTCCCATCTAACATACGAAGATAGTGATTAATTTGTAAGCTTGCTAGTATTTTTTGTTTACATTTATGATACATATAAAGAAAAACAATAAATATAAGTGGTTATTTAATCATTAGAAATACATATGAAAGAAAATCCATGTAATAATTTTTTAAACCTAAAAGCATTCAATTTAGAAGGCAGAAAACTTTGTTAGATGTTCATGTTAGTTGTCAACCACAAGAGCTGTCTTGAAGGCTGGAAGGTTTTAAAGCTAAATATTAGCATTTCAGCAACTGCTTTTAGTTGGTCCTTGCTTAGAGCTTATTTTTTATCCTTACAGATAAACCCAGGAAGGCATTTCTATGGGGATAAAATTTGTTTTAAATAACTACCATTATACAATTGTCTGTATCCTCTCAAATGCCCAAGTCCTGTCTGGATGGTACAATTAGGTGCCTAAGGAAGAACAATAATTCATCAGCCCATTAGGGAGTGATTGAGTCCACTACTTTTGCGGAGCAGTAAGTGGCACTGGTAAAGACAGAGCCTTGGCATCTGTGCTATGTTCCAAGCCAGATTCTTTCCTCAATGGTAAAATTAGATCAATTTTTCTAGAGATTCCCAGAATCCATCCTTTACAAGGTACTAGATATTAGACATTTAAGACCTGGCATAATGTCATATACTTCAGTATTACACGGGCATTGAATTAACACAAATCTGATATCTCTGTTACACATTCTTCTGAAGAATGAGAAGGATATATTCTGCAATCTGTTTTCGTACTACTATGTGAAAGATACCACTGAACGCAGACAGAACTTTGCCCTCTCTGAACCAGGCAAGCAGCTAATTTGATAAGGTCCATCACAGAAAGGGGAAAAACCGCCTTGCTATTTCCAATCTTTTTCAAAAAAAGTTTAGACGGTACCGTCTTTCACATTAACTTATCACTAGGTACTTCTAATTCCTCCTCAGTAACTTCAGGAGCCAGCTTACTAATATACAGCTAAGGCTTCTTTTTACATTGCTTGTGGCATAATACCAACCTTAGATCTTCTTTGTTTAAGTCAAATCAGAATCATATGTTAGACACTATATCCTAGGAGCAAATCTCAGTGACGCTTTTCTCACTGGCCTCCTGAAAGAAATTTAGTACTGAATAGTGTGGGGAGGGGAGCAGAGAGGCCCTTCAGATAATTTTTAAAGGGAATGCAAAACTTAGATATGCAAGGACTGAATTACAAATGTGGGATGATTCAGGTTTAAATAAACTTGCATGTAAAAATGATATTTTTTGCGCAACCCAATGTCTTCATAGTGAATACAAGCTCCTTTATATGCGGCTGTCACTGGAATTCAAGGAAAAGATAGATGACTACCTGAAACTAATAGGCTTGAACCCGTTTCAGCACTTCTTCTGCTTCAATGAGTCCAACATAATAAAACTAGGTATAGCGTGCAGCAAAAGTAGCCAATGTAATATTCATTGCAACCATAGATTTCCATCTCATACATACAAAGCATGGATGAAGTCATATATTTGCCAAATCAAACACAGTAAAAGCCTTAGGTATCCACACCAGATGCTGGCCTAGGGTTTGTTTGTGCACAAGTAAATGTCATGACACGAAGGTTTGTTTTCAAAGACAGTAGCTTTCATTACTGGGATTTGTCTATTCTAGAAGATCAAAATTACCCAGCACCTAATCCCTTTTCAATGATATTTCCTCTTTCTTAGGCTGAATCATCTGTAAACTTTTTCACTGGATTTTGTTTGAAATACCTCAAATAGATGCCCTAAAAAAGGGCAAATTCCTGAGTGTAAGTTGTAAAAAAGCAAGGAAAACTAGCATTTATTTTTAGGGTTACATGGTTTGGTGGGTGAATACATGTGACTGAATGACAAAATTCAAGTGATATCTAATCCTATGCTTATGAAAAATTAATATGCCATCAGAGGAATCACAAGTATAGCTAAGATTAATGAAAGGCGCTTAAAAAATTACAAGCACACAAACTGATTTGATTAAAAAATAATCTCACTGGTCGTCCTGTAATATTCTTCAACTTATCCACATCTATTCTGTCAGATGGTTATGATTAAAAATAGGTCAATGGGAGGCTACTGATAGAAATCACATGCAAAATGCACATGCAATGAATAGTAGTGGGAATGTTCAGACAGTTTAAAATGACTAAAAGCTTTTAATAAGTTTTGTGGGGTGGGGGGATGGTGAGGGAAGAGTTGATGGCAGGGAATGGGTGTAGGGAAATGCCAAGGTGAAAGATTCTTGCATCTTACCAGAGTCTTTATTAGAGTTTTTGCCTTCACCATTGTCTCTCTCACTTGTGTCTTTTTCGTCATCCTCGGCCACTGCTGTAGGCTTAATAGCTCCTTCTGCCTCCTCACTTTGTTCTTCTGTTAAGAAAGGCAGACCAATCAGTAGAACTGAAAACCTCCCAAAAATTCACGCTGAAATAAACTAGGTGACCACTTGAAAACTTTGTTATTTATGAATCATCTACAGGTATTCATACTCAAATGAGAACACAAATTTATGCAAAAGTCTATGCTGATCAAAAATGCAAATTTTTTATCTAAAGGATCTTCTTTTGTATCCATTGAGAAGATGGGTCTATACTAAATTAAAATAAATTCTTTTTAGTACAGTTTAAACTGAAACATATTTTAGAAATGGGTATAAAGCAATTCTGTGATTTCAATAGTAGAACCTTGTAACAACATAAACCCACTGCTCCATGGACTGGGATAGGTGTCAGGAAAAAAAAAAAAACAGATTTTTAGAAAAAATCTTAAACAATATAACAACGGGTTAAATATAAGACAGGTGTTACTCCTGCTTTCAGACCCCAGGCCCCAAAGGAATTCTTCGGAATTTTGTGAGAGTAAGATCTCAAAACTTCAGTTACACCCGCTATTTTTAATTTTTTTTTTTTTTTTTTTTCTGTAGGGGGAGCTATACTGGGCTTAGGATATAACAAGGTATACTTCTATGACAACTGCATCACCCCACACCTCATTCACGGGTTCACACCAGCTAGATTACATGGAAATCCTCATAGTAACTCAACCCTATTTAATTATTCTGTAAATCTTAGCTATGCCACTGCTGGTGGATTAATCTGTTTATGCAGTTAGCCTCTATGCTGGGGTTGTGTAGCACTAATCCGTGAAAGGCCCACTGTTCTCTTTCATCCTGCGATCATTTGTCTCTCACTGTGCTGATGTCACATTTTAATGAATTTTTAGCAATCTGAGTAATGCCAGATAACCAGGCTCGCAACTCCCCACAGCATGGCATGCTGTTTTCATTGCAGCACAAAAAATAAAAATCATATTCCCCTGTTCAGGTAGGAATTACATAAATTAGGAGAAGAAGCTAAAATGGGATTTGAAGCACTGGGCTGCTCAATTTCATAAAATCTTTAATGACCATATAAATTAACCCTGGAAAGGCAAAAGGTCACCGACACACATTTGCATACACTCTTCTATTTGCTTTTGATAAGCAGAGCTTTTATGCAGAGAACATGATACAATTAACCCTTCAATAACCATACAAAACGCTGCTATGGACATTTTAAGTGTCAAGCATTAACTGAAAATTACACACTGAATAAAATTTTCATTGCAAATGCTATAGTGATTGAAAGGGGAAATCGTGGCCCTTTCCACACCCCATGTTTTATTAATAACATTCTGACAGCAGAATGAAATATCCACTGTCATATGTAGCAGCTGAGCACCACAAAAAAAAAAAAAAAAAAAAAAAAAAAATCTATTTAGTGCCTCACTTGCCAGCCATGCTCTACAACTGTGTGAGCAGGACAACAACAGAAGGGGACAGTTCTAGGCGCAATAGGAAACTCTAAAAAGCTAAAGAGAAAACAAGGACATTAAATACATTCAAAATAAGAGTTTGTTTCAACTGTGAGTCCTCAAAGGCACCATACAAATCCATTTATTCCATTTTTGCCCTTTGCCTCTGTACAAAAGCAGAGGGATGGCCCTTGTTTAGGGGGTCAATCATCTGAGGGTTTGAGGGAAGCTTCCCTTTCAGGCAAATACACTCAGAAATTTAACTTCAAGAAGAGAAAGAAACAACACCTCTTCTGGCGCTAGCCTGCTTTCACCCGTCAGTGATAATTACTGATCAAACACGAGCTCCCTCCTCCCAGCACCAGGCCATGCTGGTAGGTAAAATGCTGGTGACTGAGCTGGATTTGGGAGGCTGGAGGGCTGAGATCAACTGGATTGGGCTGTGTGTGTCCCTCCCAAGTTCACACACGTGACATGATCTCTAGTTCGCGACCTATGACGGCTTGTGGCAATTACTTTTCAACTCATCCTGGGGAAAGGATGCAAGAATTCTTGGAGTAGATTTACTGGGCCTTTCCCCCAGGGCTGGAAAATAAAGTGTCAGCGTGCTACTGAGTGTCCTTATCTTGAGGGGACATAAAATTGTAAGGGCTATCGCAACTCACATTAATAAAACATTGTGTGTCAGGAGAAGAAAAAGAAAATTATGAAGGCACTAAAAGAAAAGCTACAGTATATAATCTGGGTCTCATCAGACAGATTTTGCAGGGTCCTCTTCTTCATTTTCTGGTATGTGTTTTAAGTGTGAGAGAAATTCCCAGACATGTTCTTCTATACATCACTGTGGTGTCTGACCTCAGCCTGACCCTGGCAACAGTTTGAGAAATCTGAATGTGAACAAAGACTCTGTGTCAGCAGCAGGGAAAGATTGTGGGATAGACGCTCCCCATCAACTTAATCGCAAACAGCAGTTCTGAGGCCATAACTTTGCCCGGCTCCTCCAAGCCACAACTCATAACCTTTAGAGGTGGATTTGCCTGCTATGCCTCTGCTTCTGTGACTTTTTTCCCCTCTCTCTTTTCAGGTTCTTCCTTTGAAGTAGGCAGGCAATTAGCTCTAATGCCCAAGCAATTCAGACCTGTTTTGTGGTTTAGAAGGGGAAAGCTGTTTATTACAGGTAGGCTCTTTGGAGCCATAAGAACTTTGCAAATTTTTAATCATGCAAAAACATAATCAAAAGGTAACTTATACACACCATAAAGTTTCATATAAGTCAGAATAAAAGGGCACTTTTATTCTCAAAGAGGGTTTCAGAAATAAATTTGACATTCATTGTATAAATAGACTTTAGAGTCAAGAGTATGAATGTGGAGAAACCACTTTCTCTGGAAACCCTGTAGGTTAGAACTTGGGTTAAGGGAAGGAGTGGTTACATTCTAACTTTCAACCACCACATATTCTCAGTTGTAAAATATTATGAAATGTAAGGGAAATATATATATACACACACACACACACACACATATATATAACACTAAATGTATTAAATAGATACTGTATAACTGAGGAAAATATACTACATAAAATTCCAAAATAAAGATGCCAAAGCGGTTTTCATAAATAAATCTCTTCACTAATATATTACACCAATAAATCTCTTCACTAATATATTACATGCAGTAATAGTGAAAGTATTAAATCATTTCATGACACTGTTGTATTCAACATAAGTATACATGTATACAGCATATGTATATGTCACATGCATTTTATTCTTTTGCCTCACGAAATACAGAAAATACAATATTTCTATATTAATCTTTACTATATGTTTATACTTAAACTTACCATGTATATCAAGGTCCATTTGAACGTCCCACATCCCAACTTTCAGACAAATGATAATACATTTTCATTTTTACATGTTTCAAAATAATAGAAAGAAGGCAAAATACTGTAGTCTTATATTGTAGAAATATATTACAACAAACTTTCCCGAGCATTTTTGACCTGTCTAAAATGATCTTAGTTACTGTACATATACACATTGGCTATATTTAAAAGAAATTTTTTTGAATGACTAGCTTAGAGTATTTTCATTTGAACAATAACAAACAATTGGAAAACTGCTATTAATGTATCCTACAACATTATGCAATTTCTAAGCAATGTACATCAGTCGTATCCCTTTGATCTAAGTAGCACCCAATTGTAGTTATTTCCCATTGTCCTTTTCTCATTATGCAATTTCTAAGCAATGTACATCAGTCGTATCCCTTTGATCTAAGTAGCACCCAATTGTGGTTATTTCCCATTGTCCTTCTCTCTCTCTCTCTATCTCTCTCTCTTTCTCTCTCTCTCTCTTTCTCTCTTTCTTTCGGAGTTCCACTCTATCGCCCAGGCTGGAGTGCAGTGACGCTCTCGGCTCACTGCAACTTCTGCCTCCTGGGTTCAAGCAATCCTCCCACCTCAGCCTCCCAAGTGACTGGGACCACAGGCATGCACCACCACATCCAGCTAATTTTTGTATTTTTAGTAGAGATGAGGTCTCATCATGTTGGCCAGGCTGGTTTCAAACTTCTGGCCTCAAGTGATATGCCAACTCAGCCTTTCAAAGTGCTGGAATTACAGGCATGAGCCACTGTGTCTGGCCCTTAGTTCCCATTGTCTTAACATGCAACTGGGTTTGGGATCCCTCTCTTCTGAGTCTGCTAAGAAAGCACGTCATATTTTTTAAACCCATGAAGTGCTCATATAAAGAGGAAACTTAGTAACTTAGACATCCTTAGTTTTATATAAACATATTGAGTATCTCTGTACAAGACACCTTGCTTGTGAGCATTCTTTCCAAGACTCCTCTATGATCTCCTTGCCCAGTCATGCCCCACTCAAATCTATTCTTCGAATGATACTTAAATCTGACTTCCCAACTTAAAATATTTCAGTGAGTCCTATCACTTACGAAGAAATAACTCAGCCTTCTGTACATAGCGAGAATATGTCCAAGATACCTGGTCCTTGTCTATCACTCCAGTTTCATCTTTGTTCACATTCTACATAACACTTAGTGCTTGGGAACAGTCTTCTTACACTTTAGAGTGTCAGATTCACCCATCTTGGGTTTTTACTGCACCCCATCTTGAAAGGTTCTAGTGTAGTAGGTCTAGAGTTGAACCTGAGAATTTGCTTCTCTGTTGAGTTTCCAGGTAATGCCGATGTTCCTGGTCCAGCTCATGTTTTGTAACCACCATTCAAGAAGCCCAACTCTTTGTAGCGCTTTCTCCCTTCCTATATGTACCATTACAATTCCTTATCTTATTTAGAGCAACTTTTCTTCACTGTGTAAATTCTACTTTTCCTTCAAATCATCTTGGGAAATATCAGTTTCAACATCTATAAAAATGGAGTTAATAATAATTATCTCATAGGTTTGTTATGGAATAACATATACAAATTGGTGAGCACAAGCTTAGTAAAAAAAAAAATATTAAAAATCATAGCTGTATTATTACTAGTACTATTGAGTACTATTATTTTCTTCTCTAAAAAGCCTTCTCTGAACCCTGAACTAGCATTAGTGTTTCTGGATAAATACTTTTTTTCCCAACCTGTATGTTGATGTTGAACCATTCACCACAGTTTAATTTGTGGAAATTATCCGTATATTGCCTACTTGCTGTAATAGGTAAACATTTTTTGAAAATAGTGATTATCTTTTCCATCTTTGTGCCAGAAGAAGCTGGAACAGTGCCTGGAATACAGTAGGCAGGCAATACATGTTAGTTGGAACAGTGAATTGGGTTTAGAAAGCAAAGTTTGGGAAAGAAAAGGAAGAGTCCACGTGCTACCCCAGCCCCTGTTTCCCTTTAATAACGTGTAAAAGGGGTGTGTGATTTTGTCTTGGTAGTCTGGCTTGTTTTTGTTTTGTTTTTTTTTTCTTTTTGCATTTCTCTCTCTACTAAATCACATTTATTATTCAACCCTCTCCAGTCTAGTTTCTGTTCATGTTAATTCCTCCTCTCAAAGTCATCAATGACTCCCATGCTGTAAAATTCAATGGTTACTTCTCTGCATCTTACTTCACTTTCTTTGCTCAACTGATGTTACTCCTCCCTTCTTCTGGAAAATTGTGCCTCTCTTTGGATTTTATTGCATCAGGTAATTGTGATTTTCATCCTGCCTCTCTGAGAATTACTTCTTATTCTCCTTTGCTGGGACCTCCTCTATTAAACAACAACTAAATACTTGAGTGTCTCCACTTATTAGTACTAAGTCCTTTCTCTATCTACATTACCTCCCTAGATGATCTCATCCAGACTCATGGCTTTATATTTTGTAACTCTACTTGGATGTCCAAAAAGTCTATCTAATTTAGTATGCCAAAATCAGAGCTCTCAATGCTCCTCAACACTTCTTACTCCATTTCCCCAACTTTACCATTGCAATTAACAGTGCCACCACCCAGCACAAGCAAGAGTCATCCCTTAGTCTTCTCTTTCCCACTCATATGCATCCTATCCATCAGTAAACCCTACTATTTCTGCTTCCAAGATACTTAATGTATACTGAATCCATCTACTTTACATTTTCCCTGCCAGTACCTTTAATATCTTACTTATATTCCTTATGGTCTTATAACTAGATAAGACTTATTCTTGTATTCCTATAATATATTCTGCACAACTAAATAAAATCAGTCCATTCTCCTGCTTGAACTCTGTCATAGCTTACTATTTCACTTAGAATAACTTAACAACTCCTTACTAGGCTGAAACAATTAAGCCTTTGCCTACTTTTCTGGCTGCATGTTATGCTACACTCCTCCTCACTCCCTCATCTTTCTCCATGATGCGAAAGCTTTCTTTCTCTTCCTGGAATGGGACCAATTTTTTCCAAACTCTGAAGTACATTCTCCCAGACTCTGAATAATTTGCTCCTTTTCATTAACCAGGACTTGGATCACTTGTCATTTCCTCAGAGAACTTCTCTGACTACTGCTTCTAAAGTAGCTGATGAGTTGTCACACAAGTAAGGTCCTCAGATTTTAGCAGAATCACTACCACCTGAGGGGTTTGCTGGATTCCACCTCTAGTGTTTCTGATTCAGTAGGTCTGGGTTGGGCCCAGTAATTTGCATTCTTACAAGTTCCTAGGTTGCGCTGATGCTGTTTGAAATGAGACCACACTTTGAGAACCTCTGCTCTAACAAATCACCTCTTTAACTTCCTTTATCACATTTATTGCAATCTGAAAATACTTTTTTGTTTATTTGTTTAGAGATATTATCTAAAGTGAGGGACTTCATGCGTTTTATTCACAATGTTTGCTCAGCAGTCTCTGGCATATAGAAGATACTAATATTTTAAATAAAACTGATGATTTCTAATTTGACTATTTGCGCAACTAAGTCTACGGTGTGATGTCATCCACTGAGATGGAGAAAAGAGAACAAATAGTTTTGCGGAAAAGGAAGTTCAATTTGGAATTTCTTGTGTTTAGCCTCACTACAGAACATCTAGATGAAAATATCCAGAAGGTATGGCAATATCTAAGTCTAAAGATTCTCAGAGAGATTGAAGTAATAATGTAGATTTTGATGTCTTTGTTACAAAGCAATAAAGAAACGTGTTGACAGGAAGTAATCTCTTTTAGCTTGAAATTTTTGCCATAACTCTTGATTTTGGCCATAGCACTGTTGAGTCATTAATGAAATCTTTTCATTGGTTTGAGGTAGGGAAGGGAGAGTAGGTTTATTCTATTTCATATTAAATATATTCTCTAGCTTTTTAGGGGAAAATAACATTTTTAAAAGTATTGATGAGACACGCATAAGTAAAGGTAAACTTAGCTTTGAAGTTGGTATTTTTTATGAGGAATGTCCTGACTATATGGAAGCGATGTTTTCACTTGCAAAATTGTTTTTATTTTAAGTATTCCAATATGCCATTGTGAATGCAAAGGACTTTCGATAATCATTTATTGTTCTATATAGCATGTTACTATTCCAATTGGATAAATCTGGAAACTGAGGTCATACTTATATAGCAGAAATACATAGCTGAAATAAATGAGGTGTGTTGTAGTAGTAGGAGTGAATCTCCTTTTAAATTATCTGAATATAATGCAGCTAAGAAGGTGTAAATGCCTTTCTTAAACAAATTTTATATATATATATTATATATACCAAAGCAAAAGGATTAGAGGATATGTTGACATGACTATACAAAATCCAATGAATTCAATAATTACCAAAAATAACTCCATCGACTAGGCTCTTTGACTTGTGAAAAATAATATCCAGCTTATTAATATATACATTGTATAAAATCTATAATTTAGGTGAAGTTTCATAGTGTATAAATATCGATGTGAAAAATTATTAGCAGAAGTTTTAACTTATTCTTTAAGAAGCTACAAACATCCACAAAAAAAAAAAAAAAAAAAAAGAGTGAGTTCAGGCACAGACCTTATATCCTTCAGAAACATTCACTCAAAATGGATTACAGACCTAACTGCAAAACACAATGCCATAAAACTCCTAGAAGATAACATAAGGGAAAATCTGGATGACTTTGGGGTTAGCAATAACTTTTTAGATACCACACTAAAGGCATGATCTATGAAAGAAAGAATTGATAAGCTGGACTTCATTAAAATTAAAATTTTTGCTCTTTGAAAGATACTGTGGGAAAATAATGAGACAAGCCACAGACAGGAAGAAAAGATTTGGAAAATACATATCTGATAAAGGACTGTCATATGAAATATACAAAGAACTCTTACAACTCTTACAAGCAAACAAACAACTCAATTAAAAAATCGGCCAAAGACCTTAACAGACACCTCACCAAAGAAGATATACAGATGGCAAATAGGCATATGAAAGATTACATGAATGAAAAAATCCACATCACATATCATCAGGGAAATGCAAATGAAAACAACAATGAGATACAACTACACACCTATGAGAATGGCCAAAATCCAGAACACTGACAACATCAAATGCTGGTGATAATGTGGGACAACAGGAACTCTCATTCATTGCTGGTGGGAATGCAAAATGGTACAACCACTTTGGAAGACAGTTTGGTTTCTTACAAAACTAAACATGCTCTTATCATACAATCTAGTAATTGTACTCCTTGGCATTTATCAAAGGGAGTTGAAAATTTATGTCCACACAAAAGCCTAGACACAGACGCTCATAATAGTTTTATTTGTAATTGCCAAAACTTGGATTCAACCAAGTTGTTCTCAGTAGGTGAATAAACGAACTGTGATATATCCAGACAATGATTATATATTATTCATCACTAAAAGGAAATAAGCTATCAAGCCATGTAAAGACATAGAGAAAACTTAAATGCATATTACTAAGTGAAAGAAGCCGATCTATAAAAACTACATACTGTTTGATTCCAACTATATGACATTCTGGAAAAAGTCAAACTATAGAGACTATAAAGGATCAGTGGTTTCCAGGGGTCAAGAAGGTGGAAACAATGAATAGACTGGCACATATTTATAGGGAAGTGCAACTGTTCTATATGATATTATAACAGTAGATATATGTCTTTATGCTTTTGTCCACACCCATAAAATATACAACACCAAGAGTAATTGCTAATGAAAACTGCGGTGTAGGAATGATAACATTGTGTCAATACAGATTCATTACTGAACAAGTGTACCACTCTGGTGGGCAGGCAGTGATAATGAAGGAGGCTATACATGTGTCAGGGGAGAGGGTATTGGGGAAATCTATACCTTCCTCTCAATTTGCTGTGAACCTAAAACTGCTCTAAAATATAAAGTCAATTTACATATACTTCCAATTATTGAATTTATTTGATTTTGCTTTTTATTTGAATAAGGCATATGATCAGATCTAATTAAAGAAGTTCCAGAGAATGTTTATTACATCAATTGTGAGAATGACAAAAGCAACTCATTTAGGGCAGGGAAATATTTTGAGAAGGAATAGGAACCATTACCTGAGGTTGATCTCAACTGCTGCTCTGTAAGATCATCATCACAAGTCCTGGCTCCCAATGAGGCAGTTTCTGCAGAAGACATCAGAGTGAAAGGTAATCAGCATGCTATATCTAGCTCTCACATCATGGCTAATAACACAAGAACCCAAAATTTGGCAGTCAGGAGAGATAAGTATCAGGTGAAGCTCAGGTGAGTCTCCAGCACACCTTATATCCTAGTGAGCAGTAGCTGGCAAAATGAGCCCAGGGAGCGATAGGATTAGATTTAATTCTTAATTATTAGCAGCACAGAACAAACACACTGGTAGAGAAAATATGGGAACAGGAAAGGCTCATTATGATTTTTGTCATTGGACTATTTGGCCAAGCATACATTTTATAGGATTATGTGTTAGAGTGACAATAGCACATTACATAAATTATGAGCATACTTTTACTTCTCTGATAAGGTACCAGAAAGCAAAGAAAAAATCATTACTGTATATGATAGCTGATGTGCCAAAGCAAACATCAGGCACTGGAGGGGGCACCTGAAGAATAAGTCCAAATCATCAGCAAATCCACATCTTTATTCTCATCTTTTATTTGAGCTTTAGAGCAAAAGAGCCAACAATGTCTTGGTTTACAAAACTCAACACCAAACACAAATCATATAGTCACCTAACTGTGTGATTCCTTTTTGCACCCTATTGTAGGGGAACCTATGGAATAAACAAAACAACTGGACCTCAGAAATTTCCTTCGACATCTCATTCCTTCTCCACACCAAGTCACCACCTGCTGTTGATTCCATTTTACCAAGTCTCTTGTCATGGGTGCTCTCTGTTCCCTCTGTCTTCTTCTCCTTCCTGACCATTTCAGCAGCCTCTATAATCATCTATATGCCTCAAATTCCCTGTCTTTCCAATCCAATCCCTCATAAAATCTCAAGAGTTATCTTTTTAGAAGATAGAATCTTGAATACAAATCATTTCTCCATCACTTCTAGGTGTGGGTGAATTACTTAGCCTCACTAAACCTCAAGTCCCTCATGCATAAAATGAAGATAGAACTATGTAAATAGTAACAGTAAAAGAAAATAATACAACTAAAGGTGCAACGTGATATAGTCTTTAACATCTGAAGAGACCAGATGTTATCAAAAAGTTAAAAAAAATGGTCACATAATTCTTAACTTAATCATGTTTACTTACTATTTCTAGCAATGGCATCTCTGGTTGATTCTGAAGACTTTCATTAAACAAATAATTAACCTTGAAAATAGAAACGCATAACAAGGCACTATTATTGCATTTACTAATTGTCTTTCCTTCTGTGTATAAAACCTTTGACCTTTAGTAGTAATCTATTTAAAAACAATACAATCATAATAAATACTCAGTGCTCCCCCACCAAAAAACCATTATGTTAAATTCATCATGAAAGAAAAAATTTATTCTCAATGTTTACTTATAAATCCATGAGTAGCTTCCAAATACATCACAGCCTTAATGGACATCCTACATGTCACTCAAGAAGTCCACCTTCTTTCTCTTGACAACTTCTCATGTTGTTATGCCTTGATCAACGTGGTTCCTTTGATTTTGAACACCTTTTTGTTCTTCCCCTGTTAGCCTCCTAATTCTTCCCTCAGAACCAAAAGCACGTGAAGCCTCCTCTGTGCACCCATCATGATTAACTTACATGTATGTTTCAGCACTTATCATGATGTATTAATTTTCACATGGTCCAGGTATGTTTCCCCAATAAATTTTGATTTCCTCAAATGCAGCTTTTCATTTCATGGATTCTCAAGTAAGGACAGAGTAAGACATCAAAGTCACCTAAGACTCTTTCATAGAAAATACTAACCTACATCCTATATCCTAAAACAGATGAATCTGAAGATGAGAACTTTCTTGTAGCTTCCCAGAGCTTCAGGACTCTAAATTCAGAGCTCTGTCAACTATACCACAGATAATACAAATGCAGACAATACCCCCGCTCTCTCTCTATATGTGTGTGTATGTGAAAACCATTTCTCTTTTTTCTAGCGAAGAATCAACATAATTTATCAGAAAATCTCTACCACTACCTCCACATACACATTTCAATGTATTATATAGACTTGTTCAAAATGAATGTCAGTAGTACCTAGGTGACTTTGACCAAATAACTGCTATTCCTTAAAGATTAATGAAAGTAAAAATAAAACAACGACAAATTATTGAGTTCATATCTCTGCCAGGTACTGTGATAAGCTATTTGTATAGAAACCATCGTGTAATCCTCACAATAACATAATGAGGCAATTATTAATCCTTCTTTTACAAATCAAGAAGCTAGAGTTTAAATAGGTTAAAGTAATTTGCCTCAGGTCACAAAGTTAGAAACCAATAGCCTGGAATGAAACCCTTGTCTGTCTGGTATAAAAGTCTGTCAAATTATCAATGCGTCTAGTTGTAATACCACAATATTTGGGGGCCTGTAAAGGTTTGCCTAGTCTTAGCAAAGGTCAGAAACCAAGTTGTGGGGAAAGCAACTTTTCTCTAGACTGGTGAAAATTCTGCTGTTTCATAACATATGTATGCTCCTTGAATATAAAATATAACCAAATAATAATTTGGTGCCATATTAAAGTTACTTCATTTGATAGTGATTTAATGAAATGTACAAAATGTCAAAATCAGAAACTGTTGTTTAATCTTACAAATTAGGTCATGTGGTACTTAGAGACTGCTCCAATGAGAGCTACCTGTACAAATAATTTCATAAAGGAATGTTTAGATCCTCAATAGTGTTGCTCTCTTCATACAAATATAAATATTTTAATAAAGGAGCTTTTAACTTATAAAATGAAATGATTAATCTATATTCTTCTGCCTGTGTAAAATGAAATGTTTAAAACCTAGTAATGATACATAGCATCTTACAATATATCACCTTAATAACTGGTCTGTAATAACAGATCTGACTGCTGTTAACACGATTTGTCTCTTTTGCCGGTGATTTAATTAGATTACTAATTTGTGTTCTCTAGCACCTGACCTTCCTTGTTTTAATACTCTTTAAAAAAAATGCCATTGACTTAGCTTTTCCAGTATTCTACCCTATCCTGTCAATTTGGTGATAATCACGCATTTGAAAATTATGCCAAATTATGCTATTTTCATTAACACAATGTGGGAGTAATCAACATCATTTTCTGTGGAATAGTGTATTGATCATCACAATCGCCATCAACAACAACATTTTACAGTGTATCTGCTCTGTGCCAAGTACTGAATAATATCGTTATGTGTGTTATGACACCCATAGCAAGTGATGGAGCTGGGATTTGAACCCACACAGTTTTATTTCAGAGATAGTTCTCTTAAACACAATGATAGATTGAACCATAGTTTTTAAATCCTACAAGTAGCTTTCCTTTTTTTAATTCTGCATTTATTTCTAGTGTTCATTTTTGTTGTTCTCATTCAGGTCTGAATTCTTCTAATCACCTATTTCTTTAGCCTAACCTAAATGGTTACATCTACAAAAACCAAGCTTAATGCCAAAATGTTTAAGGTTCCCATTCCTTAAATGGAGTCTCACTCTGTAACCCAGGCTGGAGTGCAGTGGCGCGATCTCAGTTCACTGCAACCTCCACCTCCCGGGTCCCGGTTCAAGAAGCAATTCTCTTGCCCCAGCCTCCCAAGTAGCTGAGCTTACAGCCACACACCACCATGCCCAGCTAATTTCTGTATTTTTAGTAGAGACGGGGTTTCATCATCTTGGCCAAACTGGTCTTGAACTCCTCACCTTGTGATCTGCCCGCCTCAGCCTCCCAAAGTGCTGGAATTAGAGGCATGAACCACCGTCAATTCCTTTTGATCATAAGAATGAAAGTTCTCACCGCCCTTTCTCTCACTACTTTTTACTGCCACATCTACCCCTAAGCCTCTCCATAATGAGTCTCCAACCCATTACTCATTTCTACCTTTTCCTTCCCTGAACAAGTGATACTTATTCTGGTAAGTAAACTGACAACTTTCAGGTATTTAATCTCAGTTCAAAAATCATCACGTTCCCATCTGGCAAATCTTCCGCCCCCATCCCAGTCCCCTCACCGCTAATTGGGGTAACAATTTTGCAAAACTATAATCCATACAAATCTCATGGCCATGGAAAGATTTGGAATTTTAATTTTTTAACAGTCCAGATATTTATGCAGAGAATTACAAGATCAAGATATGGGAATAAATTTAACCTGTACTAGGTGACTGCAACAGCCATGGGCAAAATTTGGGATGCATTCAGCACAACTTTAGAGGCAACTGGAATTTTTGAAATAATGGATATATGTTCAAGCTGCCAAGCATAGTACTAATACTATTTGCCTATGAAACTTCCCATCTCACCTCCTCCCAATAATTTGCTAATGCATTAAACAATAAAGTATAGTACTATTCTTACAAAATGTTTAGCACATAAAATAAAATATATACCACCAGAGTAAATATTAAGCCAACCGGTGTAAAATAGTAAAGGGAAAGAAAAACATTTTCTGTATTCCTATGCAACATTATGAATCCCATGTTATTTTCATTTACAATAAGCCCAACTCTTACTGTTTTTTTTTTTTTAATTGGAGAAAAAGACTAAATTCTATGATAGAGTTCACAAGTGTCAAACAACCTTCACTCCTCAGCCCTTCTAGCCATGCCTTTTCTGTTTTACTTTTGAAGCTTTTCCCACTTCTACTGGAGCTATGTGACTAATTGTAAAAGGATATTTTAGAGCCTATGAATACAATAAAAGATATTAGCAGCACTCTAATTGCAAACTAATAAATTATCACTTTTGGAAACCTGTTAGGTGCTAGGCATGTATCTTGCATTTCCTTATTTAATCCTCACGGTAATCTGCAACAGAAAAAAAATCACCGTGTTTATGGAAGAGATGAGATATCAAAGCTCAGACAGTTTAACTTTTTCCAAAGGCACAGAGCAGCAGAAGTGAGATTTGAAGGAGTGACTCCAAAGTTCTGTACCTCCCCACTGGACAGCACTGTCTCTAGGCAGCCCTCAGGACTCCTGAGTCAGGCAGCCTGAAAACTAAATTTTTTTTCCTCCTAAAAAAAAAAAAATATATAGCTTACATGGCTTCAAAGCAAATTCATCACAATTAGCATAATATTTAGAAGAATACATCAAATTCAACATTTATTATTATCTTAGTAATCGATATTTTAACAATGCCCTCTGAACTTGTTTTGGCATTGCAAAAGTCAAGTCAGTGTGTCCAGATAAAGCAAGTTCACAATTAAAAATGATTTCAAGTGGTCTTCTCCATCCTTTTCCTAAGTGGATACAAAGACTGCTCTTCTAAAAAGCTGAGCAACTCAGCATGCTACCAAATGGTTTTGAGTAACCAAGCAACATCATCTTTGTTGACCTGTAGTGCTTTCTCTTAAATTATTTCTTCCAGGCAGTAATAGATTGAAGTGCATTGGATGCTCCAGTGTCAATTATCTGAATGGGGCTGGATTTGTAATTTTTTATTTTCTGGAAAAGTAAAGCTCCTTTGCCCTGCCCTGACTGTTTTTACCCAGAAGTTATTTTTATACAGTTAGGGAGTACTATCTCCTGGGGCCTCCTCAGCCAGGAATTTGTGATCACTTCTTTCTGCTTCTTGAGTCATCTATGACCTCGGTGTAATGGAGCCTCAAAAGAATTTAATAAGTTCCTGATATAAATTAGTTGCAATAAATTACTTATATACATCTTCTTAATGTCTTATATTTTAAAGTGCTTTTATTAAAACATTCATTCTTAAATTTACTAATTCCTAATATATTTCTCCATAAAAGAATCTATTTCATTTCTGATTGTTTTGAAATTAAAGATCAAACTTCTGTGAGGATAATTTCAGTGTAAAATTGTGTTTCCATCTATCAACCAGTTGCCCAATTATCTAGATTTAAGTCCTTATAGCAGGGGTCCCTAACCCCAGGGCTGTGGATCACTATTGGTTCGTGGCTTGTTAGGAACGGGCCGCCCTGCAGAAGGTGAGCGGCCTGCAAGCAAGCATTTACCGCCTGAGCTCCACCTTGCGTCAGATTAGAGGCAGCGTTAGATTCTCATGGTAGCATGAATCCTCTAATGAATTGCACCTGCAAGGGATCTAGGTCATGTGTTCCTTGTGAGAATCTAATGCCTGATGATCTGAAGTGGAACAGTTTCATCCCCAAACCATCTACACCTGACCACTCCATCTGTGGAAAAACTGTCTTCCATGAAACCAGATCCTGGTGCCAAAATTGTTGGAGACCACTGCCTTATGGGATTCATCAAAATTTCTCTTTATATTGTCTAGAACAAGGTTCATTCCTCAGCATACTGTGCTGGTTTTGCTAGGTTGCTCATCAGCATAGGAAACTGATCCCCATCCATAAACTGATCCCTCTTCCACCCAACAATAGCTTTTGTTCATGGTGAGCACTGGGTAGTTATTTCAACTCTTTGCTTCCTATCTCAAAACCGGCTCTTATTTTATTGTGGTAAGAACACTAAACAGGAGGTTTACTGTCTTAACCAATGTTTATGTGCACAATACAGTATTGTTGCCTATAGGTACAACGTTGTGCAGCAGATCTCTAGAACTTACTCCTATTACTTAACTGAAACTTTATATCCTTTGTTTATAACTCCCCATTTCTCCTACCCCTCCATCCCTGGCAACCACCATTCTACTCTTTGATTTATAAATTTGACTATTTTAAATACTTTAGAGTGCTTTAGTGGAATCATACAATGTTTCTGTTTTCATGATAGGGTTCATCCAATGTTGTCTCACAGCTAGTTTTTAATTCATGAAAGCCTCTATTTTCTACTCCACAGTTACTAGGTTTTTCAAATAGCTGTATACTAGGTCAAAAGTCTTTTGAAATTATTTTTTAATAGAGAAGAAAAAAATAGTTATCCAGCAGTACTTCTTTATCTTTACTTCCTTTAACTCTTTCAAAGACTCCTTACAGGGTGGTATGGTTTGGATGTTTGTCCCTTCTGGAACTCATGTTGAAATGTGGTTCCCAGTGTTGGAGGTAGGGCCTGGTGGGAGGTGATTGGATCATGAGGGCAAATCCCTCATGAATGGTTTAGCACCATTCCCTTGGTGATAAGCGAGTTCTCACTCAGTTCATGCAAGATCTGGTTGTTTAAAATAGTCTGGGACCTTCCCCTTTCCTCTGTCCTTTAATCCCACTCTTGCTATGTGATGTGCCTGCCTTCCCTTTGCCTTCTGTCATGATTGGAAGCTTACTGAGGCCATCACCAAGAGCAGATACTGGTGTCATGCTTATACAGCCTGTAGAACCATGAGCTAATTAAGCTTCTTTTCCTTATATATTGTTCTGCCTCAGATATTTATTTATAGTGATGCAAAAATGGCCTAACATACAAAAGTATCTTTACTCTCAAGCAAGCTGCATTTCTTTGGCTCAGTCCTATTATTTGGTTCTTGGAAGCTTCTATAACTTCTCTTACACTTTCATCTCAAAGACCTGTGATGATGGGTGCCTCCCTCTAAGATTGCACTGTTTTTAAATGACAACAACCATAGAGTTGAATCAGTGTCACAAGTTTTTAAAAATGCTTTCTTGATTCTCTAATTTCATAATTCCCAATATTTTATTTTCATCACAATGAGTTACTTGGGCATATTTCTTTGGAGCCATTATCCATGAAACCATCATTCACTCTTGCTGTGAAGAATCAGAGAACATAATCCCTGTGTTGAAATAATGGTCAATTCTTTCTTAACTATCTGAGATTCATTCTTTTTGCTTGAGAAGTTTGGGCAAGCAAAGATAAAAGGGAGATATCAGTGACATAAAATTGCCGACTTCTGCTACAGCAACCCTGCCCTCAGAAACCTAAGTTGTTCAAAGAAGCATTTCATTAGGAGAATGTTGGCTGCTCTTGGAGCAAGGAAAAAACACCATGGAGTTAAGAACCAAATCCAAATACACTTAGGCCTGAATCCCAGCTCCACCAGTTTCTAGCTATTTGATACTGTCCAAGTTACTTAACTTGAAATTATACTATCCTCCTTGAAATTCAGGATTCTATATGGGCAAGTGGAAACAACAGTAAATTTGCAGGATGGTAATAAGGAGAAAAGTTAATAAATACAAAGTGTATAGTACTGAATAAGTAGTAACTGTACTTATGCATAATTCTTCTCGGGCTTTAATCAATCCTGCTGAACACAAGTTACTCAAAGAAAAGACTACATCAATTTGGTACTATGGCTTTATGGCTTTTTAGACTGTATTTATAGGTAATGTACTCTTTGTCCATCAGTTAAGTTAGTGTTTTAGGCCTTTAAAATATCACTATTATTTGTGCAGATATTTTGGAGGTAGCAAATGTTAACAAAACTAAACATTGATTTCTTAAGCATTGTAGTTTGAAAGTTTTGGTTTTTTTTAAAGTAAATCCCTAAGCAAATTTTACACATGCTGCAATAACAGCAGTATGTGTATCAATTTGTAAAGGCTTGGCCTTTTACAAAAATCATAGTGAGGCTGGGTGCAGTGACTCACTCCTATAATCCCAGCACTCACTTTGGGAGGCCAAAGCAGGAGGATCACCTGAGCCCAGGAGTTCCAGAGCAGCCTGGCAACAAAGTGAGACCCTGTCTCTACAAAACGTAAAAATAACTAGTCAGGTAGAGTGGCACATGCCTGTAGTCCCAGCTAATCCAGAGGCTGAGGCAGGAGGATTGGTTGAGCCCAGGAGTTTGAGGTTACAGTGAGCTATAATCGTACTGCTGCACTCTAGTCTCAGCAACAAAGTGCGACCCTGTCTCAAAAAATGAAAATGAAAATAAACAAAAATGACAGTGACAGAATATGAACTTTGAAGGACTGGTAATAATATATAAGTCAGCCCTAGGTAAGTTTTTTCCTTGCAAAAGAAGGGATCCTCTGCTCCCCACACCAAACTTCCACCATCCACCTTCTGGTAAGAGAAAAACTTGATGATAAGTTACAAACAATCTCAGAATATATAGGCCTACAAATGTGGCAGTCTGCAAAACTCTAAACATTTTCATCCGTACACAAATATTGGATTTGAGTAATTTTCTAGATTATTCCCTATGTTGCAGTCACCTAAATCATATGCCTTACTGAACACACCATTAAGACACAAAACATTTCTTTTTCTTGAAAACAATTCATAATGAACCCAAAGATAGATAATACTTTGGAGCTTTCACAAAGGCAGTGTTTAACAGGAAATGCATAAAATAAGAAGCTCAATAAGGAAGCCTTTTCTTCAATCTGTAAAAATTTAAACTGATCTATTAATATGTTGGCACCAGTGTCCTCATCTGTAAAATGGGGATACAATTACCTCCTTTCTTGCGATCACACCTAGTCACTGTGAGGATGAAATGTAAGTTGTTATCACCATCTCTAAGTGCACATGTAAAACAAATAAATAAAATCTTGCTACTATACTTTCTAAATATTTAATGCTTATATATCCTGCCATGGAATGTATCACTACTACTTATAATAAACTACTCTTTACAGTTATATACATGGGAGAAATTATTGCTTCTCATAGGTAGGGTTATTTATTTTGTGAATTATATTTGGCCATAAAAGAAAATCCTCAGATAACTAGATGATGTTTTTTACCAACATGATAATTGTTGAAATAAATTTACCATTAACCTAAGATGCAGTAAAGTTTCTGAAATTCTATGTAAAAAATCCTTGGCTTGGAACTTTCTGCATCTCATCACATTCAAAAAGGTCAAATTTATATAGTTATAAACACCAAATTATACTTATGAGAACTAACCTAGGCAATGATGGATACAAACATAAGTGAAAGAGATCTGGAAAGGAAAAGTTAGTGAAAATATTCATAGTCCCAGAAAAGGAAGATTAGAAAAGCTACCTTGTGCCAAGAATGAAAACTGTGCTATTGGAACCTGCTATGAATTTTCGAGACAATACTTATGCATATCCATGAAATGTTTATTTAATAAATCATTCACTAATGAGCAAACAGATTGATGAGATTTGGCACATTGCTCTCTTTGGACTGTGTAAGCGGTAGAAAAAATGGTTTCTGAGACATAGCCAATTTATTTTCTCCTGTGCCTGAATGCATGTATTGGCAAAGAGTTCCTTGGATCTTGGCAGCATGGGGGTTTTAAGCAGAGGTGCCATGATCATATTTTCATCTGTGGGATGCTTTGCAGAGGATTAAGTAGAGGAAGAGGTGTCTCGCTGTTAAAAAAAACAGACACTATAGCATCCATCACACTTCAAAGTATAACTGTCTAGAATAAATTGTGGAGAAAGGTAGAACAGACATTTCACTGGAGAGAAAAGAAATGTTAAAAAGTCCAATATTAGGTCAAGAGAAAAGATGATAAGCTCAATTTTGAACATGAATTTGAGTAAAGAGATTTAGTAAACATGTAAGTTTATGGGACTAGATCTTGGAAGTTGAATATATTTGAAAACGTTATTAACCAATGACTTGTGAGTAAATGACACTTCTTAGAATATATATAGTATGGACAATGAGGGCTAAGGGCAAAACTCTAGGGAGTAAAAATTAAGAAATTAAATGACATTGAAGAATGATAAAGGCTACTGAGAAAGAACAAAGAGGGGCTGGGAGTGGTGGCTCATGCCTGTAATCCTAGCACTTTAAGAGACCAAGATGGGGGATCACTTGAGGTCAGAAGTTCAAGACCAGCCTGGTCAACACAGTAAGACCTCATCTCTACAACAAATAAAATCACAATTAGTCAGGCATGATGGAGCACACTTGTAGTCCCAGTTACTCGGGATGCTGAGGTAGGGAGGATTGCCTGAGCCCAGGAATTTGAGGCTGCAGGGAGCTACGATCTTGCCACTGCAGTAATGAGATCATCAAAAAAAAAAAAAAAAAACAAAAAAACAAAAGAGGTGGACATAGGATTGGGGAGTGATTGGTAAAGTAGTGGCCAAAGGAAAAAAAAACCTTGGAATCACAAGTATAAAATTATACAGAGAAGTCAAGTAAAATAAAGTCATTGTCGATATCGTCAGAGATGATGGTGGCTTGGATCAAGGAGGCAGTAGAGAAACTGGTATATATTTCAAAAGAGCAGTAGATAGGACTTGCCAATGGGTCTAATGAGAAATGGGAGAAAATGAAAAGGATCAATAATTATTCCAATGTTTTTGGCCCAAGAAATAAGAGTTAAGATGCCATTTACTAAGATGAGGGAAAATGCAGGTGGAACAAGTCGGGAGTAAAAAGAAGGTCTGAATATGTTTAGTTTGAGATTTTCTGTTTATATATGCAAGTGAAGGTGTAAAGTAGGCAAGGGTATGAAGGTGTGTGTGTATGTGGAGTGACAGGGACAGAAACAGAGAGAGAGATAGAAACAGAGAGCAAGTGGAGGGGAAGAGAGGGCAATGCATTAAAGGTGGTTTAAGTTTTGGAGATGAGATCCAATGAGATAATCTAGAGAATGAGGGTCCATGATTGAGCCTGGGATTCATTCCTATCAGCATATCAAAGCTGGGGGCACTATAGCAGTCTACACACAGATGCAAGAGGTGATTTATCATTGACAATATTTAGAAGTGCCAGTACATGGTAAAAACGAAAATACAGCAGGCCAACTTTTAGTCAGTTTTATTACTGTTTTTTCTTTATTTTAATTCCCTATGGTGAATATATTGTTTTTATTGCCTGTGCTGAGGTGAAAGACTCCCACGATTTCCTTCCAAAACAAGGAAGGACCAATGAAGAAAACTGATCAGGAATGAGGTAGGAGAAAACCAAGAGAGGATAGAAAGCCTAGTGAAAAAAAAAATCTCAAAAAGAAGGAAGAGGGCAGCTTGTTAAAAGCTGCTAGCTATTGTAGTTAAGTGGACTAGGAATTGGTCATTAGGTTTGCCAAAGAACAGATCAACAGAGTCCTTGATTGGAGCTTCTTTAGTGGAGTGGTGTGAATGCAAACACCTCCTGAACATGGGTAGAAGGGAAAAAGAAGATGAAAAAAATGGAGATGTCAAGTGTGGTAAATTCTCAGAGGAGTCTGCTTTAAAAATGACCAGAGAAATGGGGTGGTATCTGAAGGTAGATGTAGCATTAGGGAGGGTTTTATAAGTAGAGAGATACAGGGAAGGTTGAGATGATGATGGGAATGAGCTAGTGAAAAGGGAAAAATTAATAATGCAGAAGAGAGTGAAGCAGTGACAGGTGTCATAGGATGGTCCTAAGTGTAGATGTCTGAAAAACATTGAGGGTGAAAGTCAAATTATCACAAAAGTCAATGAAATTGAGACTAGGGCTTATCATCCTGGAGCTAGAGATCAGGAGTATGACAATAATTGGGGAGGAGAGTTGGCAGAGTAGGAAGGACAGAGAAAAGAGGCACCAAAATGGATGCGAACAATACAAGACAGAGACTAAAAGAGAGATTCAGAAAGCAGAAGCCATTTGGTTTTAACATATAATATATACCTATTGCCTGTTTGTGATACACAGTGACTGTAATCATTTTTGTTGCATAAAGATCTGGCTAGCAATCCTATCTAGCTGTGAACCAACACCACTACTTTTTCATTGTAGGAATTTTTCATGGAGGCTATAAGCAATAAAACTTCTCAACAAAGATGAAAATCCCTATGAAACATAAACAGTTTCCTATTAAACTCTCAAATTAAGTTTTATGGCAATACCATCACACTGTAATGTTTGTAATATTCTCAAGT
The DNA here is from genome assembly GCF_000951045.1 of Mandrillus leucophaeus. Classification (NCBI taxonomy): domain Eukaryota; kingdom Metazoa; phylum Chordata; class Mammalia; order Primates; family Cercopithecidae; genus Mandrillus; species Mandrillus leucophaeus. Next base: position 961,772 of record NW_012102399.1, read on the forward strand.
TTGATCAGAAAAACTAAGCAATATATAATGCATATGGCACATGTATTTTAGGACTTTGGTCCAAGATGATTAAAAGGCCTCAAAAGTGTGTGGCAAACTGGTACTTTTCTCCACACACTCATTAAATTTGCTGTCATGACTAATCAGATGAAGCATGTCATAATCATCACTAGTGTAAAAGGTGACATATAGGCTAAAGTCACACTGCCATAAACATCTTATGATTCAAACAAAAAATGATTGTGTGAAAGAGCAAATATGTCATTATAATACATGATAATAGCAAATAGGGAAAATGAACTTAAGTATGAACAATTAATTCATAAATGATTACCAGGATTCAAAAGTTCAAAAAGGTGCAAAATATATGGTAATCTGAAAAACAATAAAAAGTGGGTTTGAAAGGATGAGGATATTGGTGGTAAAGAAATTGAATTTTTAAAATCATTTATTTTTGTTTACTTCACATATACAAACTAGAAGTAAAAACATCTCTACTATGGTAAATAATTTCAGACAAAGGCAGAATTCCCTTCGGAGGATTTTTAACAATGCTGTTACTGCGTACATAGAAACAATAGCAAAAATATATTCACTGAAAAATGTAAGTAACATGGGAATAAACTGCATCTTTTATATGGTCAATATTTTTGTAATGTTCTCATACATTTTATATCTCTTTACTCTGATCCTCACTTTTGTCCTCAGAGGAAGCAAATGTTGTATCACCCTAAATATTCTAGAACTCTATATCCAGAGTGAAGAAAACCAACCTCTAATATGTCCAAGTTGCTTGCAAGGGTTGAAAATACACTGCTTTTTGCATACACCATTAATTGTTGGAAAGAATCTCTTATATATACACACAAAATTAGAATGTAATAGGGTGAGGCCAAATGGACTATTGGAGAATCAGTTTTCATTTATTCCAACTCTGCACCCCATCTTTCCTGTGATGCTTGTGAAAAGGTTTCACAGTACTTACAAGCTGTTGGTGGGGCACTCTGTCTTCCTGCTTCCTGCCAAATGCATGGAGGTAATCCTGTCTCACCAAAAGTCCTATAGACAGGTACAGATAAACTTCTCCCCATTGTTCTCCCACAAGAGCGGCACCCACCATGAATGTTCCATTTCACCTCATGTCTAGTTCACCTAATGGCCTAGCTCTGGGTTTATTTATATTTACATATTCAAGGAGTATATATTGAACACTTACTAGGTGCAAGACACCCTGATAGTCCTGTTATGGAAGTTCCAAAAGAATAGTTTATAGCTATTTCTGTTTAATCAATCCTTTTTATTTAGAAAGATATAAAAATGACTTACATTATTCCACATTCCATAAAATATTTCCACTATATTTATTCAGCATAAATGACATTAATAGGCTAACATAAATATAAGCTCTAAATGTTATAAATAAAACAGAGCCCCTAACACTGTTTTATTAAAACTACCAAAAGCCCATTAAAATCATGAGGAAAAATGAATACCTTTTTGCTAGTTAAAAAAAAAAAAAAGAAAAAGAAAAAAAAACCCTTATGAGCATATTACTTCCCCTCCCCCTCCCACACTAGTTTAAAACATTTTGTCTGAAAGGGGAAAATGTAGTGCCTTACTATCAGGGCCCCTTCACCCTGCCTAATCACTCTGAGAAGTTTTCTATAGTCACCAAGCTTCAACCTTCAGTGGGACCCTTGGCTCCTCCTTCATTGCTTCTATTTAGTTGGTAAGTTTACTCTGGATTCTCTCTCTCTCTTTTTTTTTTTTTTTTTTTCAAAGCTCGTGGTGTCACTCAGGCTGGAATGCAGTGTCACGAACATGGCTCACTGCTTTTTTTTTTTTTTTTTTTGGCAAAGCTCGTGGTGTCACTCAGGCTGGAATGCAGTGTCACGAACATGGCTCACTGCAGCCTCAACGTCTTAGGCTCGATGGATCCTCCTGCCTCAGCCTCTTGAATATCTGGGACTACAGAAATGTGTCACCATGCCTGGTTAATTTTTTAACTTTTATTTTTAGTAGAGACAAGGCCTCCCTGTGTTGCCCAGGCTTGCTTAGTCTCAAACTCCTGGGCTCATGTGATCTTCCTGCCTTGGCATCCCAAAGTGCTGGAATTATAGGTGTGACCCACCGTGACTGTTCTTGATTCATTTTTAATGCTCTTTTCTATGTGTTGGGCCCTACCTCAGTGCCAGCCTCCCAGTATGTTGACTGGCTTCGAATGAGCTCTCTGCCTCCGGGTCCTCTTGCTTCCTAAAACACCTCTTCAACAATACCATTCATACACTCAAAAGCTTTGGTACTTTCTTATTTTCTCCTTTATCAAATCCAAACTTCTTCACTTGGCTTTCAAGGCATTCCATAATCTTAACTATCTAGTTAATTTTTCTTTCTTTCTTTCTTTTTTTTTTTTTTTTTTGCTTCCTCCTAAATGGTCATGAATAGTCTTTTAGTTTAGTTTCTTGCTTCTCCCTCAGTCTTATCAATGTCTTTCATCTCTGAGTCTGCATCATGCCATTCCTCCTCTTAACCCTAAGGACAATGCCGAAATAAACAAAATAAAGAAACACACAAAGAGAAGTAAATAAAACCTTACTTCATTTTCCTACCCTACTCAATTTTCATGTCCTCATACCTCCATCAGCTATATCAAATCCCACAGTTTCAATGTTCCTCTAAACCATTACTGAACTTGAATTCCCTCAAAATGTCCTAACTTACCTGATTTATGGTGACAAGTTCATTGATTCTGTCCTCTAGGCAGCCTCGAAACTCCTTGAGGGCAGGGAACTTCCACTTTTCTATCTCTCACAGCCCCAGGCCAAATGCTAAACCCAGAGCTGTTGCTCAGTGGATTCCTTTCAAGTGATTTCTACAACCAATAATGGCAGTAGTAGAAGAATCTTCCAGATACTAAAGTAGGGTCCTGTTCTCCACTTCATCCTGATTCTGATTTCAATTAATTCATCGAGTATTTGCCACATTTACTATTAGATGCAAGTATCTGGTATTCTTGCTCAACAGGACAGGAGTTTAAAATCCAACTGAAATAGGCTAAAGAGGGAGACAAGTTCTTTACGGTTATATGCGAGCTTTGTTAGCAATTCTTTCTCCTTTTCTCTCTCAATATACATTTTAGAAATAAGTTACCCTGCACCGTTTTCCTTTTCCTAGTCCCTTCTTGTTACTGGTTTGTGAATGTGTAAGTCGTATGCATTTAATTCTTTGAAGTCCAAACACATTCTTGCTTGAAATAAAAGCTCTGGAGGATGAAATAAGACTATACAATTATTGCAAAATGGTAATAAAATCACCTCCCCACACTTCCCTTGAGGACCATGGTCAAGGAAGATCTAGCTAAGAGGGCTGAAACAGACTGTCAACTTGACTTTTAATTTTATGAACTATGAGAGTTTGGACAAAAAAATCTTCAAAGGGTCAATATCATTTCTACAAATGAGAAGAAGACTGAGTGTGAAAAGGCTGCTTTGAAGCAGGCTCAGAGGAAAAAAATCTTAAGAGCAAATATCAATAGTACTTTCTCAATTTCTCATTTTTTTTTTTCTTTAAAAGGGCTTTTCTTTCTTTTAAGCACAGGAATTGCAGTTAAAAATTATTTTATAACCCTTAAAATGAAAACATTTGCCTATTAAGCTCCAACAATCCACAATTTATTCTATCTGTAAAGCATATCATTTGGCCTCCTGCTGTTCCATTTAACTTTAGCTGAACCTTTTTTTTAATTGTTTCCTAATCTACCCTAATTTGCTTAAACGCCTGATCTGCCATTTCTCAAACTGTTTGTTTACATCTCACTGGAAACGTGTAACAGTTAACAAAGTGTTTTAAGAACTAGAAATAATGATAGAGTTAGACATTTTAATTAACAGCATAAAAGACATTTAAGGCTGGGGGCGGTGGCTCATGCCTATAATCTCAGCACTTTGAGAGGCCAAGGTGGGTGGATCACCCGAGGTCAGGAGTTCGAGACCAGCCTGACTAACATGGAGAAACCACGTCTCTACTAAAAATATAAAAATTAGCTGGGAATGGTGGCGGGCGCCTGTAATCCCAGCTACTCAGGAGGCTGAGGCAGGAGAATTGCTTGAACCCAGGAGGCGGAGGTTGCAGCGAGCTGAGATCGTGCCACTGCATTCCAGTCTGGGTGACAAGAGCAAGACTTTGTCTAAAAAAAAAAAAAAAAAAAAAAAGACATTTAAATTAACACACACGCACTCACAGCTCCCTAGGTGGCAAGAGCCATATCCGGCTAGGAGATCCTAAGATGAAAACAACCTTCTTGAGCCCTCAAGGAGCTTGAATCTAGAGAAGGAGACAAAACAACCACCCACCATTATGAGAAGTGATATGCAGGTAATAGGAGCCAAATATTCTTGAGGCAAAAGAACCCAGAACAATCAACGTGGTGGGAGAGGGAAGAATCAGTGCAATAAGTATCTTATCCTCTATTATGACATTTTAAAAAATGTTCTATCTAGGAGAAACAGTTTATAGACAAATGATAAAATAAGGACAATGATCATCTTTTAAAACCTTCCATTCAACCTATATAAATAGCAAAATATGATAAAAATGAAGAAAGTGATGCTGAATTGGGAATCAGAAGCTTGGGTTGCACTATGAATTAGCTTTGTGACTTTGAGTCATGAAACTACAGGGAGCTTCTGCTTCCTGAGCTGTAAAATGAGGGGGTGGACCTAGGTGAGTTTTAAGGATCCTTTTAGCTTTCCCATTATCTGAACATCCGCAATTATTTTTGTCAAATTACAGGTACTAGCAACAAGGTTAACGACAAGATCTCATAAGACTGGACAATAATTCACCTTTACCTCATACATGTTACTTGTGAGTGCTATGGTTTGAATGTTTATGTTGCCCCCTAAATTCATGTGTTGAAATCCTAGCCCCCAAGGTAATGGTATTAAGGGCGGGGGGCGTTTGGGGTTAGTGTCTTTATAAAAGAAACTGCAGATCAGGTGCAGTGGTTCAAGCCTCTAATCTCAGCACTTTGGGAGACCAAGGCGGAAGAATTGCTGGAGTTCAAGACCAGTAGTTCAAGACCAGCCTGGGCAACATAGTGAGACCCTATCTCTACAGAAAATAAAAAATAAAAAATTAGCCTGTCGTGGTGGCACATACCTGTAGTCCCAGTTATCCCAGAGGCTGAGGCAGGAGGATCATTTGAGCCCAGGAGTTTGAGGCTACAGTGAGTCGTGACCATGCCACTGCACTCCAGCCTGGGCAATAAAGCAAGACCCTATCTCAAAACTAAATAAATAAATTTTTAAAAATAAAATGCAGGACCAGGCACGGTGGCTCACGCCTGTAATCCCAGCAGTATGAGAGGCCAAGGCAGGTGGATCACGGTGGCAGGAAATCGAGACCATCCTGGCTAACACGGTGAAACCCCGTCTCTACTAGAAATGCAAAATAATTAGCCGGGTGTGGTGGTGGGCGCCTGTAGACCCAGCTACTCAGGAGGCTGAGGCAGGAGAATGGAGTGAACCTGGGAGGTGGAGCTTGCAGTGAGCCGAGATCGCGCCACTGCACTCTAGCCTGGGTGACAGAGCGAGACTCCATCTCAAATAAATAAATAAATAAATAAATAAATAAATAAATAAATAGTAAAATGCAGAGTGATAGCTAATCCTTCCACCATATGAGGATACTGCAGTAAGGTGCCATTTATGAGAAAGTGGGTCCTCACCAGACATCTAATTGGCTGGCACCTTGATCTTGGACTTCCCAGCCTGCAGAACTATAAGAAATAAACACCTGTTGTTTATAAGCTACCCATTGTACGATGCTCTGTTATAGCAGCCCAAACAGACTAAGACAGTGAGCTTATATTTACAACCTTCCTTTCTCACATTCCCTTTCACATTATTAGCCTTCTGGTCCTTTGTATTTGCATAATCCTTGATACTTTTCAACGTATGTCATGTTCATTATCTCAAGTCTTCTGAGTAACTCCTCCACATTCTAACCATACTGCAAATAATTTCCCTCATTCTCTTGCTAGACCTACCTCTTACAACCTTATTCATTCTTATTCATTCTTATTTCATATTACTCTGCTTTATGCTTAACTCTTTTCCCCTTTCTTTTCTTCTAAAGGAACTAGATACATCATTTTCTACCTCCTTTCCACCCTCTTTCTCCATTATAGGCTATTCTGAATCACTGCAGTGGATTTGTTTTTGACTGAGTGCTTATAGCTGAAACCTCAAAGAACAGAAGCACAAAGATGACTCTGGATCCTACTACTGTCAGTTTGATTTAGAGACCATCTTTCTAAGATGGTTTCTTCAAAAATACAATGGCCCTAAGAAGCTCTGAAGTTAGGAGCTTGTACAAGGGGAAGGAGGTTTGTCTGTGCAAGCAGGTTGCTAGAGAGGCACCAGTCCCTCACTTGAATGCATGGTCAGATTAGTGGAGTGGGGTTTCGGGGATGGCATTAAACACAGTAATGCCAAAGAGAGTGGCTCCATCTTTCAAAATGTAGTTTAGGTATATATCAAACTATGTTTTTCTAATTTTCTTTCAGCATTCTTAAGGAACAGCATTTGTTTTTTAAAAGTATTAGTAATCGAAACTGTACATTTGAATAATTTTGTAGACAATTACAAGAAGCAATGGAATTCCTGGGTCCATGGGTCTCAGGTTAATAAGCTTTGCACAAATAGTCTAGATAAGCTCTTTTGTGGATGTTACATAACTCTAAGAAAAGTAATCTCCATTCCCTTTTATCACATTGATGCAAAACTTTTTCATTTACCAGAAAACCAAGGATTACGTCATCTAATTGGAACAGTCAACTGTTTTAGCTTCTTTTTCATTTTTAATAATTATTAATGAGAATGTTGGCAGGGCAGGGTGGTATACACCTGCAATCCCAGCTACTCAGGAGGCTGAGGTGACAGGATCACTTGTGCCCAGGAGTTCAAGGCTGCAGTGAGCCATGATTGCACCACTGTACTCTAGTCTGGGTGACAGTATGAGACTCTGTCTCTAGATTTTTTTTTTTAATAAAAAATAGACAACATTATGGAAGAATAGCATTATGAAGGTTATTGTCAAACTACACGGGCATGTCTACACGAAGACAAATTAGGTGATCATTAATATAAAAGCAAAAAGAACTACCTTTTAAAGAAAAAAAAAAAGATTGCATTTTTTTCTGTAATAAAAGTCCAAAAGGAAGCTAACTTTTTAAACTGAAATAATCAAATGTTTTGGAATCATATGCTTACATATTCCCAAGAAATGTTATTCTAGGAGACTAGAAGTGCTAATGGGCCTCTCCAAACGCTTAACTCTTACATAGAACACAGATTATTAAACGTACTATGAATAACAGCAGACAAATGTCACCTAGAGCATGTAGATTACCAGGAGAATATCCATTGTTTCTGTATTCTGGTTAGTTTCAGGCATAATCTTGAGAATTTCAATTCTAGACAAAAAATATTTTCAAAAAGGCATAAAAGTTCCACTATGCAAAGCAACTTCATAAACTGTAATATGTATTCTACAAAAAGGAGGAAAAATTTTGATTTGAAAACCAAACTTAAGAGGAAGAAGAGATTTTAAACTTTCAGCTTGGTTTTTAAATAAAGTTGATTTCCAGACATCCTTTTTAATTCTCCAAAAATCTCAACCTCAAATTTTATCACCTAAATACCTAAGAGAAATATGGAAACAATGAAAGATGATGATATTTTTTGGCTCACTAACTTTTGTAAAGTTCTTTTTCTTCTTATAATAAACTTGTGAATATTTTCAATTAAAAAAAAAATTCTTATGAGACTGTACTGGGGAAAAAGGTGCCCTTAGAAAAGTTTAGTAAAATCCAGAAATAGAATAGATTGAAAAATAACAGTGTTTATTTCAAATCATTTGCTAAGAAACAGAGTTCTTCCCCTTCCCCCAATAAATCCCAAAGTCAAGACTTTTCTTACAAAATACAAAAGCATGTTAAAAAGATTATAAAGAAACAAATTTTTAGAATTTTTACTTTTATGCATATGTATATGATATTAGTAGCGTTAAAGATCCTGAGAAAGGCCATGAAGCAATTTAAAAATTGAGGCTTTTAAATATCACAATAGTATATAAGTCTTGCCCCACAGCTGCCACCACTATCTTAAACATTCATAATAATAGTTACCATTTGCAAATATATTAATAAAGCTTAACTGGCTCTTGAGAAAATTAATCTAGTTGAATGCCATCAAATAAATAAAAAAAAACTATAAAACAACAAATTTTACCTGCAATTGTAAATTACGTAATATGTTAGACAGAAAAGCTCATTCACTGCGTACCACAAATTCATTTTTTTCCTTACATTCTTTATGGAACCTACAAATATAACTCTTTCCTTTCTTTAACTCATTGAAGTTAAAAGATGGAGATAAATGCTTAAAAATTACAGATTTTTGAGGGTACACATGAAATAAATATTTATGACTATTAGTTAACATGGATAAAAGTAAAAATATCAATATTCATTTTCTGAAAAGCATATTTTCTGTTTCTTAAATTTGACTTAATAATACCTAATGCTACTTACTGTATGAGAAATTTAAAACCTAAGTTTGTCAAATATACTTGTACCGAAATCCAACTGAAAGAAATAATGCCTGTTCTTTATTAGACAATATGTACAGAACTCAGAGCTCCACTGCTAAGGTTGAGAGTGCACAACTCAACTAATTACAAGTCTAAAAGTTTCATGAGTTTCACCCCAGGTATCACAAGCTAAAATTCCAGGCCTCTGTCATTCCCTGAAACATCTGCAACAGAATTTAATATTCTTGATAAATGAGATAAGCAAAAGCATTTACTTAATTAGATTTTTAAAGCACATTTATTAACTCATGAAGTAAATCAATGAAAAGTTTTATACCAAAAAGCAACGTGCAAACATACAAGTTAATCTTTCATTTAGAAGTTGATGCCCTAGATGATTTTTACTTAATTCAATTGTAAACATGATTTTCTTAATATTGGCTCAATTAAATACAAGCTCATGCTAAAAATAATTAACTCATAAAATTAAACTATTTTAAAGCAATTGAGACAGGTGTGTTCTTGACCTTGATGAGGTTTTCCGTTTCTTATAAGTAATCCAAAATACAATCTATAACTTTGTATACATATATATAACCTAATAACCTAATGCGTAGAAGCATCTGATTGTATGTTTATCTGGAGTAATCTGTTTTGGTGTCTTTCCTGCCAAACCATTTCTGGTGTTTCAAGCAGGGCAATGACAGCATACACCTTCTTGTTATTACTTATGTACAGAAGGCCAAACCGAATGTCTGGGTGGGTCTCCAAACACATAAAATCAGTAGTTTTTTTTTCCATCCACAGGACCCAATTACATTTAAATAAACTAACTCCTAGTGAAAGATTGGCTCTAACAGAGAACACCACACAACCACAGACACTGAAATTAAATCACAGTCATAAGTATGGAGGCCACCAATATATTGTTAAAAATAGTCTGTAGTGCATCCTCATACACACATGGACAGTCAAATAATGCACATTACTTATAAAAAAGAAACTGTTCCTTTTCTTTCTATGAGGTGCATCCTTCGTGAAGATTTCCTAATTTTTAAAGTTTTCTGTCTCAGGCTAAATGTGTAAAAATACCAGCAGGGGCCCTAAGGACTCCTCTGCTCACAGAGGCAGAAAAACTGTCACATGGGGCTCTGGCTTTAAAAGGGTGGATCCTTTGGCTGATCCTGGAGTGGCAGAGACTGACAAATGTGGGAAAGTCCTCAGCTATGAGATGAGGGTTTAGCTTGTGGGCTCTTGGTCAATTGAAAGGTTGCATTAAATGTAAATTATAGGACTGCTCTTTAGATACACACCGCTTCCCACCACGTGAAAGTCAAGCAGAGCGTGGCGCTCATTCAGAGATGGCCTGGTGGTAGCTTCTTAGCAAGGAGGGGAAGCGAGGTAGCCATGAGCAATTATTATCGCCATCTCTGAAGGACAGAAAGGAAGGAAGGAAACATTTTTATAGAGACCTATATTAAATTTCCTTTTTAAAGTGCCTCTATGTATTTCTCGTTCCAATTTATATGAAAAAAGTATTAGTTTTAAAACTACAACAGAACTGGCAGTAAATATATCCGCAACAATTGTTCTTTTATTAAATATTTATTGAAATAAATTCCTGTGCTTTCTCATTTTTCTTCTTCTGGTTCCAATATTTATTTACAGCTGATTATTAACATCTGCCAGTATAACGGTTTCATCCTTACAGAAGCCGAAGGGTAAAAAAGTCACACACACCCTTCTAACGTGACCTGTAGTTAGACAGAAAACAGTTTTCCCAGTCACTGCTTGGCTTCCTGTCTGTGACCTCTGAAAAGCATTGGAGGCCAGGGTTAATGGCCTTTCCAATCTCTGTGATAAGAATTCATTTTGTTCTATTACCAGCAGTTATCTGAGGAGCCTGCTGCATCACTTCAGCAGGGTTCAATCAATGAGAGGACCTAATGAAGTAACCAGCTGTAGCTCTATTTCCCTGGCCAGCTCTATCAGACAAATAAGATCTATCAGTCACATCTTAAGGCTGATCCTAGACACAGCATCTTCACATGCTGAACTCGTATGCATATGAACTAACGATAGCCCGCCATTTCTTTTAAAGCTTCCCTTTTGATATAGCTTTTCTAATGCTGAAAATGAAATGAAATAAGTTCTGAGATGTTACTTTAAGAGGACAACAATGCAAGATTAAAGAAGAATGAATTTGCAGAACAGTTAGAAGAGTTTATCACAATAACAAATGTTAAAATTATGTGGCATCCAAGCTTAGGCTCTTAACTTGGCAATTCTCAAATATTTACATTTTAGGTTAATATTTTTTAATCTTCAAAAAAATGGGGAAGGATGAAAAGTTACTATAAAAATTTTATCATATTTATTGACAGAAGTTTAATGATAGGACTTGCATTTTTGACTGGGTCTTCAGAATAAAAACGCAATTATTCTGTATTTTTTACTTTTTGGTCAAGCATCAATCAACATAAGACCATAAGTTAACTCTGGGTTATTTTATATTATCAAATATCACTAATCACACAAATAGAGTTACTGTAAAATTCTATTATTTATACATTTTAATTTTTAAATTACTAGTTTGATTCACCTTCCCAATCCAAAAGAGCATTTATTAATGGTATTTTTACACATGGAAATTTTAGGAGGGAAAACAAAGCCTAGCACCTTCAATTAGTGGCCTCATAAATGTATTAGACAGTCATTAGAAGTCCTATTCAAAATTAACCCTTTTGTGGGAAGGGGTACTGATAATGCTTCTGCAGTTTGTAGACTATTTCTCAGGGAAATTTTTAATGGTTCAAAGGAAGCCAAGAATAAAATATTCATATTTGCTGATATGATGAAAGCTACAAGTACCTTCATTTACTTTATTAGGTTAATCACAATGAATTTCATGTGATACAATTTGTATTCCTTTAAATTGGCTGCTTTCTTTGTCAAAATGGAAAAAAGAAAACATGGCTATGTGCTGTTATGCTGAAGAGATGATATCTAAGGGAAGCTACACAAATGAAAAGTATTTTGCTAGCCTTGTGCTTGATAATCACATTCACACATGCAAAAATGCACTGTTTCATTAGAAAACAATGGTTATTCAAGCAGTATTGCCAATATATTATGACAAAAAGTACCAAAGACTATATCTCAAATGTCTAAATTTTTAGGGGTATGTAATACTGCTTCCTTTTTCAAATTGCAACCACAGAAATGTTTGAGTGATACGGGTATGATATCCAGATGGTCTTTTCATTCAAACCTTTGGAGATGTAAATGAAAGATTAAGGTGCACTAGATAAGACGCTGAATGTAACAGAAAAAAACAATCCTGGTATTAAAGGAAAATAAGGTGTGGTGTGTGTGGGGTGTGTGTGTGAGAGAGAGAGAGAGAGAGAGAGAGAGAGAGAGAGATTCCTGAACCTCTAACCATCTAGGTAAGTGCGAAAAAGACTGCAATATCTTTGCTGAATATGTAAACAGATAAAAATATGCCTAGCAGGCATTTTGGGAACATCTGTCAATTTTTTATAGAACACAATGATTGTGGGCTATTGATTGCATTTAAACAAAGTTGTTGCAAAAAAATCAGCTAACAATTCGTGTAGAAAGGGCCAATCAATATTTAAATGACTCACTTTATTGATTTAAAATTAACTTTCAATTAAGAGATCCATAGGACTCTTAACTGCGACACTTATCCATTCAAGAGAAAATAAAGGTACATTTATCGATACACTTAAACAGCAGTGGCTGGTTTCCTATCGATTCAGTCATTTGCGCTGGGATTCGTTAGCGTCATCAGCCTTTAACTCGCTTACTAGGTCTTCGCAGTGTACAATACTGCAAGATGTAGGAATGCGCAAAACAACACAAAGAAAGGATAGAAATTTAAACAGAATTAAAAGATATAGGAAAAGGTAAGTCAACCTTACACTTTTATTTTCCTTTTAGTATTACGGGAGGAAGAATGTTTAGATAGATTATTTGGGTGACTATTAGAAAAATAGCGGCTATTTTTCAAAGCAAGTGGTTTGATATGGCACATTTTAAAACTGTATAAACAAATGAAATCTTTGAACAATTGACTAGTACAAGCTTTATTGGCTTCTATTGACTAACAAGAACACTAACTTGCATATACTGGTTATATGATAATCAATGGTAGCTTAAAATAACAGTTTATGGAATTTTTTAAAGACAATAATTATATTTCCTATTGGAAATACTGTATACATGTGTTTAAGGCCATATTTATTCAACAGTATTGCATGGGAACCACACAAGGCTATGTTGTATTATTTTGATAATCTACCAGTTATGACATTTTATAATTGATTTTTGTCAGGGTTTTCATGAAGAATAAAACTAATACAGAAAATTAAACTATTATATAATATGGATGAATAAATATAAACATGCACAGATAAAATTTATACATGTATTTCAAAATCATTACCATCCACCTATTTGTTGTGTCTTTATCGCCACTAAAAGAGAACTCTGGATACAGAAGGAGGCATTGATTGTAAATCTTTAACTCCAATTTCTAACATTATATGAGAAGAACGAAACTGAATGATCTCTATGGGGAATGGCATCTTAACAGGGCTGAGTCTGCAACAGCCTGATTGTAATATGTGTGGCCAGCGTTACTCTTTTGCAGGAATTCAAAACTATAGGTGTTACTTTTTGGTTTAAGATAGTAATGCCCCCAGCCTATACCACATCTCTGATAGCCCAATGCTCTTGTCCTCATATTCTTCATTATACAGAGCTGTCTGTATGAGAAAGAAGTTATCCCAAACAGAAACTCCTTACTCATTTACTGACATGCAATTCCTGGTAGGAAAGAGAGAACTGCCAATCTAATTCTGCTTATTCAGAATATATTTTTAATCATCTTTACATTTACTGTGAATCTTCATTCATTCATTATGTCCACTACGGATACAAAAGATGTTTTCAGTAATTTAAAGGTTAGCCTTTAGTTTTTCTCTGTGCACCGTCTTTGGTGGCTCTGCTATACCACTTGTGTTTTTAGATTTGCTCTGAACTTGTAAGAAAAATTTGGAGTGGATGGAAGTAAAAATATCACAGATTCAAATGTTCAGATAAAAGAAACCCCTCCTACAAAATTAGTTTAATCACATAATATTGGTGTAACAGAATTTGGATATATCGTAATGACTACATTTACTAAAAAGTGCATGATGCCATTATTTCCAACTAGAAATCAGATGATGATGTTAATTAAGTGATAGCAAGTGGCAAAGTATGCCTGTCACAGGCCTCTCTGATCTGCACAGAGAGATGTGTGGTTCCCAGCCTAAACACTCAGGAGTAGTAACAATTGGCTTAAGCACTATTCAGTCCCAAGATGCCTCGAATAGGGGATTCACTTTAATTTCACACTTCCTTATCATATCAAAGAAGTAAAAAAATGCATCTTTATGAATTGGCTTGCAAGGACCAAAATAACAAAAACAAAAAAATCAAAAACGGTTTGGATTTTATCCTAGTACCTAAATTCTCTTTAAGAACTCTTGGGGACACTTGGAAATGACTATAAAGAAATATATATATTTTAAGATTCAAGCTATAAACCCATGTAACAAAAATAATTAAAAGTTTAGTTCTTTTTTAATCTCTTGAAAGTTATAAAATTCCAATTGTATTATTAAAAAGAAAGTATAGAACTACCTGAAAATACCTGTTCATTGGACCTAACTGAAGTATTGTCTCTGTCCGATAAAATAAATTACCATTACCTCAGCCAGATTTACACCTCTTAAAAAATTATTTGCTAGGTTTTTTTTTTTCCTGTGTCATTAATCCCATTTTATCTATAACCAAAAACAATTGAACCTACCATTCTCACTGCAGGCTTTGGAGAATGTTGACTACTTTAATAAGAACGACTCTGAGTCTGCACCCATAGTTCACTGGTCAGATCTCAAGAATTTCATATGGCCATCTCATCCTTTCCCTGTGTTCACTCGTTATCATCTTAATAACATAAGACATCAAATGGTTTGGAGCTAGGAATCTTGTCTTTTGGATGATCATGCTACGTGTTATTTGAGTGGGATGTTGTAATTTAACAGTGATAGAAAAGGAGATCTGCTTGAAGATGATGAACCATGCTGAGTGAGTCATGAGAAAGTGCAGGCAACACATGCCTAAAAGGCAAACCCAGTGATTCCTATAAAGGATGGGAAATGAAGGTTATCTAATTTCTGAAATTCCCTTATCTTGCTTGATCTGCTTTTGTAGTGTTTGTTTCAGGATCATTATTGTATTTTTTACAATAGATCAAAGACATGGTTGATAAGACTTGATTCTAGATAAATTTGTTACATTTCAGATATCTTACAATATATGAAATCTCACAGCATGGCTAGTTTATTTAAACCTTTTTTTCCCCTAAAGGCGTACTTACACCGTAATTTCAGAAAGGTTTCATATCACTTTACCCAAATCATGGCTAAGATGGACACAAATAATTACAGGAATTAGTGCTACAGGGTGTAAAATTGTTCTTCTTGTAGAAGAGGTGCATTCATTTCATTCTGGAATTCCCTGCTGAGACATGATGTGTGCAAACTATCTAAGGACACCGTAATCCTCTGATGCTTATAAAAAATAGTAAAGTTGCATGTAATCTCTGACTACAAAAAAAAAAAAAAAGCCTAAGTGTCATTCACACCAAGGACAAATGCCAAGTATTCTCTGCTGAGCTCACTGATGATTCTTGTTCTGTAGAGAAAAAGCCAGAAATTATGAAAATCATTATTTTCAGCCTCAATGGAAGTAAATGTAACAGATTGCAACTTCATATCAAAAATTCAAAAAAGCTATATATCTTTCGTGCACACCAAATTAGGTAGTCCTTTATGATCTGATTTCTTTAGGTGCATTTTCCCCTTTATCCTTTACAACAATCTCATTTTTAACATTACAGCTGAAGTGAGTATCCCTTACCAAAGTCAGTGGCTATCTTCTGGAAAATGTGGAAACAAATTTGGTCATGCACCATATGCCATTTGATTAACTGTTCAAAATGGAATAACAGTAAGCTACAGCACATAGAAGGTCACATGAGGGATTTTTAACTTCTTGTGCAACCACAGAAAATCAGGCAGCGTTAGGCATGAGGACTACTTTCTTACCCCTGTATGCCACTGATTAGTTCAGCCTTAGTAGAACAGAAATCCTTAATCTTCTCTTTTTAATATTGAAGAGGTAAACCCCTTTCACCTGCATGTGGAGGCTGCCTTTTCATCAAAGCTCAGGAGATTCCAGCAACAAAATCAATGTATGCATGTTCAGAGCAGTTTTCAGGGTTTTGTAAGACAAATCTCTCAAACGGGGGCTAGTTTAATGCTATTGAGCTGTGCTTCGATCTGACCCAGTGAGTGAACAACACAGCAACAGTTCACTTTCCAGGGCTCAGGCTATAGGAGGAGGGATCCTTCTCCACAAACGCAGCTGTGGAATTTCGCCATGACCTCTCACCTCACTTAATCCGACTTTAAACCTTCCAGTGGATTGGTTAAATAAATAAATATTTAAAGGTAACCCCAAATCAACAAACATAATTAATTAATTTCTCTCTTCTATGTTAATAAACTACACTTGGGGAAGTTTCCCCCCTGATGTAGTGCTTTTCCAGGGGCAGGGCAAATTCTGCAAACTCAGGTCTCCTTTTTAAAGGCAATATTTGAAAAACCAGTGAAAATGATAACATACATGTATTTTTCTCTTTTCTTCAGTATATAGATTTGTTGATTGAGTCAACAACAGTAATTTGTTTTAAATGGAAGTATTTATTTTCAGATATTTATCGTACTCACTAAAAATGCTTTGATCCCTTAATAGCTGATGCCTTCTATCTTTAAAAATATTCAATGACTACTTCGCTATTCAAATTCCTCTGTTACTAGAAATCATAAAGTCACTAAGTGCACACTGTCTTATATACTTTTAAATTAAAAATGAAAAGCATGATTGATTTTTGAAAAACTAATTTTTGGACATTGTGTTGCACTCAACTCTACGGTGAAAAAGCCTTGGTTGTTTCCTCACATTGCTTCCATTAGTGTCCTAACTTCACAAATTACCTGATGTTAAATAAATCATGACTTTACACAGCTACAGCCTTCCTTTCATAAAATAATATTTTATTATGGCAGGGATAAGGCATTTGAATATTTTCTAATGTTATGGAAACATCAAAAGGAAACCAACTCAGATTCCTTGTTACATTTTGAGGTGAGTATTTTCTCAGACATTAAAAAGACTGCTGGACTTAATGCAAAAATTCTAAGTCTGAATTATAATCATATGTTATGCAGGAGTATTTCAAAATCTGGGGCAAATCACTTTTGTATAATTATAATGTGAATATAAAACGTTTGGCATCATTTGTTTCTTCATGCAAATGATACATACTATCT
The DNA here is from genome assembly GCF_000951045.1 of Mandrillus leucophaeus. NCBI lineage: Eukaryota > Metazoa > Chordata > Mammalia > Primates > Cercopithecidae > Mandrillus > Mandrillus leucophaeus. Next base: position 978,835 of record NW_012102399.1, read on the forward strand.
TTTCATTGGTGTATTGTCAAAATGGGTTTTAATTTAAAACTAAATGTAACATAACAAGGCAAAAATATCCCTAGAGATGTTGAGTGTGTATTTGTGGGTTTCTTGTTTATTTGCCCTATTTATATTGACTTCAGGTTTAAAATTTGTGGCTTATATTAAATCAAGTATTTCTCAAACTAAAAATAACAAAAATGAGTGTGCAATCATTAGAGCTACTTTATACTTTTTAGAAGTAATTCAGCTGAGGATAAATACAAACACCAAACATTTTGATAACACTGACTACACTGTTCTCCACTACTCTTAGGAGGTTACCTCTGATTCATGATTCATACTCTACCAAGAAAGACCTAGTTGGAGTTTAATTAAGAATAATTAGTGTAAATAAATATTGTCAAAGAAGTGTAATTACTTTCCTTAATTATATAAATGCGGTTTACAAGGACAAATATTAAATTCCTGGCTATTTTACCTTTTAAAAATAGCACTAATTTTCACACATGAAAAGACCTGCTACATATGCCACCTTCCCCTCTTCTTTCCATCCTACCCCCCCCCCCCTCTCTCTCTCTCTCCCACACACACACACCCCCCCCCCCCCACACACACACACACAAAATATTGATTTATATTCTTCCAAAAGAAAAGGCTGGATTTTTATTTCAGTACTAGACAGAGGAATTTCCCTTGCTCATAAATATTTTAGAGTAAATTTGCGTCTTTCCTGTTAAATGGATATTGCTTACTGTTGGTTGACAGCTCAAGTGTGCTGACAGGAATTAGTGAAAAATGGGCTATCACAGAAAATATCACACTTTTCGGTCTCAGAGCCACTAAAGGATACAAAAGACTTCTTTGGCCTTGCTCTGTGGACCAAGACTTCAAATCTAAATAAGTACCATTAGATATAAAGAATTTCTTACTATTTTCTCTTACGTAATAAGGGCATTTACATTCCAATGTGCATGTAGAAATAAGTTTGTAGGGAAAGTTTTCTCCTTCTAGTATTTCTTTTGAAAAACATTATTGACCCTCAAAACAACAACTATTTGAAAGTGGCTGTCCCTATGGTATAAAAATAATTCTGAGGCCTAAATCTGATAATCTTGAATCCGAAGTACTGCAAAAGCCTTCTGTGTATACACAACGATGCACACTGTAACCATTCGGTTTAAATCCAAACTTTGCAAAGTCCCATTTTCTAAGTCAAAGGCACATTTTGTACCATATGATATAGGGAATGCCCCAGTTAAACCATATTCCTTTAATGGCAGAACTTCAAATGTCATCTTGGGTTTCACAAAACCCTCTTTCTTTTCAGAAGTAATTAGCTAAGGCAGAGTTTGTATGGCAATTAAAAACCACTTGCTTGCAGAAGCTTGTAGGCATTATGTAATTTTTTTATGCTACAAGTACATATGCGTATTCTTGCCTCTAGCTTAAATACAGTGAATGTTGTAGTTGGTTGCACAGGAATTGTCTCAAGAACATTAAAGCAAGCCAAACACGATTGTATTCCAACTAAAATTGCTCTCTTTATACGGTGTATTGAAACTTGATAACTGTTGGTTATAAAATTCCTTTGATTTTCTGCAGGTAATAAAATACTTTGGCAATTACTATTGACAGTTCTGGATAATCTTGAAGGCTGCCTTGCCTGAAGAAGATGAGTGTTACAAATCACTCCACTGAAAGAGGGAAGAACAGCAGCAGGCAGCAGACAGGTTTCAATTTCACAATGCTGATTATCTCATTCACGATTCTATGCATGCCTAAATCTGAGAATCCCTCAAGCAGCTATATGGACTTCTACTTTTAAAATGCCTATTACGCTTTCATACTTTTTCCTGCTTCCTGAAGAGTGCCATTTCGCCAAGCTTAAATAGCAGAAAATTGCACTGCTTTTCCTCTGCCCATCTCCTCAATCTCTATTAACCTGCACAAGAACAAAGGAGTATGATGGTCCAGCTATAGGTTGAGAAATAGGTTTGGAGTTGTTTTTCATTTACTGCCACACATATTTTTGACTCATAAATTCATTTTCAACAATAACCTTCTTTTAATACCTCAGCAAATTACTAAGAATGCATGATTTTTTCCCAACATATATAAACGTGTGAGTCCTTGTTCAATCAATGTGATCACACTCCCAAGCGCACATGCGTTTTATTATTTACAGCAACGCCAAATGAAAGTACATGGTTATTAGAATGTGTCTTGATTTAAATAAAAGTGATGAAAATGAAGCTGGCCCAAATGGAATTCTTTCTATTTTGGTTAAAAGAGAACAATAGGCTAGGAGTAGAAAAGAAAATGGTTGAAGCACCTGGTTCTAATGCTTGCAATAGGCCTTTATTAGATGTCATAAACTGAATGATGCATTACTCTGTGGACGACTTATAGCCCACAAATGCGGAGGTAAAATGGAGGACAAAGAGTTCTTTTAAAACAATAAGGTTAAACGGTCCTTTTAAATCAAACAATATTTATTAAATGCAGAAATCTTAATAACCTTACGGAGATTTGCTCATTCTTCTAATTGTATACATTCCTGCCTTCTTTTTTAAGGCTAAACCTTTTGGTTGGATTTTAACAATAAACTGCATCTTGCATAAGCATTATTTAAAGTCACTTCTAAATGACAAATGCACTGTGAGAGAAAGGAGACATCTTTTTATTTTTATTTTTTTACTAAAGAAAAGTTAGAAGGCTCAATGTCCATTCTCTCCAGTCAATTAAGTTAAAAATTCACGTGTACTACAGAACAACAACAACTAAAAGGTAATTTTGACCATCGGAAACTGCTTTCAAATAAGGTCTGCTTTGCATTTAAAAAGATAAAAGAATGTTTTCTAAAATGACAATTGCTGGTTGGCCATCGATTCTGAGCTTTAATCTCATAGCCTGCTCAAATTTCCCATTATGTCTCACCAAGGCTTAGAAGGCTCGAGAGGCCGAACTGTGGCCTTCAACAAAAGTGGAGGGGGTTACAGCATTAAGAAACACAGCTGTTGCTCGCAAACTGCAAATGTTAGAATAACTCACTGCTTGTTTTTTCCTTGCTGCTAATAAAAACTTAAAGTGTTTTGCATGCTTTCTATAAACAGTGCACTTAAGTTTTATAATCTAGTACATCTTATTAAGCGTGAAGTCTGCTGATCCCTAAATTATTCATAACGTGGTCCAGACTGATTAAGATTGGCTTGTTAAGGAGCACAAGAAGCAATTAAACTGACAAGGCAGTGCGGCCTTGATGTATACATTTATTATCACAAGAATACCCAAAGTGAATGCCCTTATTAAGCAATGAATTTCACCTCACTGGCCTTCTACCATGGCTGCCACGGGCAGAGAGAGCGAGGAACAACATGTCAAAAGCTAACTCTGAGGAAATGCCTATCTTCAAGTGAAACCGATTTTGTAATGAACCTTTCAGTTCGCTCCTGAGGTAATAAATCCTGACTGGTGCATTAATTACTTGATAACATCCCATCAAAATGCAAATGCAGCACTTGACCCATAGGAATGGCTCACTAGCTGGTAACTCTTCAGGGTGGACATAAATTGTCTGTTTTCTCTTATCAAACAGGGCGTTTATTTCCATCTTGCTAGGGTGAATGTCACTTCTGCCACGCTCAGTCCCTCTGTGGCTTGACACCATCATTTGCAGAGGACTGTCAGGATGTGCCAACATCCTAATTGTGCGACTCCTTCACTTTGTACCTTTCGGGAGGAGGCTCCCCTTCCCCCCACCTGCTAGGATCCTCCCCACAACACACACACACACACACACACACACACACACGCTCTTTCTGACACACATTCTTTCTGAAGGAATTCAATCCAACATGTCAAGGACGAACTGCAATAGTGTTACAAAGAATAAGCCCCACCTCTACAGAACACACTAATCTTTCTTTTCCAAAAGCAACGCACCAAACTCAGAATTTCGGTTTTTGCAGTGATCAAGTGAAAGCTGAATGAACACGGGAGGTATACAGCCAGTATGTATAATCAGACAGCACATAGAATAAGGCAAGACGATGTTTCCTGAACCTGGATTCACATCGTGACGAGGAAGCATTTCTAGGTGGTGTTTTAATATTTTCACAAATAATCAATGCTTCATTAAAGAAATAGGAATGGTACACTCTAGGCCTGAAAGAGAGAGTGAGATAAAAGGGAGCGTCAAAATACCACTTAGTAAACACTCGAATATGTGTGAGATAGAATCCTGTTCTTGAATGCTCTCTTAGCCTAGTGAAACAGATTTATTTAGTTATGGAAACTGTTCCCACAATGAATGTTAATAAGGATTTTTGTTTTCTATTGGCTCGTTCAAAGTTCTGATCTCCATCAATAGGTCTGATTCTCCCACCTGGGTCAACCTGCCTTCCAGTTGTGTTTATTTGTCTTGAAGGATGGTGAAAATCCTTAATTCAGGTTACTAGGCAACCCTGCAGGTGAGAAAATATAATGTTTGGCTGACTCCATTTTTGAATGCACACAGTGGCCTAATGCCTTCAAAATAGACTGCAAAGCATGTGCTGATAATTCTCTGCTACATTCTCTAAAGGCGAGGTCAGAAGAAAATTAATTGATGCTGAAAATAATGACAGAAGGAGAGGCACCACTGAGACTTGGTGTGACTGGCATGTGATAATGTTAGCAAGAATCTCAGCATGTGACTGGACAGTGTGATGAAAAATATACCCTGTGCGAGGGAAAAACAAGTTACAAAACTTAATTAGTTTTTGACACTTCTTCATAAGTTATTATCTTTTCATTTGGAACATTGCCTTGGGACATCAATACACAAGAAGAAATGAAACATTCTTATTGTAAATATGAAAGAAAGATGTATTGTGCCTCTCCTCTTTATATGTCCTTTTGAATAAACAAAATATCCTCTGCAGGCAAAAGGATAGAAAGGAGTGGATGATGCAAATGCATTTGCTCTATCTGCTCTAAGTATGACACCGTCTTAGTCAATGTATGATTCCATTACGATGGATTATGCAATTTTGATTTAAAAAAAAAGAGGTGGCATCCAAATCAAATGTGGTCAAAATAAGGCTCTTAGATGGGAAGTAGTCAAATTATATCTCCGCTAGCAATAATGTTTCCTGTACAGCAAATGTATTTTTAATTCCTTTCCACTAAGGTTTATACCTAGAAGTAATTCACACTGATTACTAAATAACCCTTGTGAGTTGCTTTGTCTTTTGAATTTTAAAAAATACACTTGCCATGAGCAATGAATTTCATAAACCAGCAGCTCTCATGCTTGATGAATCATTCTTATTTTATGCAGTGCTGTGTGATAGAGAACTGAGATAAAATATTCTATCCACAAGCTATTCGGTACAATTTATCATCAGCGGCTCACTAGTCCAGTGATAATACCTGGCTTGCAGATTGTAATGATCAGATTCTGTTTTTATTTCAAACAGGAGCAATTCCGAATACTAGAGTTTTTAATTTACATACATTAGTGAGGTTCAAATGTGGCAATAGCTACAAGCAAATTCACTTGCAAACTGAATGCTCGCCTTGCATAATGGGTTCCCTTTAGCAATTACTCACCAGTGAAGTACCCAGATAAAAATGAAAACAAAGAGAAAAAAGGAAAATCATGATACATACACCATAGCATGGACTAGGATAATTACTGAACCACAGTGAAGGTCACGTTTATATCTGTTTTAGTAATGATTTTGTGTACCCTTCCTCTGTATTGAATTCCTAATGTAATCTTTCTATTCTATGATGTCTTATTCTTTATCTGCAAATTTTTTAAGTTTCAATACTAGCTTCCTAGTACACAAAAATGGCAACACATTAGTATTAATAAGACTGGTTATTGACAACATTTTAAAAGACTAAAATATGGAAACATCTGCTAAACACACACACACATACACACACAAACACACGCACCAAAACTCCACAAATTATACCAGGTCAAACGTTTAGTAAAACCGACAGGCTTATAATAAAATACCTCTTATAGTTACATCACTTTTACACTGACCACAATATTGAGCTTGAATTCCCAGCAGCATCATTACTAGACATTTTCTGCCACCTTTCTAAATCTGAAAAGCTTCCTACATTTAGTGAAGATTAGGTAATGCTACATCCAATCAATAGCAGCTATCAATTCTATACTTTGTTCAGTAGAACAAGTTGATTAAAGCAAGTAAAAGGGCTGACTAAATATTGTTTAAAAGTAGATGTTTCTTAAAACTCATCTGTAGTTTTGAGAAAATATACTACTCAAAGACAATAACAAACACAGATTATGACATACACAATAAGAGTTGCTCATTGGCCATTTTTATCTCATATTATTATTGAAAAACCAGTACAGAGTCTCCAGTATAGAACAGGACATTTGGATTCATTTTGCATTTCTAGACTCTGTGTCGTTTGTGATGTGATCTTACGGTTATACACATGAAATCTCTTTTTAGGTTTATCAGTGCTTTTCTAAAAATGCTTGTTTATCAGCAAGGTCAATACTATTCTAAAGAAATCATAACACTGTCTCTGGAAAAAGTCATTTCCAGATTCATGTATTAGTCCCAACAGAGTGAATTTTTCATTTCTAAACCTGAGCAAAGTGTGCAAAACCACTTATACTGTTCTTATAACAAGCCACACTCACAAGACACAGATGGATTGAATATACGACAAAAATAGCTGGCCTGACCTCATGGTGCCTGCCTCCATGGTGGAGATGCTGAGGACATGAGTGGTTTCTGGCTGCCACCTCATCAAACAGTTCCAGATATGGCCATTTTACATTAGAGGAGACTCACTCTTTTCTTCCAGTGTTGTAACAGTCACATATTACCGATACTTGGACATTTTAGCCTTAGTTAGAAATCATTCAATGAACCAGTGCAGGGAGTTGTATGAAAAACATGGGTAGGTTGCGATTTCAGAAAATTAAAAACAAAAACAAAAACACCTCCCTATTTATAATGCTTCAGGGTGTGGTAAAACAGGCTGTCTTTTCCCTAGTTATGAAAAGATTATCAGGAGAAGTGGCAATAACTCTTTTTCAAAGAAACATTACAAATAAGAAATTGGACACTTTAGGTTTTCAGACCTAGCCTGGGTTCTGGTTTTCAAACTCTCTAGGGTGGTGTGGTTAGACCATTACGGTTGGTTGCAGTTCTTCCAGGCAGCACTCAGCCACTGAGGTATTATGGTATATTTGTTTAACCATGCTGTTGCTCATCTTCCCCACCCCAAAGCCCAGCTGCCAGTGTGGCGGTCGTGGGAATTAAAAGTACCAGACAGATCTTGGAATACATTTTAAAACCCCAAAGATAAGTCTTGATTCTTAACAGACAATTTATATCTATGATAAAGAATCAAAATATAGATTTTATTGTTATGCTAGTAAGATTTTTAGAAAATTAACTTCCTTGAAGTTATACCGAAAAAAACTGCAATTCATATTAAGTGTTAGCATCTATCTCTATATATTCTATAGAAATCAGCTATATCTTCTCTATTCTAAAATAATACAATTTCTATAAATATACTACGTGTGTAATAGTCAGCTATCTTACCTAAGCTGTGTAAAGTCATGTAATTTTTATAAATTTCTACTTTTCAAAATCCTTTTCATTATTTCCCAATATAAACTGTCCATTCAAGTCAGATAATGTACTTGCCGACCCTACCTTAACCTTAAAATTGAGGCTTGCAGACTTTGGCAATTCCACAACCATCCCCAAATATCCTTTATATAAATTAATATTTCTCTCCTGCTTTAAAGTACCATGCAAAACTCTCTAAGATTTTTGCCCTTCCACAGTCTAATCCTTTGAATCCCTCCCTTTCTAAAGGTTTCAATATTTGTAATGAAACTTGTTTAATAGGTTTTACAATGGTACTTAGAATATCCCTTAGTGTATACTCCATGAAAATTGAACAATAAGCCTTCAACTAAAAAACATGCAAAGATTCAGTAAGCTAGGGCAACTTGGAAGACAGTGACTAGTACTTCATGTAAAGACTTGGAGGCAGGCGGATCACCTGAGGTCAGGAGTATGAGACCAGCCTCAACATGGAGAAACCCCATCTCTACTAAAAATACAAAATCAGCTGGGCGTGGTGGTGTATGCCTGTAATACCAGCTACTTGGGAGGCAGAGGCAGGAGAATTTCTTGAACCTGGGAGGCGGAGGTTGCAGGGAGCTGAGATTGCGCCACTGCACTCCAGCCTGGGCAACAAGAGCGAAACTTCGTCTCAAAAAAAAAAAAAAAAATACTTGGATCATTTTAGTTATGAAGATCAAGAAGGCTTAAAATTTACATGGTTTCAGCCTGGACAACACAGGGAGACCCCATCTCTACAAAAAATAAAAATAATTAGCCAGGCATGGTGGTGTATGCCTATGGTGCAAGCTACTCAGGAGGCTTAGATAAGAGGATCACTTGAGCCCTGAAGGTTGAGGCTGCAGTGAGCCATGTTTATGCCACTGCACTCTAGCCTAGGCTACAGAGTGAGATCCTGTCTCAAAACAAACAATCAAAAAACAAAAAAACTTAATATGGCTATTATTTTCTGTGGTCACTATTTTACTTTTTCCTATATTGTCAAATGTCAAATGAAAGGAAATCTTTACTCTTCAAACTCAGACTTTCACTGATTTTTATTTAATCATTTGTTCTTCTGTTATCAGATGTAATTACAATGAAGAAGGAATGAAACAGTGGGGGTTGCATCTTGTCTTCCATTTTCCCTGGGACTTGAAAAGGCTGCTTATATGAATTCTCCTGGAGGAAGCCACTACTTTGTACTTGACTCTCTCCTTGCAGGCTGACAGCTGACCCAGAGACAACTTGATTGTGAAAATGTCTACTGAGATGGGCTTCAACTGGGAAGAGGCTTGATTTGTACACACACACACACACACACACACACACACACAGAATGACAGGCCAGCTGCCTTCTCCATCTCTATCCATTTTAACTAGATTTAAAGATGTTTGGTAGGATACTTTGCTAGTTACATAGTCACATATATTAAAATGGCTATCTTTAAATAAAACGACAAATCTACACTTAATTCTTTCTTTGAATAGATAGTTTTGTACTTGGGTTAAACTAGAAATTTCGTTCTAAAACGTGAATGGACAATGTTGAGGCTAAAGATACAAAACTATTACGGTCTCCTGTATAGGACACATTTTCAGTTTGGTTTTATCATGTAGAGTGTATAGAGAAGTGGCAGCTCATTGTTCTGATTCTAGTATTGTTCATATTCTCTAAAAGCCAAAATTTGTAACTTAACAACAGGGAGATATGTTGCCACAGAGCAAAAGAAATCTGTGGTCATACATGAAAGAGAACTTTCCAAAGCACATTTTCCTGGATACTGTATATGTGAACCTCTTCTCATATATGAAATGCATGAGAACCTCTTCCGAGAACAAAATCTGACACAAAATCTACTTCAAGAGCAAAAACAAAAACTTCTTTGTCCATTTTCAGCTGAAAATTTGGAAATACCTGCATTCATCTTAATATCACTGCAGACAATTTTAACCTTCCAGCTATAGTGGTGCAACAGTATTTCTACCCCAAAAGTTATTAAAATTAATAAAAGAAGATGCCTAAATTTGGATCTTTTCATGTCAACTTCATTGCCATGTACATATTTATAGCTGAGCCATAAACCTTTGAAATGTTCTGTTTTTAATAGAAGTAACAGAAACATCACCAAAAAAAAAAAAAAAAGTTCTGTTAAGATAAAATACTTAAAATGCTTGTTGGGTTTATGACTCAGAAGAGAAGGGGCCAGTGGGCATCAAGGTCAGGTTTTCCTGTAGAAGAAGATCAATTTTAAGTGGAGTGCGTTAATTACTTCAACACTGACTTTTAAAGAGCTTTCCTATTCAAAGCAGTCTTATGTATTCATAAGAATCACCTGTATTTGTCTACTTAATTATTGTTTTGATTTGAGTTTGTAGTTGATTCTTCAATAATGATAATCTTACCACCAAAATTAGTGTTTAAAAAATGAGAAGGGAAAAAGAAAAAGAATGAAAAAAAAACAACAGAATGAAACCACAGACCAACATCTTTTTAATAGTCTTTTTACATGATTCCTGTTTTAAATGAGTAAATTATGGCAATTATACTAACTAAACTGTTTTATGGCTTCTGATCTTAGAAATGGTGGATAAAGTGAAATCATTTTTATAGTAGCCAATATACATCCCCAAATTCATCTGCTGGAATTATAGAAGGGCAAAAGCAAATCCACACGTGCTTCCTAAAATGAATCTACTTTGTAGAGATATGAATTTGCATTGAAGATTTCATTCTGTTTACCGTTTGAAATCAAGTAGGGATTTTTAACTTCAAAATAGTTTATTTCACTTTTAAAAATTGTTCTTGTAGTTGAAAAATCTGTTTAAATATAATTTTATAAATCAACAAATGCACAGACATGCATAGAATGATTTAAAATAATTTTAAGTACATATATTTGAGAAAGTCTGTATGTATGCCACCTCTAATAGTGATCTTTTTTTTTCCTTAAAGACAATCACAACTTCACCCCTAATCAAAGACAGAGGAAACTCTAAAATGTTCCTTGGAAGGTAACCACAATTCCTTCTCATTCTGTGCCTTGTTCTATGCTTCATATGAGGTAGAAGAAGCAGAATAATGCCCATTGTTATTGTATGGTTACAGTGTCCTGCGAGTCTGGACAAGTTATTAGGTCAGACACTAACTTCCTTAGTAGAAAAATGATGTGTTCTCCTTTGTGCTCTCTTCAGTAATGGCTGGAGTCAGTGCTAATTAAGGCCCCGCGGCAATGTGGTTCCAGAGAGGTCAGGGACTTCTTTCTGACACCTAAACAGTGCTCAACTCAAAGGAACTGCCCCTAATCTGAAATGATGTGATGTAGAGCTGGCCTTTCAGATTCACCGTATATTTAAAGGAAAATGACAGTTAATGGCAGGGGTGTCAAAAAAAGAGCAGATGGAGAAGCTGGAAAAATGTCACTCTGTGGCTATGTTTACCTGCAATTAGTTTCTCTACTTAAGAAGCGGTAGGCAATACAGCCCTGGGCACCTTGTTACAACTTTGGTGTTCCTAAAATGCTGTGAAGAAGAAATCTGCATCAGGCACTCCCTGGAAGAAATAACTTCTGAAAAACCAAAGAACTATTTGCTTAAGGATCTCTCTATTACTGGACCTTCCTTTCTCCAAGAAACATATGATCTTGTCCAGTGGTTTCCAGAATGATTAAACCATAATCCTTATTAGTGATTGTAATAATAACACAAATAATAAATTTGCAGACATTTCTTATTGGGAATAAACCATTGTGGTATTATTTAATCCTGGAGTCATTTTCTTTTGCTCCTTGAGGCACAGATCTTGCAAAACTGAGGCAATAGTCAAAAGAGAAGCCAAGGTTTATTGTCAGTTTGTTTTAATAGATACCTGCACAGCTCACTAATTACTTTAAAATTGTAAAGTCTGTTTGCACAAATCTGTTCCTTCATTTTTTTAACCTCCTCCCCACAACTAAACACCAGTGACACACTTGCATGTCATGAACTTGAACTGACGTTGTATTTATCTCAGAATTTTTTGTTGCTGTTACAATATAGAATCACTTTTCACAATAGAATGGCTGAGGTTGGTCCAGAGCTCTGGCCACATAGCATTAGGCTTGAGAAGTATTTGTAACTGATTGTAAGAATTTCTTCCAGAGTAAATGAACATATAAGGTCACCACCTTTGTAACCAAGTCCCCAAAATACACAATTCAAATTTAAAAATTATATCTGTGGATTTAAAGGTTTCATGGTTGTATAGTTAAGAGGTACACATTAAAATCATGATGCATATTCATGTGTTATATATATATTAAGCGATGTAAGATTTTGTGTAGAATATATTTTTCATAATATAATGTACAACTTTAATACATATTGAATCTTACACATTTTCAATATCCATGTGAAAAATTACTAACCATAGAATTTTAAAAGTTACAGATAATTTATACTACAACCTTCACTTTACAGATAAAGAAATAAGAGTCTCTGAGATGTTAGGTGATTACCCCCACTTAATAGTAAGACTGAGATTAAAATCCTGTTTTCTTCATACTTATATAGTATAGTAATTCTTCCTTACTCTGCCACATTTTCTTTCTAAAATAAGTTCAGCATTTTGTACAGGAATGAAATTTCTCATCATTTTAAATACAGTAAAAATAGCTCCAGGCATAAAAATATGTTCTCAAATTTGGTATGCCAATATGATATTAACATCACTTATAAAGACAGTACATAAATGGGAATTTATCGAAACAGTTTTCTACGTTAAAATCCAAACCTTCTACCTTAAAACATAAGAATTCTAGAGCCTTTTCCCCAAATCGCACTTCAATATATCAGATTAATGGTTTTCTTTGAAACAGCTAACAATCCAAGTCACCATATAAGCTGTGATGGTGTGCAATAGACACCCAAAGTGGCCAGAATCAGCAGTGCTGTGTGATCTGTATAAAAAGTGAAGAGAGAATTTGTGAAGTAGGATTCTCTCAGCTTTTGAAATTCAGAAAAATATGATTGAAAAGCACCTCAATGAATGGCAAGGAAAAGACATTTTTGCTCAAAGTGAAGGTGGAGAATCTTTTGTGCTATGTTTAATCAGTTTTTCAATCTGTTTCTGACTTGTCTTTTTTTTGTAGCAAATTGAAGTCAAATATTAAGCAAAAGAACTTACTGAAAGTTTTTTGCTTTAATTTCAGTAACAATCTACCAAGAAGAAAACTGCGAGGCATAGGCCTCCAGGCCCCTTTAAAAATTCTTCTCTGGTTGAGTGGCTGTTACTCAACCAAGACAGACCTCAGTAATCCATCCTCCTGTGCTCATGCAAGGCTGGATGGAAACTCAAACTTTGCCCCTGGGAACCTAGAAGGTAGCAAGCTTCTGTAACTGAGTTGTTCCAACTTGGGAATTATGCTGCTGGATTAAAAATGGGGCTGTCCTTTACATTACACACACATACAAAAATACCAAATAGGCAAGAAAAAGATAACTGATGATACCAGTTCAATAAGTCCTCAAAACTTGGAGCCAGAGATTTATTCCTTTCACAGAAGACCAAACTTGATTCATTAGAAAATGATTACATATTGTCAGTGCTTTAGTTTTAAACCTTTTAATCAAAGTTTATCTCAAGTCAGTAATTCCTTATGTAGAGAATTTTGGAAAAATTTAATGTTTCTAATGGAGAGCTTAATTTTTTATTTTTACTTTTTATATTTGAGTACTTTGGTCTGTTATGCTTTCAATAATATCACTTTTGGAAATAATTCATTATTGTGATGCTTTATAACAAGCATACAAGAGTCATGTTGAATAAAAACCACAGCTCCATCATTTCTCAATTTTGTGACTTAAGATTATCTAGTATCTGTGCCTAAGTTTCCTAAGATGAATATCAGAGATAGTAATAATGTTCCCCTCAATTTTGCTGTGATAAAGTTTAATGAATTAATACATTTAAAGTATATCCTAGTGCCTAACACAAAGGAAGTAATCAATTAATTCTTATTATTACTAGAAAATGCCTTGGACCATGTTTATAGGAAAGTGTACTTTGTCAATGACTTAATTATACATAAACAATTTCTAAAACCAAATTCAGATGTATAAAACAAATTGTCCAGGCTTTTCAATATGCAAATGTAGATAAGCATCAATAGGACAATTCATATTTTGACATAAATAATCAGTAATGAGAATGAATCTTTTAGAAGTTACTGGCATGTCACATGAAATCAAATCTGAAACAAAATCAAGCAAATATTGTACATTTTAAGTGAAATCCAAATAGTTATTTACATAGCAAACTGTAAAATCTCAGAAGATTCTGTTGTGCATTCATATTTGAAAAATTGTTTTTCTAAATGCATATGCACATTTATTTACATATTTATATGACAGACTACAAAGACACTAATGAAACAGTCTATTATTTCTAGAATAATTTAACATTATTTTCAATTCCCTTAATAGCATAGAAATTAAACTTTTAAAACCCTACACAAACAAATCAAGATAATTCAGATCTCAAATCTGCAAATTGAACTGGAGATTTGGTAATTATCTGGCTAATTTGATTAATGGAGATGAATAAACTAGATAATTCTGACCCATAGATCTGTGTTGATCCTGAAATGCTTACTTTGACGATATAAATCAATTTAAACTGGTTAAATGCTAAATGTACTGTCTTCACAGCATAAAGTGAAAATGAGATTCTGCAGTCATTTAGTTATCTTTATTAATGCAGAAAGCTAAAAACAATTGCCTATCGTGATATGCACATATTTATTTACTGACAAAATACTGTTTTTCACAGCACAGATATAGTCTAAGGCTCACTCATTATCCTTGGTAATTTTGTTCTATGATTCCCCATTAGAGCACTTCATACAAATGTTTCTTACAAATTGCTCTATTATGCCATAATCAAAAGATAGAATTTAGCCAAAATGTTTGTTTACCATTTTGTAGACAGTCAAAACAGTCTGTTGGTACACTCTTTGATATTAATTCCTACTCATCCAGGAGTGGATTTTGGCCAAAATGCTTAATTGCTCTTTTGAGGACTTTTACAATCACATGTTAGTTTAGTCTTACATGAGCCAACAGCCATGCAATAATGGAAGTCACTTAATATCGAGCCACTTGATTTCTTTGTCTACCGCATAATGAGAAATAAATACTTTAGTTGCAAACTTTCCAGAATACAAAATAACACACTTGTGTGAAATAAATGTTTTCATGAACTATTTTATTAATCTAATTTAATCATCAAGGCAATGTTGACAGTATGCTAAAATAATCTGATCAGTTCCCTTAAAAAAATAAGCAGCACAGTAACTATAATCAAGTTAAACAATTTACTTAGTATGGTCCAGACCCCAGACTTGCACTTTAAATATTTCATTTTTTCCTTTGTATACAAAGAACTAAAACCCTGGCTCTTTATAACAAAATGCAATTATTTGATTTGATATTGTATAGATCTTATAACATAAGTGGCTGTGAACAGCATTGATTTGGGAGAAATTCAGTTTTCAACTAGTCAGCTTTCATATGCCTTCAAACACCCCAAAACGGCATTTCAATGTCCAAAGTCTATCTGACCAGAACTAACTCAGAAACGATTCATGTTAATCCGCCAGAATCTCTACTGTAAGTTGAACAGCATGGAACATGTATTAAAAGCAGGAGATATATTTTTTTAAAAAATTGAAATCTGGACTGAGAGCCAAGAGGTAAAATTAGAACAAATAAATTAATAATCAAGAATAAAATTCAATACGTAATTGAATGCCAAGTTGTACAATACAGTAAGTACTAGAGAAGATCACTGATGAGGGATGTATAGCAGTATAGGTAGAAGTTCTGAGGCTTTCCTCAGAAGAAATGCTAGTCTATAAAAGATAACTGAGGATTGTTAACCAGAGAAGCAATGGTGTTTCTGGAAATATGAACAGCACATAAAGAATGTGAGAAGACTATGAGCATGTGCTTCCTGTTGGGCAGGAAGTAAGGAAGAAGTAAGGTTTCCTCAATGGAGACAACCATGTTACTATCCAACCTGGTATCTTCCCTTCATAAGATTCTAAACTCCTCAGGCCTTCCTGACCTCTGCCAGTTACTACTTGTGTAACTATCAGGCAAATCATTTAGGCTAAAAGGATTCTAAATTTTCTTATTTATAAAATAAGGAACATGATGGTACCACTTGTTTACCATTACTATGAAGAATAATTGGGCTTGGATGTGTAAAGTACTTAAATAGTGGTGGGCATACAGAGATTGGTTAGTAAAGTTCGGTTATCATCAACATCATCATCATCATTATTAATCATTATCTTTTCCTAAGCCTGGCTCATGCTTTCAGTCATATTTTCTTTTTTATTTTTCTTTTCTATTTTATTTTTATTTACTTATTTATTTATTTGAGGCAGAGTCTCACTCTGTCGCCCAGGCTGGAGTGCAGTGGTGCAATCTCGGCTCACTGCAACCTCTGCCTCCCGGATTCATGCCCTTCTCCTGCCTCAGCCTCCCGAGTAGCTGGGACTACAGGCGTCCGCCACCACGCCCGGGTAATTTTTTTTTTTTATTTTTTTTCAGTAGAGAGGGAGTTTCACCGTGTTAGGCAGGATGGTCTGGATCTCCTGATCTCATGATCCGCCCACCTCGGCCTCCCAAAGTGCTGGGATTACAGGCGTGAACCACTGCACCCAGCTGCTTTCAGTCATATTTTCTAATCTCGTTTTCTAACAAGTACCATGCATCTCAGCCAAACTGTACTACTGACCTCCAACACACCCTGTGGTTTTCAAACTCAGAGCCTTTGCTTCTCATGTTTTACTTTATCTGGAATATCACTACCTAATCACTTCCCTCTCCTCTTGTTGAAAACCTGCCCGTATTTCAAGACTCTCTTTTTCTATAGTCAAGCATTTTGTTTCAGATTTATGCATTAGCTACCTTATCTGGGTTCTCATGATCTGTTCTTACCCGTCATATGACACTTGATCACATGCATTCTATTTTCCCCTTAAACTATAAACGGAAATGCAAAGACATGTTTTTGTTGGGGACTCATATGACAGTATGCCAATAAGAAGTCATTAAATCTTTGTTGATTTGAAAACAATATAAAATAGTTAAAATGTGGGATGTAAAATATGCATTTATAAATAGTGATTATGGTATTTACAGGAAAAGAAATTGTGTAACCTTGAGTTAACAAATTTTGACTACCCACCTATGGCAAAATAAATATGTTGGTCATTTGATCTTCCTAGAAAATGACTGCAATCATGCTATGGCTGGTTACTGGCAATAAATCTCATGCTTTGAGCTTTCCTTCATCATGGTGAACAAATAGCCCTGAACCTCCAAACTTCAAAAGTGCTGTGAACAGTGGCACACTCTTGCCAAGGGGCTTCTGGTTTTCAAATTGCAATCAGTGATCCCTGCCCGAAGTTCTACCCATGGGAACACAATTATTCGGGGTGTTTTTCTTTTTTGCTTTTTGTAACAAATATGTAATTATGATATATTACATAAAAATTTAGCTAGGGAGTACAGAATATTATTTTATACATTTCTTATTTTTTGGGTTGGGTTATCAGGAGATATTAAAGCAAAATTTCATATACGCTAAAGATACAACTATTAAAATATCAACACTTCAAAAATTCGACACATTTGATGTGTCTACTATATCGCATTAACTTGTGTCTTATCAAAGCTAATTTCCATTGAACTATGTGTTATAAACTCAGATAATCTCCTTATCTAAAATGCCCAAAAAAGTGAAATTTATGATCATCAGTGTCTAACTTCATATCAGATACTCTGCATGAAACTATTCTATAAGTTGTTAGTAGGTTTCCCAGATGAGAACTGATAGCTAGTGAAGGAAAAGAAAAAAGAAAATGACAAACAATTTTTGTCATTGATTTTGAATAGCAGGGGATTATTGTGGAAATGCTTTTTTTTTTAAAGTTCTGTCTCAAAATGTCTAGTCATTCTCTATAGGGTGTTAATTTCTTGAATAGTTAAAACAATAGATTCTGAAGTCAGACTGCTTTTCAAATGTCAGTTCTATTGCTGAAATAATGGAGCTGTATAAATTTATAAATAGACTTAACCTCTCTAAAGCTCAGTTTCCTCTCCTGTAAAATAGGTATAAAATGATATCTACATTACAGGTTTGTTTCAAGAATTACATGAGTTGAGGAAATCAAGGGGAAACAAATATTTCCTCTCATTATATTCAGTGAACCAGTTCAGAGTTAGAGTCAAAATCTGGATTGTTTTACTGGTAACAGATAACCAGTTTATTGGCCAAAGATCTATACAAGAAAGTAGAGAACATGCAAGCCAAAAGACCATTTGCATCCAAACTATCTACGTAATTGAGAAAAATGTGCCACCTTAGTCTAAATTCTTTGAAAAATTGCCTCAATTCTCCACCTCACTTGGCATCTATAGACAAGGTTTTAATGTCCACTATCCACTGAAGGTCTTTGTATTTCAAATAAAAATAATAGCTGCCATCAAGTATGTTAATGTCTATAATCATTGTAATTTTTGTAAATTATAACTGTCAGTGGTCACAAACCTACCCAATGAAAACATAAGGTAACAATTTAGCCTTTGTATTACTATTCTTAGAAAAGAAGAGCCACTTGTAGCAAACTTAAGTAGGAAGGCAAATTTATAACATTTATTCCAAAAATAGGGTTTTTTTCCCTCCTCTCCCAAAGGGATTATTTCTAAGGGAATATTTGCCTGCAAAAATCTGCAGCTAAAATTTTACCACTGTTTTCACCGATTTCCATTATAGGGTGAAGATCCATAACGCTACTTTAGCTTCTGTAGACAACATTTAAAGAATAAATATCTTTCAAAATATGTTCAAAATATCTAGAATACCATTAAACAATTTTAACTAATATATAGATTTCAACTATGTTGCTGCCACATATGAATACAATTCATTTGACTCAGTATGGTATAGTCTATAAACATTACAATTTTCTTCATTATAGAAAATGATTCTGGGGGGATCCAGCTTTACATTATAAATTTATGTAAATTTAATTATATTTTTGCCCTGATGATTAAAAATTCTTTTAACATAGACTAACATAGCATATTAAAATTTCATCAGACATTTTCTCAATTAAAAGGTAGTACCAAATTTAAATATTTGCAATTATTAGAGATGAGATCTAATTAATATTAGCTGTGGATTGTGTATTTCATATTTTTATTTTGTAGAATTTTGTCATTTTAATGACACCAACTGATCAAGTAATGCATAGCCTAATTAGAATACATATTGGCACATTCTGTTAAGATGCCAATAGTCTGGGGAAAAAAGTAGGAGCTAAAGCTGATTCAGTATTTTATTATATTTAAACATAATAAAAATTCACTTGAGTTTTAAACAAATTTTGGAAGAATAATAATTCTCAGTATGCCTACGAATGGACCTTTGAAGGATGCTTATTTTTGGTAATTACAGGCTGCTTGGATGTTTAAATATGTCATAGACTTTAAATCTAAAGGTAACCCTGCAGTGTTCCTGCTATATATTCTGGCTGTCCTCAAAATAATTACAGAGTGGAGCTTGACTGTCATTCATGGGTATCTATTCCATTGTGTGAGGAGAAAAAGAAAATGGCGGCCCACACATTAGCACATCACCCATGGCTACAGCAATGACAAGACAGATTAGGATGTATATTAAATCTCACACATGACTGCCTTTCTGTATCAAGGTAAAAAAATACTTGCTCTTACATACATTAGGGACCAGTGTTGGTCTGACATCTACATTAATATTGACAGCATATCAACATTTTTTTTTTTTACATTTACTGAGTCAATAGCTAGTCTAAACCTGGTAAAACTTAGATAAGAAATGAAAAATACATTTAGCAAGCAGCTTTATTTTCTCACATCTTAAAAAAAAAAAAAAAAAAAAAAAAACCTTAACCCCGAAATAGCACTGAGCTTTTATGAATTATCAATTCTACAATGATATATCAACTGGCATACACAGCTGTGACTTGGCAATCTAATCTTATTTGTCAAACAAGAAATTTGGTAAAGAATGGTTCTAGAAAAAGATACTGCTGCACAGACAATAACATAAATATTATATGCATAAAAGACTAATTATTTTAAAAAGCTGGATTACCATCGTTGTATTATTTCATCTTCTGTACATTGTTTTCAGAGACAAGAAGAAATTGCTAGGTAGTAATTCGGCTTCAAAATAACCACAGATGAGAAACATACATAAAGCTTAGGAAATGGGAAATACTCAATTTTTAATTTGTGATTTTTAAATATATTTATTGGTATTTACGATGTTGACAATTGGAAGCCCCATTTGAATCGGGTTAGAGAAGAAAAGTCATTATTTACTTTGTTTTAAAATATCACGAAACTAAATAAAAACCCATCTTTATTTCAAGGTAATACCTGGGTTTCATTAATAATTAAATGTTGCTTTCCGATGATGACTATCTTACACTTTGAAATATGTTAGCTTTACCATTCTTCGCAAAGACACCATAATGCTCTTAAGGTGCACACATATTTTATATACATTATGCAAGAATGCTGTGAACTGAAACATTCATTTTTCTTAGCTTCACAGTATCACCGAATAGGGAGAGATATAAACAAATCAATATATACTTTTTTTGAAAAAAAAGAAAGCAACACTGGAATCAGTTGTTCTTCAAAAGTGTAGGTTCAAATGGATAGCATTTCAGTTTTAATAATTAAGATATGGTTGGAAGCATCCTGGAGGACAAATATGATGGAAAAACAAAAATCAGAAAGCAATCGAGCAAAATTCTTTTTATTTTAAATGCATCTCATGCAACAACACGTCGCGTGCTGTTTATCTCCAAAGTCAGACGAGCTTTCATTAAAACATGCCTTTGATAAAAGACTACCTTTCTCCCTTTTCTAGCACTCTGTGGAAGATGATTCAGGTTAAAGTGATGTTCTTAGTAATAATTATCTCTATAAGATTCATGCTATCATTTATGTAAGTCCTTGAAAATGATGCCATTTCGTGAGGCCATGACAAAATTGCATCCATGATTATAAGCCCTTCCATCAGGCAACCCTACTGGTAAACAATGGCAGGAATAAGAGGCCTTTCTATGCGCTTCTACTAATGGTGTGCTAGCCTCTTCTAGCAAGATATATGTAAAAGAAAAGACGTAGAGAAATGCCTAGCAGAGAAGAATAACTTGCACTTTAGTACTTGAAATGTTTATAGCATGAGAGTTGATTAATTAATATCAATAGACTCCCTTAAAAAGTTAAAGAATCGTTTTAACAAGCAATGAAACTATTACGATTATGAGAGAGGCATATTCTGTCCTTCACTAGGGGTTGTTTTTACTCTCAACAAAGTGATGTGAAATTAACGATTTTCATAAACAGAAGGTCTTTCAGAAAATGGCTTGTACTTTTTAATTTCCTTTCTGGCAGGACATCATGCCAAATGTCAGCAATGTCGATAGTCTTCATTAGAATTTGTCTGATATTATTGGGATATTTTGTACAGATATCCAGTTGTTTCCCAATATTATAAATGGAAAGCAGAAAGGTTTAAGAAGGTACAGAAAGATAAAAATGTAATATACTGAATTAAGAACAAAAATGAATCCATATTGAATTCCAAGATTAAAAATTTAAGGCTTCAAGTATTCACTATTTCTTTCCATCTCCACTGTATTGCTATCTTTAAAAAGCAATGTAATCTTTAAATATGCTCACAGAAAACATCTTTTGTTCTTAAACCTTATTCTTAACAAGGGGTAAGTGACGCCCCATTTATAACATTTTCAACTTGTAGAGTCCACATGTGGCTGTGTACTAGCATAGCCAGACAGAGTGTACATTTCAAGAAAACTAAACCTCATAAATCTCCAGAAATTCCTCACATCTATTATGTTTACCTTCTGCTGCTGATGAGCCTGTTGGGCTCTGTACAGAGGAAATTACAAGCGCTCCAGAAGATTTGGCAAGAAGATGCTAGAAGAAACAATGGGCAAAAAAAAAAAAAAAAAATTCTTAACTGAAGCATCATATCCAGCTTTGGCTACCATTTACATATTTGAGATTATAGCTAGTA
>NW_012102399.1:1005599-1013362 GCF_000951045.1 Mandrillus leucophaeus
ATATAAACTATGTGAGTTTTAGTAATTCATTAAAATATTTCTGTGTGCTTCTTTTAAAAATACACAAATGGGCACAGGTGGTATTTATTTGTTCTTAGATTAGTCGAATAAGGGTTAGTATTCTGAAATTCAAACAAATGAAAAGAAAACCTTCATATACAGGATCAAACATGTTGATTTCTACCTTCCCTCCCCCACCTCCCTGGCTTTTAGCATCTGAAAATGGTTAGTAAGAAAAGAATAACTAGCTGGTGAGCCTTTCCAAACACCAAAAGACAGGACCCATATATTATATTTGGTTAACGCTCATGGACAGAAGTTTTAGTATTTTTTTAAAAATCAAATGAAGTGATGTTTTGTTCTAAAGCGCCATTCCCAAAATTTTTGTAAAAGGTTACATTTCTGATCATTCTCATTCCCAGAAATAGAAGTGCAGCTCATGTAAGTTATGGCTCTTCACCTGCAAAAACAAATTCTGCATAAATTCTGCATACTTAACCTCAGCAAACAAAGACCTGAAAGATTCAAAAGATGAGAATCTTGAGTACCTGAAGGTAAGCTTTTCTTTCCTTAGAATGGACACTTAAAAAGATACCCAAGCCTGGATTTAAACAGGAACATTTCTGTGCCCTTCAAACACACCAGTCTCAAGTCGGGTCCAAAAGGGAAGAGACAAGCCAGGAATTGACCTTCTCTAGTCCCAGCGACCAGATTAGCCTGAGGCCACAGGACGCCTGAGTGTGTGTGAGAGAGAGTGCCTTGTGGGATGGTGGGGGTGGTATTTGCTATTATAACACACCAAAACACTTTCCAGAGGGGAGGGAGGAGAAATTAAACTCCCTTTTTTTTCTCATGTAAATTGTGTAACCATTCACCCCAATTGGTATTCAACCAATGTCATTTCTAAGATTTCAGTCTTCGATATATTTATTAATAAATAGATCACCACCCGATTTTCTTTAGAGCACGCACAGTATGCCTCCTTTCCACACCTACTGGGAATCCTTATGCTTGTTGATTCAAGTGAATTAAAAATGGTACCAATAAAAGGAGCAAGGGCTATTTAACAACGCATTTCCTTGTGTCTCAAATCTGCACTGTCTAGAACAGAACCTCGTTTCTTGTCACTCCGCTGTGTTAAGAACAGCAGGCCACAGCCATTCAGACTGCCCCATCAACTGTGAGTTTTAATTTGAGCCACTTTCACATTTAAAAAAAAAAAAAAAAACTTACTCTTTCCGCCAACCCATCTTCACCCTGTGTTGCACCACCTAAAGCTTTCAGGCCATGGTCTACTCTGGAGCAAGCCAAGCATATCAAGTGTGCCTGCAACACTCACAGGCTAATGAACAATGCACAAAAACAAAAGGAACAGCAAGGCTCCTATTATCTGATCTTCCGTAAAACACAAAAACTGCCTTCTCTGGTGCAGAGGAAGTGCCAGGAAGCCTGCAGGTGTGAGCCAGTTAAAAGAAAAGGCTTGGGCTAAATAGATTCTTTGACTGTCAGGGATTAGAGCCATGGCACTAGTGGTAACACACATCTTTTCCTTTAATTTACAAAATTTTCTCACGAGTCTGCAAGAGTTCACCCCATCAGGGGCTTTCGGAGGCCATTGAAATGTCTTAAGTTTTAATTAAGTTGGAGTTGTCAGAAGAAAGCTTTTTTGGCACAGAGTCAGGGTCATTAATTACTGCTATCTTTGTTTCTTTCTGTAAAGAGAACTCCACTGACTTGTTGGGTTTCTTACCAGCGTACACTTTCTATCCTCTCGTTCCCATTCACTTCCAAGTGGGACTTGATTAAGTAGTTTACCAATTACTTCCATCAGTTCTAGGTACAAAGCATTTATACAATCTTAAATCTTAAAAAACATTTCTCATTAGTGGTTTGGAGTACAGTGGCAATAATAAATTCTTCTAGTAAGTTATCAAGCAGCTGATTTCTTGCATGGATGTTTGCATTTAAATATAACTATCTTCACTTTTTTCTCATCATTATCTATTCAACGTACCTTTTCATATTTTCACAGCCTGTGACCTTGCCTTTTATGAAATACTAATCAATATTTAAATTATTTACTTTACCCAATGACATATAATTTTAGCTGGAAACATTCAATTTACACCTGATGTCTCTCAAGTCAGGCAAATATTCTTATTGTTTCCAGATAACATTAGCTGCCACTATTACTGATATTTTGTGGAAGTAAAAATGAAAGGTGTAAAAATCCAAAAGTTTTAGGTAATTTGTTAATACGTTTCATCTGTCCCTAAAATAAAGCCATTGGTATTTGGACCAAGTACATTAAGCACTAAAAATCTTTAAAAATCAATATCTTATTAAATTTTTCAAATTTCTAAAATACCATACAGACCTGAATATGTGTTATATATATTTAATTACGTATGTAAAATCAGGAAAATCATATTCTTTTTTTAAAACCATAAATTTGAATTCTAATTTTTATGAGAAAATATGCTATGTTTAGATAATTTGCTTTGAAGTATCTCCTTTTCAGTATATATTTTATATATCTCCTTTAGGTTTTTAACATCATTTCTCGTTTTTCCATTTCATGGAAAAATAACAAAAGCAAAACAACTTAGTTAAGATTCATAAGCAAGAATGAAGTTGAATAATTGTTTTAAAAATCAGAAAACATCTAAAATAGAGTAAACCTGAATCAATACAGATGTATTTCTATCTACCAGTATGGCCAGAATGAGTCTTTGAATTTAAGAACGTCTACTTTTAAATTTGAATGAAATGGATGGAAAAAGATTCACAAGCCTGGGCAAAGTCAATTACCACACTTATTTCTTCCTGATGAGCATATGATATCACTTCAATTTTTTTTTCTAGTAATCTCATAGACACCTGCCATGAGTAACAATCACAAACGTCTTACCACCAAATAAGTGCCACTTCAGACAAAGAGCCTGAATGCCACAAGGGGCACTCATCATTATAATGATAATGCCGCCTCATTATCTGATGACTCTCCGATGAGCAACTTACAGGATTTGGAGTCCAGAACTTGGATGGGGGTCCAGAATTTGAACTAGAGTCTGCTAAAACAACCAGTGCTTTTATTCAGTCTGGTCCAAAAGTGGACCACTTTGGAAAGGAGGACAGAATTCTTAGTTTCACAGAACAGCTGATTCTGTCATGTCTTCTCACAGGTAAAAACATTTTTTGTCATTACACTATTCTGCTTATTAAATGTAAAATGATGCATCTGAGAAAGAGGGCGTACAATTTTCCTCTGGTCCTCCATAAAAGTTCTAAATGCCATTTCCAATCCACAGTAAAAGATATAAATGTAAAAGCATAGATGAAATAAATTAGATAATCAAATGTAACTACTCAATTGATTTAAGAAAGTCCAAGTTTTCTAGAGTAGTGAAGTCATATCTCTACACACATCATTTAAAAAGCAAATATTAAAGTGAAATCCATCTTCCAGGATTTAACAATTAGGGAATCTGAAGGGACCATTCTACTATCTTTGTGGTTTATCTTGTTTGCATGTCTTTTGTATCACCCCAACAGATATCAGGAGGATAAGGACTATGTTTTTCACTTCCAAATCACCCATCAAAATCCTAGAATAAAATAAGCACTTAAAAATTAAATCAACTTAAACAAAAATATACATGACATCTGAATCTTAAACTTAACACTGAACAAACTTGGTAACGAAGATGATACCAAAATGGTATTATTTAAAGATTTATACAATGATTCTGAAACACTTTAAATCCTCCAATAACTCTATGGACCAATTCTACTCATCTCCATTTATCTGAATGTATTATGAATACATCCGATTATGTCTGAATATAGTATGTTCTGAACCTGGGTCCTTCTATATTAAACTTTTTCTAGATCATCTGAGTGAATAAGAAGTGGTTATATGGAGTTTGAGAAGGTAGCAGGATACACTGCTTTTTCTTAAATCCTTCCTCAATTTCACAAACAACTAGTGTGCACATTATGGCAAGCATTGGGCAAGACATTGAAGATCCAAATGATGCACAGCCTTTTCTCAGGGCTCTCATGGTCTAAATAAATAAGTTAGGAAACAAAAGGAAACAAAATAAACAAATATAACCTCGTATAATGAGGTTTTTCCTAGAGTGAAATAGGAGATTTCATGGTATAGAGAAAAGACACCTCTGGGTACCACTTCCCCAAAGAAGAACAAGAACTTGTTTGGTAGGTTTTTGTCATGGACAACAGGTAGAACGGCAGTCAGGGCAGATGGAATAGCATGTATATTATCTACAGGCAAGAGCAAGTGTGGCAAGAACAGTGCACAGTGTCTAATTCACTAAAGGAAAAGGCTGGAGAGGATGACAACGTGAAGTACATTGAATAACAGGCTAATATTGAACTCGAAACAGAATGATGTGGGAAGTGACCAAAATATGTTAGGTGGGAGTGAGATAAGATTAACTTCCTAGTTCAGAAACCACCATTGTGGCTGTGTTGTGCTGCCTAGATTGAAGAGCAGTCTGGCAGTATGGCCCTTGCCTTCCTGGGAGTCAAAGAAGTATTAATACAGCTCACCCATGTCCCTCCTCTTAGTCCCTGGCTTTGACCATAACTCTCTTAACCCTCTTACTCAGTCTTCCTTACCCACTATTAATTATGTTTGTGTCCACCGGAATTTAGTTCTAACTACCATTAATGAGGTCAAGTATTCATAAACAGACAACTCCCAAATTTCTATTACTTACCCAGGTATCCCTTCTGAGATCTTTGAGTTCATCTACTGTAAAAGTTATCTTAGCATATCCACTCAGAAATCTCTCACAGCAACCAAAATTCAACAACAACAACAACAAAAAAAAAACCAGAACTGATTTCCCTCCCTACTCTTTCCCACAGTAATTAACTTTTACTGAGTACTTTTTACATACTAGGCACTGTTCTAAATGCCTTACATAACATTCTTTTATTAAATCTCCAAAATATGGTCTACAAAGGAGATACTAATCTTACCTTTCATTTTAGGGATAAGGAAACTGAGACAGGCAGAAATTAGCAGCTTGCCCAAGGTCACAGTGTCAGTGAAAGATGAAGCCAGATGAACACCTACGCTTCTAACCATTATACCATATTCCTTCCTCAAGTCCTTCAGGTAGTGGCACTTCAGATTCACCCAGAGGCTCATTCCAGAAATTTGGAAGTCATCTTTGATATTTTCTCTTCCTTATCATCTACATCTAAATTATCACAAAGTCCTAAATATGCTTTCTAATTATTTCCCAATCTATCAACATCTCTACATTTTACCACCATCTTTTGCCACAAGCTCTCACTCATTCTAATCAATTTGGACAATAACCACAGCGTCTTGAAAAGCAATCTGTTTGGGTACAGTGACTCACACCTGTAATCTCAGTATTTTGGGACCTTGAAACCAGGAGTTTGAGTCCAGCCTGGACAAGAAAGTAAGACCCCATCTCTTCGAAAAAATTAAACAAATTAGCCAAGCATGGTGGCAGGTGCCTATTGTCCCAACTACTCAGGAATCTGAGACAGGAGAATGGCTTGAGCCCAAGAGTTGGAGGCTGCAGTAACCTATGATTATGCCACTGTACTCCAGCCTGGGCAACAGAGTGAGACCTTGTCTCTTTAAAAAAAAAAAAAAAAAGAGAGAGAGAGAGAGAAGAAAACTGATTCATTAATTTAACAATTCAGAGAGCATCTGCTATGTGTTATGCACTGTTCTAGGTGCTGGAATTGCAGCGGTGAATATAACAAAGTCTCTGCCTTCACAGCCTAAATCCATGAAGGGAAGAAATATAACACTCAAATAAATAAGTACATAATTTCAGGTAGTATAAGGGCTGTGAAGAAAAATGAAGCAAGTAAAATTAGAAAGGGAGGGCAGATGTGGTGGAGGAAGATGCTATTTGAGTATGCCAACCTGATAAAGGCACATCTCTACTTAAATACTCTTCAATAGCTTTCCTTTTCTCTTAGAACAAACCCAAAATTCTCAACATGACTCTAAATAGAATGACCATATGGCTAGGCTTTTCCAGCACACTTCCAGTTTAACAACCATCACCCCTTCACTTTCAAAATATTGCCATTTTGAAGTTTAAGAATGGAATCCTTATACCTAAGGGCTCTACATGATGATGGCTTCAACCCAATTCTACTTTAGTTCATTCATTTTCCTCACTTGCCCTCTTTACTCCAACTATCCTGATTTTAGATCTTCCAAGTGTAAGGTTCATTCTGAGTATACAGCTTCCAGAATTCCCTCAGCCTTAACAATTTTCCTTCCCCCTTCACCTGTCTTACTCCTATTTCTCCTCGAAATCAAAGCTTTTCCACTTGAGTCTTTCCTTTTTCTTAAGAAACACGACATTTTTTCCTTGTTGTACTTGGCGTGTTTTCTTTGGAATGCTTATCCCATCAATAATCAAAAATATTAGCACAATTAATTGATAGGTGACTGAATTCTCTCCCAGACTGGAGGCTTCCTGAGAGCATGGACTAATTCTTCATTGTTCATTATTTTATCTCCAGTTCCTAAATAATGTCCAGCATATAGCTATATGCTCAATAAATATGGTTAGGAAAAATAATAGTGAAGAGGTACAACTACTGGCAGGCAATAGATCAGAAATACTCAACAGCATGAAGAGTTAATCAAGACACACTATTTGATAGAATTTCCTGCCTAGTTGATTGAATATAGTGGAGAACAATAGAAACAAGATTAAAAATAACTCTGATTTCTAGCTTGAGCAAGCAAATGAAGGATGCTACCATTGACAGAGATGGGAGATGCAATATAAAGGACAGGTTGGGGGAGAAGGAAGTGCTATATGCTTTAGACATACTAAATTTGAGATGCCTGTGGGATGTCTAGATCAAATTTTTATTACTTATAGCAAGATTTATTTGTGTTATAACAATGATATTTTTAACAGAACATGTGTCACCTCAGGTCTAGAAAAGCTTTGAAAAGAGTTACAAAAAGCTAGAAATTCCCATTTGTCTGGTGGAATCCTGGTCTTTATTTTGCCTTTCCAAATTCAGTTTTGGGGAAGCCAGGCACCAACTCACAGAGCTGAGACAGTAGCAGGAGGCAGCAGCTCCCACAGTTTCTGACCCTAGTTTCCATTCCACAAATGAGTATGCTGCTAAGAAGTACTTTGAACAAATACTAGTAGTCATAGAATATCAAATAATATGGCAGGAAAAAATGTAACCTGTGTAAAATATTCAAAGGTTTTTATTATTTAAATATTAATTTTTAAGATCTTTGCTCTATGCACTCATCATCAGTAGACACTGATATACATCATAATTTGCAAAGTGAATGAAATCAAGTCACCCTTTGACTCCACAAATAAAGCCAAGTGAAATTGTCCCAACAGAAAACTTATCAAATTCTAGGCTGCGTGACATGGCTCACGTTTATGATCCTAGCACTTTGGGAGGCTGAGGCAGGCAGATGACTTGAGCCCAGGAGTTCAAGACCAGCCTGGGCAATATGACAAAGTCCTGTATCTACAAAAAATACAAAAATTAGCCAGGCATAGTGACTCATTGCCTGTAGTCCTAGCTACTGGCGAGGCTGAAGTAGGAGTATTGCTTGAGCCTGGGAAGTCAAGGCCGTAGTGAATGGTGATCATGGCACTGCTCTCCAGCCTGAGTAACAGAGCAAGACCCTGTCTTAAAAGAAAAGAAAAGAAAAGAAAAGAAAAGAAAAGAAAAGAAAAGAAAAGAAA
>NW_012102399.1:1013747-1068491 GCF_000951045.1 Mandrillus leucophaeus
GGCTGGAGTGCAGTGGCACAATCACAGCTTATTGCAGTCTTGAACTCCTGGGCTCAAGCAAGTTCTCCTGCCTCAGCCTCCCAAGTAGCTGGGACTACAGGCATGCGCCACCACACCCAGCTCAACTTTCCTATCTTTCTAGTTGCTTCTGCTTTGTTTGCCATCTATTTTTCTTATCTTGATACATAAACATAGGGGTTTCACCTGTGCTGTCTTCATCTTTTAATATCAAGCCCCCCTCTATTATTCCATTTTCTCTCTTTGTTTAGTTAATATCCTGGATGCAGATCACTCATAAATTAAGATTCCTAACAATGACCTTTCTCTCCAAACCTATACTGCATGTCTAACAACCCAAAATTTATCTCCTTCTGAGGTTTCCTTTTTTCTTCAAACCTACAAGTCTGTACATGAGTTCACCATCCTTCCTTTTAGTCCTGCCTCTGCTCCTCTGTGCCTTCACATTGTACTGCTGATGATACAAGACAGAAACATGGATGTCCCCTCAGATTTCTTTCTCTTCCCTGCTCCAGGCATCTAATTAGTTGTTAAGTGCCTACTTATTCTAATGTTGCCCTCATCTTTGTCTTTCTCCCTACTTCCACTATCTACTATTTACTTCTTCCTGGAACTCCCATCTCCATCTCCTCAATGGCCAGGTTGACTATAATCACAAAGTGAGCATTTGGCATCGTGACCTGCATTATTACATTTATTACCATTAACGGTATTCCTAATCATATTATGGCAGTCCTACAATTAAAATCCATCAGTGGTACCCCAATGTCTACCAAAAACATTTCCCAAACCTTTTACAGGCGATTTAAAGTTTCACATTCCTTTCTTGATCATTTCATTGCTTGCTCTCTACATGCCAGAAAAACGGAATTACTCACCATTTTTTAAATGTCTATAATTTACTCCATTACCTACATGCCTTAGTTCATAATCGTCCCTCTTTCTACTCTTGTCAACGTTTTATGTGTACATACCCCAATTGTACCCATTTTAAAGCCCAATCCAAATGTCACCTCAACACAAAGACTCCCTCAATTGTTACAACCAGAGGCTGTCCTCCTTTAAGACAACAAAAATACCTTATCTGAATCCCTTTATGGTGATTAACATATTCTATTTTTGTGTTACAGTTATTTATACACAAGTCTTATTTATTCCAATAATTGGTTCAATACAGGACCAATGTCAAACCCATCTTTATAAAATCCCATATCCAGAGAACATGTTCAGTAACCACCCATGTGCTTACATTTAGAAAAGTAATTCTCCTTTGATGACAGGCAATATACTCTATTTAGGAGGAACAATGTTTTGTTGAGAGCCCCAAGTTTCATTTTTCCTCTACCCTTCACCAGCTACTTGACTTTTGGAAGTTACTTAATTCTTTGAAGGCTGAATTTCTTTTGTAAAATGTGGTTAATACAATCTGTCATATATTTTTTATCAGATTAAGTGAAGCAGTAACATATAAACTGCTACGTGCAGGTATCTAATAACTTTTGGTTCCCTTCCTATCTTCAATATATGTGTGGTAGGTCTCTAAGATGACTTCAGTACATACATACAGCATTTTTTACATGTGCTGGGATAACAAGAACACAGAAGACGTGGGAGAAAAAGACCTGCCAGGAGTTCCCAAGCTGTGTCTCCTGTTTATTAGGGCAAAACTGAGCAAAACAAAAGAGCTCACCTAAATAATCTGTCCCGACCCAGGAATGTTTACACATCATTAACACAAGAGGCAAGAAAATGGAAAGGGTGAAGCTAAATTTCATTGAATAAATGCAAAGTGGTTTAAGGCACTTTTATATCACCTATTTCAATCTCTATTTTACTGTTAAGAAAACCGAGCCTCTGTAAAATTAACACATTTCTGCCACTTATCTAGTAATAAAGCTGGAATGCAAGCTTAGGACATTCTAATTTGTATGTTCATGTCATGCTGTGTCATGTTGTTTCACATACACACATGCACACATACACACACACACACCCCCCCCTTTATGAGACAGACAAAGAAAGAAGCAAATTCCGATTCTCGTAAGAGGCTGTGTTTCCGCAGGTTTTGACTGAGTAACTTGAGTATTAGGGAAAAAAACTACATTAAGTAAACAGCTGATATTGGCCAAAAGCTGTGCTGGCCAATAGAATGTTGCAGACTATCTCTTGAAAAAGCACAGGTTCAATTTTCTTGAGATAATAAATTATTTAAATAGTAATTGAAAAGTAATAAAAATATCATTCGTACATTCTAAAAGTACCTTTAAAAATTATAATATTATATAAATCAATATTTAAATTAATTGCTCTCAAAATATTCTCCTGTGTATTATTTTACCTGTTAGCCTCCATTCTATGTAAAAAGCAAAAATAAATTAAATTTTCTATTATTATTTTAAACCAATAGATGCTTGTAAGGTCTACAAATCTCATGAGATATTTGTTATTAACCAATAATATAGACATTCAATACTACCCACAGCCCATGCAGCCCAAGGCCACAAAAATAATAGTGTTTTTGCTTTTCAGGCAATAACTGAAATTGGATTTTTTTAAAGAAATAATATTCATATATTTAAGTTACATGTGAGATAAAAATTAAAACCATGCCTGTGTGTCACAGAACAGATCATTTTAAATATCAAAATTGCAGTTACTTCTGAATAATTCTTAATTCACATGATGGCCACACAATGTGCTGGTTTGATTAGGCTGTCAGTAACCACCCACCAGCAAATCATATTAAAATGGAAGAAAACACTATATGCTAGAGAGAGACATTAAGACATTAAAGAATATTTGGCAACATAAAGCCCAATTACCTATATAAAATTTTTGACATCAGTTGGCCTAAATGATCAATTTTTTATCTTTTTTTTTCAAACACTTGTTCAATAAGATTTCTTAAAAATGTGGTGGTACTATTATTGTATATAATCATTTTTCAAAGTTCCCCTATTTATGTATAATACTTAACACTCCTTATGTTGTAGCCATTCCTTCTGTCACCGACGGATATTAGATACATTAGAAAGGTTTTCCTGGTTTCTCTTAGCTCTGTCTTTAAGTATGGTCATATCATACATCTCTTGTGATGAAGATGAAAGCATGGATTTTTGAAGTGGGATAGACTAAATTTTGGATGCTGCTTCCTTAATTAATGGCAGTATGGTCTTGAATGAAACATCTAACTGCTGGGCCTTGATTTCATCTTTTCTTTTTATTAAGACTTGTAGTAACTGCCTCATGGCGTTGTTTTGAAAGTTACATAAAATAATATTAACAAGTGTGCCATACCTAACGGTACTGTGCCTGGCAATGCAATAAATAGGGAATAATCTCTTCTGTTCCCCTTTTTGTGACAGTTTAATTTCTGACATTTTAATTCCTTTAACATAATGAAAATGGAGTCATAATATAGGAACAGTGACATCATTGTTATATTTCAAACTGCCACCTAATTTTGGTTCCATACCACTTAGAAGTGATTTCTGCTGGGATTATATTCTAAGGCTGTTTATTGGGGAAATAAATTTATTTCATTCCATATATATTAACCTACATATATAACATACTAATATTTGAGTAAAGCTACATTTAATATTTACCAGAAAAAAAAGAGACATAAACCAACCTATAGCCTCTGTAACTAATTCATTCTAAGAATTTCAGCATATCTAAAATTTTATATAATCAATAGTCTTCATACTTTTCAAAAAGAAAAATATGAGGTATAGTAAAGATTTACAATGATTTTTTAAAATTGTACTTTCTGGTAGAACTTTGCACAAGGATTTATTATTGCATTTAAGCAGTGTCTTAAGGTATAATTTTTATGGTCTATTAAGCATAATTCTCAAGCACCTTAAACACAACTAAATGAGGTGAAATTACTATTAACTTGTATTTTAGGTTACCAAGTGCCCAGGCAGTTCCAAACAACTATATCCGGAATGGTATTTTATGACAGCTCATGACTTTCTATGTTGAGCTTCCTTGACTTAAAATCTTTACGAGATTGAAAAGTGGCCTCTGAGATGGTGCCTGAAAGTTGGGTCATTAGTCCTCACCTTTTAAGAAATAATGTCTCAGCAGGTTGTATTTGAACCACTTGAGCTCAAGGAGGTGTTAACAGAGTTGTTAATTAACCTAGGTCTGGAACGTATTGTGAAGAATCCCAGAAAGTTGGAACAATAAGGAGGCACTGCTTAACCTACAGCATGGAATAAATGACTTTTGCTTTAATAATATAACCCCAGAAGTTACACAATAGTAATATGAAGTTAAACAAAGAATGGCAATGTGAAACTAACGATCAGAGGTCGGAGCAAATTTACAGAAAACCAGTTGGAGTGAAAATGGACGGAATTGGACACTTAGAGTACTGGTCCTTTTGAAGTGATCCCTGTCTCCATATTTGAATATAAATGAGCAGTAAAATAAATCTGAAAATAGCATCTCTTTTATACTCAAGACTCTAATTAGGTCAATGCATTGCTTAAATCTGTCAAGACCATTGTTTTAAATAATCCACAAGGATGGAGATTTCATGGCTTTCCTTGGTAAGCATGTACCAATGTTTAATCATCCAGTTACAGTTGAGATCTCAAGGTGAAAATGATCTCTCTATAATTTCTCTGTAAACCCAGCTGGTCCGTGACACTAGAGAACTGACTAGCATAAATAAACACAAACAAACAAATCTCTCAGATTCCTGAAAAAAGTTACTAAGTAACTTAAGTGGTGTCTTAAGGTATAATTTTTATGGTTTATTATTCATCTCTCCAGACAAAGTAATCTCAATTAGTCATCTCTCCAGACAAATTAATCTCAATTGTATTGGCAATTTCCTTTGAGAAATTGCTTACAGTATTTAAATCAAGTTTGCATTCTTTTCATAGTTCTTTGTATAGTCTTTTGAAGATATGTAATCCCAAATTCTTTTTTATAGGAGATAACCAATGCTAAGAAAGAACCCCTGCTGCAGTCTAAATGCTTCAATATTCCCTCCATTTTGTTGACATTGTTGAGACCAAACCGTGTGATGAGAAAAATAAATGATAAAGATTATGAACATATGAATATAAGGTTTAGTTGCTGTAATAAAAACATCAGAATTAATGTGATCCATATCCAATGATGCATATCTTTAAATGGTGGATTGCACTTATGGTCACTTTTAAACTAGAGAGTCTACAACATGCATTATTATTACTAGTATCAGCTGTAACTGGACATACATTTTCAGCAGTTTATATGTTTTTCTAGTTAATATTTCTTACGCCCATCACAAATTTTTTTCTTTTTACTTTTTTCCTCGACAATCAACTACAATACTTATGATTTTCCCTAGAAAAAGGCTTATTTACAACCATTACCATATATAATAATACATCACTTGTTTTTCTGTTTATCTGTTTGTTTGTTTGTTTTGGAGACAGGGTCTCACTCTGTCACCCAGACTGGAGTGCCGTGGGGCCATCACGGCTCACAGCAGCCTCAAATTCCTTGTCTCAAGTGATCCTCCCACCTCAGCCACATGAGTAGCTGGGACCACAGGTCCATGCCACCATGCCCAGCTAATTTTTGTATGCTTTGTGGAGACAGGGTTTTACCACGTTGCCCAGCCTGATCTCCAACTCCTAGGCTCAAGTGATCTACCCACTTCAGCCTCCCAAAATGCTGGGATTACAGGCGTGAGCCACTGTAATCACTTTCTTAATCTTATCCTCCCACTGCTAATGATTCTAAACATATCCTACTTTTTCATCTAAGGTCCTTATTGCTGAAGAGTCTCAGGCTTTGGAAACCTGGACCCATCAGATGGGAACAGCCCAAGTACGGCAGGATGAGAATAGACCGGAGTAACAACTGGATGACTACATTAAAAGTAGCAAAGCTGAGGCCCTGTTATGGGACGGTGGCATAGAAGAAAGAGAAAATAATAACAATGGTATCTCTTCCTCAACATCTGGATGTCCTGAGGGGATAAAAATGAGAAAAATGAGATTTAATAAAGATGACAAAGACATTGAAAGAGAAACCCTGAGCAACTCTTCGATCCAGCACCTCAAAGCGGTAAAGTCTCAAGGACAGATCTTAGTGTGTTGGTAATTCTAGAGAAAGAATAATATCCCTTTGCTTCTCAAGTATCTTCCCCTTTATGTTCATTATTAGCAAGACCTTATTTGGCAAATGGCAATTGCTTTAATTCTACTGGAGAAGTGGAAGGCCTAAAACTGTTATCTATTGAGAGAGTCAATACACTGATTACAATATGTTTTAGACATAGTATAAAAGATGACTGTAGCTTTTCTCTAGGAAAAGATAACACAAAGATGAACTCAGGAGTTGTAAATATAAATTGGCTCTGTGTACATTTATTTGAACTGTGACAAACAAGTAGTGTAAGAATTGGTAATTGAAAAAAGTTTTGGGTAGCACACTTCAGGAAAACATATACATTTGCTTTTATGGCATATTTCAGACTTCCTGACTTTCACATGATGAATCCCTACTAGCATATCCTAATTCTAGTATTATACATTTTGAAAGATTGCAAAAAACAATCACTTTAAACTTGGAACTTACAAAATATTGTTCACATACTATCTCATTTGATTTTCACTAAAAGTCAATATGAATGTCAGGGAGATATTAACTTCTTTTTATAAATCTGACTTCCTGTACTATTACATGTATTATTCACTATTTGTGTGGCTGCTAGAAGTTCTTATGCCTAATAGAGAAATAATTAGTGTACTCTAAAGCTTTTTCTTTTCCCCGACTTCATACTTCCTATAGTCTCCAAGAGGCTCTATCTATAAATCCTTAGAATATAATTGGGTGTTCTGGATCAGAAACTAGTCATACTTTCTTTGTAGCACTAGTGGGGTTGGTGTCTTACTCATTCATGATGGTATCTGTTAAAATAAAACACTCTCTTGTAAAGCAGCTCAATCTGTTTTCATTGAACTACTGGCTGTCCTCCAGAGGAGTAGACCCACTCCAAGAAAGCATTCTAAAAATCTTGATTTTATTTGTTAGTAATTTTTCTCCAAATGACCTTTCAATTTTTAGAGTATTCAACCCAGTGATAGTAGTACTAAGCAGCCCCACCAGCACAACCCAGTTCAAGTATTCTTAAATGATCCTATTGTAACATGCTTCCTTCTTCATTTCTCTACGTACAGAGGCAAAGAGATTGCGCTAACATCAGGCCAGAAAGCAGTCAAAGTGGAGACATTTGCTTCTAAATCTCATTTATTTTGAAAATCAAGAGGTCTTCTCTGTGAAACATTCCAGGATTAGAAAATCAAATAATTTTTCAGCTTGAATATTAAACATTTTTCCTTCTATTTTAAAACACATGTATTGTTTAACAAATGGTTTTCATCTCTATGAGGTCCAAGGATCTCTTTTTACATGCTTCCCTTACTATACGGAAGTAAAATAATATATTACATTATTTATACATAGAATTTATATAAATCAATACAATAAACTAACTACAATAAAGGAGAAGTAAAAGAAATGTAAAATATAATACTACACATTTATTTCACTTTGGAAACGCTGAGGCATGGCCACCACATGTAATGAAGGAGCCATAAGCTTGCACACACATGTCGCATTGCCATGAATTTATAAGGATAAATAAATACAGTTACAAGTGTATTGCATGGGCAACTCACATTTCATGATGAGGCTACCTACTGGCGATATAATTCTTCAAAGTGGTAATTAACTCTTAGTAAACTACCAAACAAAAATAGCATCTTCTCTTGATGTACCTGATAGTTAAATTCCTGAAAATTTTAGCATATATCAAAGCTGTATTAAAAATACTTTATGTATGAAACAGCGCTTGGTTATAGGTCTAATGAATATAAACAAGTTTAATCACTTAATTTGAATGCAGAATGGGTTAACTGAAATTGGGATACAGGACACTTTTCCCTTGTGCTGGACTCTCACACATTATAGTCGTCTGGTGGACCTGATCCCCACCTAATAAATGTTTTTAGAACCTAACTGGTTTTCTATTGAGAGCCAGGCTAACTTTTTTTTTCTTTTTTTCTTTTTTTTTTTTTTTTGAGACAAGGTGTTGCTCTGTTGCCCAGGCTGGAGTGCAGCGGACTGACGGCAGCTCACTGCAGCCTCAATCGCCTTGGCTCAAGCAGACTCTCCCACTTCAGCTTCCCAAGTAGCTGGGATGAAGGTGTGTGCCACCATGCCCAGCTAATTTTTTATTTTTTGTAGAGATGAGATCTCTCTATGTTGCCCAGGCTAGTCTGGAACTCCTCGACTCATGTGATCCTCCGGCCCTGGCCTCCCACAATGCTGGAATTACAGGTGTGAGCCACCCTACCTGAACTCAGACTAACTTTTAACTCCCTGAACTTCTTTGTGATTCAGAAAAACTTTCCCTAGCTCCTCAGAGTAGGGGATTAAAGTCTTCTGTTACACACCTTCACAGCTCCATAATGCATGCCTCTTTCACAGGACATATCATAATTTTAATCAGATACTGTACGTGACTTTGTGATTTTAAGTATTTGTCTCTACTCTCAAACTGTAGCTCCACGAAAACAAGTAAGTCTCTGTCTGTTCGACCCTTTATCTTCAGTGCCAAACCTGTCCTTGGCACATTGTAGGTGCTCAATAATAAAGACATATTAATAAAGGAATGAATAAAGAAATTTGTGTCTGCTCGAAAGCTGCAATCCGTGTGCCATATTGTTTCATGGGGTGAGATGGTGGGATGCCGAGATACCAACCTCCAAGTATCTGTACCTATTTATTGTGTGGAATGGCAGGTACATCCTTAGAAACCAAAGGAAAACAAAAAAGGCCTTAGGAGAAATAATAAAAAATAATCACTATGAGAAAGCAGTTTTTTCTTACCTAATGAACTCAATGTGTATTCTTGAACACAGCCTAAAAAAACATTGAGTGATATTTAGATTCTTATTAGTGGACTGGGTGATTGCATGAATTGCCAAAATAATATTTTAAAGGCACTGAATGACCATATCTATGGTTTCTGTAACTAAAAATAGCAACATAAGCTTAAAGCAATATATCTTAAAAAATAAAGAGTTGATCACTTAGATCATTTACGTGTCTTAATACTGTATGATACTTTCAAGCCGTCTTTTGGAGAGTATTTATTTTATTTATTTATACCCCACTTCATTCCACCAAGGATATGATGTATAGATCATAAATTAAACAGTTCTACTCTTGGTAAATATTAAACAAGTTTTTTTTTTATTTTCATCTTGAAATTGAATAAAATTCAAAAAATTGGAACTCAAGATGACTAAAGGTTAAAATATCTAATGTTATAATAATAAATCTAACTATTTAAATGCGTTTTCGAACAAAAACTTAGCCAGATGATCAATCACCATTTCTGCTCTTCCAGATGGCTGCAGTTCCATCTCCTAGAATAATGGAGTGCTCAAATCTTTGATAGTTAATTGTACTGGATTACTGTTTGGCAATCAACCAACTCCCTGGCCTGGGGGCAGATCATTTTATTTAATGGTTCATCACCAAGACCTCACTAGCATGACAACATAGATCACGATGCTGTTGATGCCCAGAGAGTGAAAAGCTGAGAGTCAGTCTATCCCACCTGGGAGGAATTACACTTAATAAACTACCCAGGTAAACGGTAACCAAAATGAGTAATGATTAAGACTAAGAGCAAATTAAGTAAAATAGCAAATGGGGGAATAGATTTTTATCACCTTTACTTTATAAAGTCATGTGTTATACCTAGTTTAACATTTCTCTCTAATATATAATTTGGCTGAAATATATAGGAATAACATCTATAGAAGCATAAAATCAAATGAACAGAAAAGATAATGATTTTTAAGGTTTAATGTTTGAGCAGTGAGTTTTACATTTTTCACCAAAATTAGACATTTTATTTTCAAAATGTAAATATGTATGTAAAGAAAATCTTTCTTGAAGTTATTTTTGAAATGATTTTATTTTGTGGAAAATATTTAATCCACATACCAGTATTGTATTGCTGAAAACTGATTTTCCTATTTATTTTCAAAATACATCCCCAGATATATTTCACATATAAGCCTGAATGCCTCAAGACTGGGGAAAACAGTTGTTTAACAGGGGACAACCAATGAAGGTGCCACAGACCTCTCACTAGACTCTGTTTTCAAGCTCAGGAGTCATGAAAATAATAAAACTCTTTTATGACTGGGCACAGTGGCTCACACTTCTAATCCCAGCACTTTGGGAGGCCAAGGCAAGCGAATCACTTGAGCCCTGGATTGGAGACCAGCCTAGGCAACAAGGCAAAACCCCATCTCTACAAAAAATACAAAAATTAGCCAGCCGTGGTAGCACAGACCTGTAGTCCCAGCTGCTTGGGAGGCTGAGATGGGAGGATTGCTAAAGCCTGGGATTTCGAGGCTGCAGTGAGCTGAGATTGTGCTACTGCACTCCAGCCTGGGTGACAAAGTAAGACATTGCCAAAAAAACAAACAAACAAACAAAAGGAAAAACACAAAAAGAAAAACAAACTCTTTTATGATAACATTTGCCCAAAAACCCAATCATGGCTGGGAAGAAAATACCTGTTTTTATGCTTGATATTAAGACACAGTAAAAATCTCCTTGTCTTTTTTTTATTATTTATAAAGCACTTGTGCATTTGCACATGTTTCTTTATTTTGAAATATCTTCCCTATCCTCCTTGTTAATTTTTCATGTACCTTTCAGAGCTACAACTGAATGTTGACTCACTTGAGTCCCTTCCAGTGCTCAGTAACATTCTCTGTACTCTATGCTCCCAGAAAGAATTTTTCATACCTGTTTCTCCACTTATCATGTTGTGCCATCATTTACTTATTTTCGTGCCCGTTTCTTCTGTGAGAGCCCCATGAATGAAGGGACTGTGTTCCTTCCTTGGTATCCTCAGGACTTAAAGACAGTTGCTGGCACATATTAGGAGCTCAATATATTTGCTGGAAATGAACGAACAATGTTCTATAGACAAACTATGTCCCTTAACAATGATAATAAACCTCATCAATGAAGGCATCTGGGCTCAGAATCTAAAAGGACCTGACCTCTGAGGACCACTAGGGACATCCCTGGTCCATCATCGGCTGCTGGCTCAGAGCTGCCGTATGTGGAGGAGCCTCTTGCTACACACTAAGACTCCCTTCATTGTGCACTTCAGCGTTCTACCCCCAAGCTCATCTTTAACCTTCCTTCTCTCCTGGGCTCCTCCTACCCTGCCTGTTCTGAGCAGGAGATACAGGCATGGTGCCTATTTTGTAAATCAGGAGGACTGTGTTCTAACGCAAGCTCTTCTCAGTTACTTACAGGAGCTTAAACAAAACACTTTTCTCTCTGCACTTTGCTCCTCATTTGCAACCAAGGGAGAGAGGTTGGGGTGTGGGGGGCCATGACAGTAGAATGGAATAGACCTGGGTGTAAACCTTCCATGCTGATGGGCAAGTCAAAGAGCCCTGGAGTTTAACAGTAGCACTCCCAACTTCATCTTAAAAGTCTCCAGTGGTTGACTATCACACTCAGAATAAAGCCCCTCACTGGGCATGGAAGACCTTTTGTGGTGGAGCTACAAAATTTTTAGAGACTTGTCCTCTCAAACAATGTGTTACTAGCCTTAATCAACTAGGCACAAGTCCCTTTTTACCTTCATGTTCTCACTTCTGCACATTTACTAACTCTGTTCTGACACCACTGCCATTTCCATCCCATAGTAATTTTGTATACCTCTAACATAGCTCTTGCCACACTATATTTCAATTCTTTTTGTCTGGCTTCCACTTCAGACTGCGAGCCCAGTTAGAACAGACATGTTGTATATGTCATATCATTTGTGCCCAACCTGGTGCCGCTTATGTCTAGTGTCACTTAGTAAAGTTTTCAGGAGAGATAAATTACTGCCTGGAAACCCCTGCTTGACAGCTATTCAAATTCCTGAGATAAGAGTCGGCTGCAGTGTGTATTGATTAAATATGGCTAT
Organism: Mandrillus leucophaeus; assembly: GCF_000951045.1. Taxonomy (NCBI): domain Eukaryota; kingdom Metazoa; phylum Chordata; class Mammalia; order Primates; family Cercopithecidae; genus Mandrillus; species Mandrillus leucophaeus. The sequence goes on from NW_012102399.1 coordinate 1,025,803, forward strand.
ATCATGGGGCCGGGCGCGGTGGCTCACGCCTGAAATCCCAGCACTTTGGGAGGCCGAGAAAGGCGGATCACAAGGTCAGGAGATTGAGACCATCCTAACTAACACGGTGAAACCCCGTCTCCACTAAAAATACAAAAAATAGCCAGGTGAGGTGGTGGGCGCCTGTAGTCCCAGCTACTTGGGAGGCTGAGGCAGGAAAACACCGGAAACCCGGGAGGCGGAGCTTGCAGTGAGCCAAGATTGCGCCACTGCACTCCAGCCTGGGTGACAGAGGAAGACTCCGTCTCCAAAAAAAATTGAAAAAAAAAAAAAAAATGGCTATATCATGGTAAATTCTGTCACTGCTATTGGAAAAATAAGCCAAGCTGTGATCAATTAAGTAAATGCAGAGGAAAATATGATATTAATTTGGGGGTATATAATAGACACAATAATCTTTTTTTAAAAATTGGCAATTTATACTCTGCTTCTTTTAATAAAGAATGCAAGGAAACACATCATGGGATGAAAAAGAGAAAGAATCAGAAATACGCATGTAATAAGGACCTTTATAGTTGCTATAGTTTAGCAGTCAATTTGGACCTTTGCTGCCTAGAGAAAGGTAAGACACTGGAAAAAGGGAAAAGAGAGACATTTATAGTAACAAAGATTCTAATCTTGTAGTTGACAAGAGGGCAATTGTTATAGCATTGACGAAGTGGTTGAGAAAAGTTGGCAATTAGACCATTTGAAAAAAAGTGGCAATAGATGGTATATGCATGTATTAAATTAAAATGAACTAAAATTAGACAAAATATAAGGCATCTAATGTCAGAAATTTCATTAACACCCAACAAAAACCACATTGTTCCTTTTACAGTGTATGAGCCTCTACCCACCCATCCCAACCTCAATCCAGTCTTTCTATTTATTGCTCTAGAAATCAGACATTTAACCTAGTTTAAGAAAATGTGTCTTGAATAAAGGTGAAAAGAAAGTGTTTTACCTTTTCAAAAGTGAAATTATTCAATAGTTGGGGGGAAATGGAGAGATACTAAACAAATTATACTAGCCTGTGAGATAAACATTTGATTTAACTGAAAGACAAAACCATTAATTTCTCTTGGATTGCTATACTGTTCATCAAGTCAACAAAAACAAGTGAAAGATAAAATGACATGATGACATCCCTACATGATGGCCTTGAAAAGACAATGCCATCAACGAGCACTAAGACAACTGTACTTAAATGAATGTGCACCAAAGAAGTAAGATTCTTCTTTGATGATTTCTTCAAAAGGACTTGACTTTGACAAACCTTCTGGTGTTCTAACTTAATCCAAAGAGTAACATGGAACTCCTATGAAGCAAGTTGATGGAAACAACATTAAATAATTGCTGGGTTGTGAGGGCTGTGAGGATACTGTGAGGTCACAGTGACAGAGAGAAGAGAATGATCTCACTCACATTATCAGTATACAAAAAATGAGATCATTATAACAATGCTGAGCTTAACCAAATACACTGTAAGATCTAGACTATCGAGAAAGCAACAAATGATGCTTGCCCAAAGAAGTTGCAAAGACTCTGTTGTGATACTAAAAAGGCAAATACAACTAACTAATAATGAAAAAGATCAGACTATTTCAACACAAAGTAATATTTTGACAAGCTTTCATCAAGCAATTTCTGTAATGGTTGGTGCTACTAATAGAATGTTCAGCCTTTCAAACAGTATCCATACAATGTCACAAGTACTAGATTTCATTTTAATAAGCATGCATGTAGCCCATCTTGTAACATACACTGAGAATAACAATGTTTAGCCAAGCTTTTATATTACCTATGGTATCCTGTCCTGGTTGATGCCATAGAAGACTTAATGAATACTTGTTAATGAAGACTTGGCTAATAGTCAAAAAGAAGAAAGTGATACGCATTTCTCAAAAAAAGTAAAAAATATTTCCTAACATTTAGATCTAAAAAGGCAAAAATCACAAGACTAATGATTTGTATACCTAATAGTTAAGACATTCCTGCACTGAAAAGATCCCCTAAATTAAATTGCAAACAAACAAACTGGGTAAAATATTTACATCATATATAACGAAAGGCTAGTATTCTCAGTATATAAAGATCCTAATACATCAATAAGAAAAAGACAAACAACTCAGTGAAGAATTGTGCAAAGTATGTGAACATACAATTCATTAAAGAATATAAGGAAAGTTTGATCTATTAATCAAGGAACTACAAACTAAAAATAATAAATACATTCATTTCTTATTTGAAAAGATTTAATAGAATAGTAACCCACAGTTTGGCCCAGATGTGGACATTCTCCAATATTGATGGTATTATGTAAATAAGCCCTGTCTATCCAGAAGGCAATTTGGCAATGTGTGTTAAAAAATGCATGCCTGTTCTCACTCATATGTGGGAGCTAAAAAAATATGATCTCTTTGAAGTAGAGAGTAGAATTATGGTTATTAAATGCTGGGAAGGGTTGAGAGGAAGGGAGAGGTTGCTTAATGAATACAAAATTATAGCTAGATGGGAGGAATCAGTTCTACCTTTCTATACCAATGTAGGGTAAATACAGTAAACAATAAGTAACCATATGTTCAAAAAGCTGGAAGAGAGGATTTTGAATGTTCTCAACACAAATAAAATGACAAACGTTTGAGGTAATAAATATCCTAATTACTCAGATTTGATCACTACACATCATACACATGTATCAAAATATTGCTCTATACCCTATACATATGTATAATTATTATCTGTAAACTAAAAATGAAAACAAAACAAAACAAAACAAAAAATGTATGCTATGTAACTAGGCAGTTCTTTTTTTTTTCTTGAGACAGAGTCTCGCTCTGTGGCCCAGGCTGGAGCGCAGTGGCGCAATCTGGGCTCACTGCAACCACCACCTCCTGGTCTCAAGTGATTCTTCTGTCTCAGCCTCCCGCATCTGGGATTACAGGTGCGCACCACCATTCCCAGCTAATTTTTGTATTTTTTTTTGGTAGAGACAGGGTTTTATCATGTTGGCCAGGCTGGTCTCGAACTCCTAACGTCGGGCGATCCACCATCCTCGGCCTCCCAAAGTGCTGGGATTATAGGCATAAGCCACTGCACCTGGCCTAAGCAATTCTTTTCCCAGAAATTTATCACTAGTAAATAATCAGAAATGTAAAGATACATAAACAAATATGTTCCTAAGAATAACTGTTTGCATTTCTCAAATGCCAAGTACTATATATAACACCTATAAGAATCACATTCTACAGGTGCAAAAACAGATTCTTGGGGGGGTTAAATACTTTTTCCAAGACACAATCAAGAATCAAAACCCTGTCAGTATGATTCCAAAGCTTTAACTATCGACTTATAAAATATTTTTTTTTTTGCATATAAAAAATGTTGGCTGGATGCAGTGGCTCATGCCTGTAATCCCAAAACTTTGGGAAGCCAAGGCAGGAGGATCATTTGAGCCCAGAGGTTCAGGACCAGCCTGGGAAACATAGCAAGACTCCATCTCTACAAAAATAATACTACTAATAATAAATAATTATCTGAGCATGGTGGTGCATGCCTCTAGTCCTAGCTACTCAGAAGACTGAGATGAATGAATAGCTTGAGCTTGGAGATGGAGCTTGAGCAGTGAGCTGAGATTGAGCCACTGCACTCCAACCTTGGTGCAGTGTAAGACCCTGTCTCAAAAAAAAAAAAAAAAAAAAGGCCTAAGACAAAATGAAGTGACTGTGACAGACAAACAATTGAAAAGAAATGGAGACCTAAAGAGAAACAGAAGAGATGGAAAGAGAGGCAAGAAGACAGGGGTAGAGAGATATAGCAAAAGACAAAGAGAATTTTGGATTAGTGTTGTTTAACTTATTTTTCTTTTGGCTAATTTGTTTCCTTTTATTGTTTGAAATAAGTATTATTTATGCAATATAAATATATTTTAAAATTAATTGCTAATGGAGACAGGGGACACAGAGTTTGCTACTTGGATATATACCCTGTAGCACTACTGAAACAAATGGGCTAAGAGATTTCATAGGCAATATCCTGTGTCATTCATCCATATAGGTAGGGGATATAATTCCAACACGTAAATCAGTAAAGGCTGATTTCTGGGAGTCCAAGATAAACTATAAAAGAAACTGATGGTCCAATTTAATTCTGGAGAAGCCTGGAGTATGGTTATTCTATGTTGTTGACTTATGGATACACAAGTAATTTATTAATCAATACAGAAGGAAATACCAGTATCATTTTTAATGAAACTCCATCTCTACAAAGAATGCACATGTATCAACATATGCATTGGCATGCACTGGTGCAAATACATACCATAAAACAATACAAAAACAAAAATAAACCCAGAAACCTTTTCAAGTGGCGCACTATGGTGGTAGATCAGTCATGTCAATTTAGGTCATGCAAGAGTAATTACATAAGTTACTATAGTGAGTTCACCTTCTTGGATTACATTGACTAAGATTTGCAGCTATAATTAGGTAAAATTACAGTGAGTGTAAAAATTACTGGGAACCACATATTCTCAAATAGTAAAAGATAAAATATATATGTACTGCTAAATGTGGGGGGCGTGGGGTGTGTTTGTTTGTTTGTTTTTGAGACAGAATCCCATTTTGTCATCCAGGCTGGAGTGCAGTGGCACGGTCTCAGCTCACTCAAGCCTCCGCCTTCCGGGTTCAAGCAATTCTCCTGCCTCAGCTTGCCAAGTAGCTGAGATTACAGGCATGTGCCACCATGCCCAACTAAAGTTTCTTTTTGTATTTTTGGTAGAGACAGGGTTTTTCCATGTTGGCCAGGCTGGTCTTGAACTCCTGACCTCAAGTGATCTGCCAGCCTCGGTCTCCCAAAGTGCTGGGATTACAGGTGTGAGTCACTGCATGTGACCTATAAGTGTGTGTGTTTTTAATATGCTTTTAAGTCACTGTTATTTTTTTTAAAAAAAAACATACTTTAGAGTCATACTAAACATGGTTAGACATTTATGAATGAACCAATATTTTTCATTCGCTTTCCTTCATGCAGGTAATTGAACATTATACCATTGAAATACCATTATCAAAACTCTAGACTTCATAGAACTTTCACAAACTGAATTTCGATGTCCCATAAAGGATTGCAGGGAAGTTGCAATCAGTTTGCGCATCCTTTCCTTAAGCCTAATAAATTTTCATTCACTGTTAGGTTCATCCTCAAACCTCATCTTATTTTCAGGGGAATATATGCAACTACATAAATAAGTTTTCTGGTAAATATTAACATAGACATTAGTTAGGCTGAGATATACTCTCAGCATTATTCTTTCTAGCAATAATAATCTACTCTCAGCTTAAGAGTGATCCTTGCATGCGGCTGACGACCACCTTAGGATACTCACTGTTGGAACCACCACTCTTGGAGAAATTAGTACTTATGATACTCATCATCGTAGTTAGAAGAATGTTCCCGAGATGCAAAGCAAATTGTGTACTTTCTTTTCCAAGTCAATATTCTAACCAGAATAAAGCATGTAGAGAATAAGATCATATTACAAATAAAAACATGAATTTCTGGCTAACGTGTTTACCTAACAAAAGAAGGAAAATTACTCTTTTGTCTCATCTTTCCCACTCATTTCCCTCACAGTTCATTCTTAAAATTCTGGTAAAAGTGAAGTAAAGAAAGCAAAAAGCTTTGCTACGGTTTACCTTAACTTACACCAGACATGGACATAAAGATGGCAAATAGGTTCTAACTGGCCCGCCCTCTCTTATCATTCAACAATGGTTGCCAAGACCACTGTGTCAAGAAGGATTCTGAGTGGCATTATTAATTACCGATGTCTATTGTGGAAACCTGAGGGAAAGACTGGAGGTTACAATTTGTCTCTACTCTTTCCTGGCTTTGAAGCCTAATAAATTTCCATTTACTGTTAGGTTAATCCACAAACCTCATCTTATTTTCATGGTAATAATATAAACAACTAGACAATTCAGTTCTTTGGTAAATATTAACGTAGACATTAGTTAGGCTGAGATACGCTCTCAGCAAGAGGCAATGAACGAAAAATTTAACCTGGTAGTGAACAGAGATGAGAGGGACATGTGGTCCATAACCCATGTGAGTCAGAAGAATTGATCTTCTGTGAATTCCAAGGGCTTCCAAGAGACATTTCATAGAGGATGCAAGAAATTCCATGTTTAAGCTTCCTATAAAACACTGGGTGATATGGGGAGACAGGAACATATTCCTATTAATCAATATAGACTGTCTCCATCTTTCTTATTAATTTTGTCCTTATCAGCTCCTGTATTTTTTAAAGTATGAGAAAATGTGTTTACAAATACAGTAATCAATTCATTCTCTTGAACGTTTATGTATTATTTTGTGTTGCTTATCTTTTAATTTCAAAATGAAGTTTAGAATTGTTTAGATGAGTTGTTATAGTAAAAGACAGCAAAGGAATCAAAAAATATTTAGATTCATATCTGGGTTTGAGCCCCAGCACTGCCACTGATTTCTTTCACTTGTTAATTGCTATATTCAATAAAAACTTGTTGAGAACTATGGGTGATGGAAAAATGAGATAAATATAAATGTTTCACAGAACTTACAGTATAGCTGGGGAACAGACTAGTAAATAACAAAGTAGAAAATATTACAAGCAGTTTGGAAGCAGAAAGATAAGAATAAATCTGGCTACCAGTTGGATTTCTTTCATTTTTCACACTTTTACATTTTACCTTGTAAAAATACACATTCTGCTTCTTTGTAGGGTTATTCTGAGGCTACAACAAGATGATATATGACTTATGTTAGTGTAAATATACTAAGCTACATTTACTTCTTACTCCATTTAGGGTGAAATGGGCATAGTTTAGCATCTCAAAACTAAGTCCAGGCCATGCACACTCAGTGTCAAGTTTTTCACAATTTTTTTTACTTTGATCATTATACAACAGCATCATCAAGCATTCACAAAGCAAATGGAAGTCTTTAAATACAGTCAATACAATTTTAGGGTATCCCTCCTAGACATAAATGTGAAATTCTCCTTGGACTGGAGACATCCTCAGGGAAAGCTTTCTGATAACCACAAGCATCCAAGACCTTAATCTTGGTTAATCACTAACAGGTCAGTATCTCTGAAAACAACAAAGCCTAAGAACAAAAGAATGTGTGGTCTGGTTCTCATAGAATTTTAAACCTAGGACAAAACATAGGGATTTAGAAGGTTATTTTTTAAAAATCTGAATTAATAACACATTATCAGTTTGGTAAGAAAATATGAACTGCAATTATCAAGCTTCCAGATACACAACATAGCTTCGAAATAGCATGCATTTGCTACTGACTCTGTAGAGGAAGAATATATAATTTTATAGTACAATCAACCTTTTGCAATATAATTAGTCTATCAAAAGATCTTAAAACACTGCAAAAATCTTACATTATTTTATTTGTGCTGAATTAGCAATTAACTCAGCTCAATAAATCCTATTCTATCCTCAAAACACCTATAATAAGATAAACAACATGTATTGGGTAAAAATTAAAAAGAATTTTGTAGCATGATGTATTTTATTCATTTCATTTTTCTGTATTACAGACATTGTAAAAATTAGGAATCAGCATCTCTTTGTTCTTAGTTCTAGAATTCTAGGCTAAAGAAATGTCTGGCCCAGGAAGTTTTACCCCATTCGAAAAGAATCATGACTTTCCACTCTCTTTCTTATAAATGAATAGGTAACTAGTCAAGCAACATCCAAAGTTCGAGATACCAAATACTACCTAAAGTTCTGAACATCTCATCAAGAAAAATGAACCTAAGTTAATGAGGATTGATAGATACTATTCTTCTGAAGAAACTTAAGAATTCTTGATCTGGGACAAGTTGCTTGGTCCTGCATGAAACAGTGTAACTTGTCTAGAAATTGACAAAGAGTTGATGAGGCAAGAGAAGTCATATAAAAGATCAACTTATTGTCAGACAACTGGGACAGGAAACCTCAAACTAGTACTTTCTGAAATATGTTCATTAAATTGAAGAAAAGAGTAAGTAACAGATAATGGCATATCACATACAGATGGTAGAAGGACTCAAGTGAATAGTCATGGAACACCATGCTCCAGAAGTGAAGTGAATACATGTAGTATCAATTTTAAAGAAAGTTTGGATTGCTGGAATTTAGCAGTTCATCAGAGACAAAGTCCTCCTTTAATACTGATTTTAGTTCATTTTACTGTTATTTCCCCACTTGGATTGTAACAAAAGATAGCAATTTGCCAACTTTAAATTATGATACAGATGTGCAGTAACATTGTTTTCTAAATAAATAATTTACAATAATTCTAAGCCACATAAATTGACTTGGCTTTCATATAAGTTGAAATGGGGAACCACTGGGATTTCTAAGCAAAAATGTTTTCAGGAATTAAAACCGTGGATCAAAATGTTCAACATGGTAGCCTTATACACAGTAGGCAGGAGACAAAAGGGGCAGTAAGTGGAAAGGCTAGAAGGGAGGCTGTCATTAGTGGTCTAAGTGTGAGGTAACAATTTTTTTGTTTTTAAAGAAAAGACACGCTTTGAGAGGCCGAAGCAGGAAGATCACTTGAGGCCAGGAGTTTGAGGCCAACACGGGCAACACAGTGAGACCTCATCTCTACAAAAAAAGTAAAAATTAGCCAGGTTATGGTGATGTGTGCCTGTACCCCCAGCTACTCAAGAGGCTGAGGTGGGAGGATCGCTTGAGTCCAGGATTTGGAGGCTGCAGTCAGTTTTGATCATGCCACTGCACTCTGCCCTGAGGAAAGTGAGATCTTGTCTCCAAAAAAATTACAAATACAAACAAAACAATAATATAAAAATAACTTTTTAAAAGACATAATTAAGATATTACATACAAAATTACAAAGTTTGGCAATTGATTGGTTAAAAACAAAAATGCCAGGTGGTAGGCTCAGCAAATGGGAGAGAAGACGTTTTGCTAGAAGTCAGTATGTGTAGCTCGATGATCCATGAAGAAGCTAAAGAGTAGAATATCAGTTAGACTTACAGATATGAGACACACAAACAGAGAGGGATAAAGACCTTATGAGTCATCCATATGAAAATGGGGGATGTAGAATTCAAGAAAGAAGTCAGGTAACACAAGGATTTTGTAAATATACAAAATTACTATTAATATCATATGAGTAGTTAAGATTATAAAAGCATTTTAAAATTACAATAAAACCAAAGACAGAACGTTGAGTAAAAATAATATTTTAAGGGGACAGAAGGAAGACATAGAAATAGGGATTTTTATTCACGTTTGCTTGTTTGTTTTGAGATGGAGCCTCGCTCTGTTGCCCAGGCTGGAGTGCAGTGGCGCGATCTTGGCTCATTGCAACCTCTGCCTCCCAGGTTCAAGTGATTCTCCTGCCTCAGCCTCCTGAGTAGCTGGAATTACAGGTGCGTGCCACCACACCCAGCTAATTTTTGTATTTTTAGTAGAGATGGGGTTTCACCATGTTGATCAGGCTGGTCTCAAACTCCTGACCTCAGGTGATTCACCTGCCTCGGCCTCCCAAAGTGCTGGGATTACAGGCGTGAGCTATTGTGCTGGCCTTTATTCATTCATTTGGTCAACACCTACTGCTCTATTAAGTGCCACGCTAAAGTGCCACTCATAAGAACCGAGAGAGATGCATGATGTATATTTGGAATCAAAAGACTATAGTCATATTATTTTAATAGTGGCCTTAATCAAGAAATTTAGGTTAACTTGAGTACACACGGACGCAAAGAGAGGAACAATAGACACTAGGAGTTAATTGAGGGTGGAGGGTGGGAGAAGAGTGAGAACGGAAATCTACTTACTGGTTACTATGCTCACTACCCGGGTGGTGACACAATTTGTACTCTGAACCCCAGTGACATGCAATATACCCACATAACAAACCTGTACATGTACCCTCTGAACCTAAAAATCAAAAATCAAGCTTAATAAAGCATGCTTTATTTTCTTTTGTTACGCTTATGATAATATATTCTTTGTGCAAATATCTCAAGAAGCAAATACCTAAAAGGAATTTGCCAAATTCTAAACATTTTTTTAATATGGTTTCAGAAGCTACCGTAAATAGTCATTTTTTTTCCTTGAAAAATACAGTGAATCACTAGAGAAATAGAAACCCCACAAATGCAGAATTTAGCATGTGAGACGTTTTCAAAAGATTTTGTTTAAAAGAAAATGTAAGAAGTGAAGGTTTTGTTCCTTAACATGTCATAATTAGACGAAAACAATGTGGGTTTATAAACACAGCATAATCTTGGTTAACTGAAAGAGTCCATTGGTCGAGTTTGTGGCCATGCAGTAAAAAGGCTACCAAGCAGAGGGACCATCAGCAGGGTGAAATGACTGTGCCAAGGAGAGCTGGAACAATTGCCTATTTCTTTTACACTGGGTTCTACTTCGATTTCATACATGGTTGTTTAGTCTTAGTTTTGCTTTTAAACTTTATGGTTTCACATGTAAAGACTCTTTCATATTCTGGTATATGACTGCAAAATGTTATTTCTGGACACCTAAAAAATAATTTTAAAAACTGGTATTTATTTTACATAACCTGAACAGAAAAAAAAAAAAATACCAAGAATGCCTTATTCAAGATAGAATAGCCCAGAGTTTACATTAAAAAAAAAAATTAGTGAAAAGTGAATAAAAACTAGCATTTCAAAAGAAGGAAGTTTTGAAAATGATCACCGGGTGTGAATCCTGCTTTAATTCTCTGCTTAGAATTTATGTCATAAAAGCAAAAGAAAAAAAATATTTCCTGTTTGTTTTTTGTTTTTAGAAACAGGATCTCACTCTGTCACCCAAGCTGGAGTACAGCCATAATTCAATCTTAGCTCACTATAACCTCAAACTCCTGGACTCAGGCCATCCTCCCATCACAGCCTCCCAAGTAGCTGGGACTAGGCGTGCACCACCATACCCAGCTAATTTTTAAATTTATGGTAGACATGGAGTCTTGCTATGTTGCCCAAGCTGGTTTCAAACTGCTGGCCTCAAGTGATTCTCCCAGCTTGGCCTCCTAAAGTGCTGAGATTAAGCATGAGCCACCACTCCTGACCAAAATGTACTTTTTAAAGCAATGTATACACCAAATAACGTTACTTGGATTACAGCCAGGTGAAAAGTTTCCTGAGAACTGACACCCTACAGATATGTTACCAGAAACCACTGTTAAAACTAAAGAAATAAAAGTAATCCTGTACACTAGCAATGCTGTTCTTGGCTCATTGTCAAAGATTCCTACTGACAAGGAATCCGCTCACTTTAACTCTTGGACCACGCCAGTATATTAAAAGAACATTGTATTAATTAAAAAATAAATTTGCTCAACATACTATAATGTTTAATTGAATATCATTTCATAATAATTATGCTATCCCAAAGCTTGAAACAATGCTATTTTAATTAAGAAAACTTTCTTTTGTTCATATACTTTCATCAAAATTATAAACTTTTCTGTACATATCATGAAAGTCATATTTATCAAATGTTCTAATTGTCTCTAACATTGACTCTGCTACAGATTCTCAAATGCACACTGAAATCACCATCTTTAGAGAAAACAAATTAAGATTAAAATTTATATATGTCTTTTAGAAAATTATATGAGGTAAAACTGAAAAAATAACTGACTTTTCAACTATTATCACTTTTACTTTAGGTTCTTGAAAAAGAAAAAAACAAGTAAGTACAGACTTACCCTACAAAATGCTGTTATTCAGTACCTTGGTCTGATTTAAAAGTCTATCTTTTTAAATCAATCCTCCAAGAAAGGTTAACAAAAACTATAGCAACTCAAACAGGAATTTTATTTTACCAATATTTTCAAATGCATTTACAAATTATGAGCTTTATTGTGAGCACAGGCAAAAAATATAGCTTTCCAACCAATGTCCATTTTCCCGTCTAATTGAAAGTCAAGTGTTTTCAAGGAGGGAGGGTCATAGAGCATTCTGATCAATCTTCAAGTGTCATGGGGATGGTGCTTGATCCATGCATCATATCCATGGTGCTCCAGCAGAGCAGACTTTTAAACCGGGTTTTACAGGATGAAAGTATGTTTTTTAGTGGAAGAGGAAAGAATATTTCAGACTGAAAGGACAGCCTCTGTAGAAATACCAAGGCTGAATGCTATGTCATGATGGCTAGCATTGTGGATTGGAGAGAGCAGCAATTCCTACACTGACTTGGGCATTACAAGGAGACTATTTTTCAAAAATCAGATTTCCAGGCTCTTGCCTAGAAATAGAAACTCCCAGAATGGAGCCCGAGTATCTATAAGTGTTTAAGAAAGCACAGGATGTATACCGAATCTCATTCAGTTCTAGATTAAACCTGAAGTGGTACATACATCATCGGGGATGACTATATACTTTTAAGTAAATAATTTCATTTTCATTTTATCTAAAAAAAAATTTTAATGCAAGAAATTCTTACAGAAAATACAGCATACTGGGTGGGTGCGGTGGCTCACCTTTGTAATCTCACCACTTTGGGAGGTTGAGATGGACGGATCCCTTGAGATCAGGAGTGCAAGACTTGCCTGGCCAATATGGCGAAACCCTGTCTCTATGAAAAATACAAAAATTAGCTGGACATGGTGGCACATGCCTGTAGTCCCAGCTACTTGGAAGGCTGAGTTGGGAGAATCGCTTGAACCCAGCAGGTGTAGGTTGCAGTGAGCTGAGATTGCACCAGTGCACTCCAGCCTGGGCGACACAATGAGACCATCTCAAAAAATTAAAAAAAAAAAAAAGGAGAAAAAAGAAAGTATGGCATAAATTGCTTTTGTTATTACCACCATTGTATTCTATTCATTTATTTATTTATTTATTTATTTATTTATTTATTTAGATGTAGTCTCGCTCTGTTACCCAGGCTGGAGTGCAGTGGCATGATCTTGGCTCCCCGCAACCTCCGCCTCCTGGGTTCAAGCGATTCTCCCATCTCAACCTCCTGAGTAGCCAGGACTACAGGCACGTACCACCATGCCCGGCTAATTTTTGTATTTTTAGTAGATACAGGGTTTCACCATATTGGTCAGGCTGGTCTCGAACTCCTGACCTCAGGTGATCCACCCACCTCAGCCTCTCAAAGTTCTGGGATTACAGGCATAAGCCACCGCGCCCAGCATATCATTGTATTTTTAATAGCCAAGACATGGCTAGAAAAGCCACAGGAAGGGCGTAGGTACTCACATTTATACTCCTTAAACAATTAAGTGGTTAAGCTATATTCAATCAATATTGCAATATTTAAAACAGGCCCAACTCTTTCTTCTAAAAAATAGTAATAGAGCTTGACTAGGATGAACTACAGGTCTGAATTTCTTATCTAGCATTCCAGAATAACATTGATGCATCATAATACGCTTGGCCTTTAGAAGTTACTGAAATAGTAAGAGTCTCTAGACTTGCCAGTTTCTTAATACATCTGCTCCTGACCGAAAGTGTTTGCATACAGCTATGTTGACAATGTGACTATTACTAGCCAATAACATCTTTCTAATGACTGCTGAAATTTCTTTTTTTAAAAAAATCAGTCACTCAACTCTACTTAGTAAAATGTTCTAGCTAAACAGTTAAAATAGGGTGTGACTTAAGCTCCTTTACCAGATTTCATTTGGCCTTCATGGTCTCATTCCCCAGGACTCAGAATTGGCAGTTTTGAAGTTTCCTCATAAAACTATGAGTTAATTGAGTTGACCATCACTGAACTTCATGTGTCCCCAAATACACTCAATTTAAAGTGGCTATCATGGGTGACAGGCATGTTCATGCGAAGCAGAATTGTTTCAGCAGAAACCTGTAACAGAGCAGAGCTCAGATTAATTGGAAATCTATCTGGCACATGTTTGGCAAGCAGTCTATAGCACAATATTCAGATGTGCAACATGGATTCACGTGATGGTAGCTTATCAGTTTCTCCAATCAGAAGTCCAAAGAAGATTAGAACTTCATAAGAGATACAAATCACAGCTCAGTCTCTGAGATTCAACCCGAAGGCCTGAAATCTGTGGCTGTGTTAGTGGCAAACTCTATACTCTTATTTCTTTCAACTTCCTTTACATTCTACTCTTCTCCTTTTCCCCATACTTCTGCACTGGAAAGACAAATGGTAAATGTAAAAGTTGTACATGGTTTAAAATGGAATATGTAAATGTTTGAAAAGAATAATTCTTACTTAAGTCCTTGAAATCATCTTCTTTTTATAAAAGGGATGTGTGTGTGTTTTCTCACAAGCTGAGCTTCAAATTATCTAACAAGAATTATGGGACACAGAGAATGGAAACAAAAAGTGGCTTGTAAGATGTCAGGCGATAATATACCTCGGGAGGTCAGGCTGGGTTGTTTGATGAGGGCCTTTTGGTCACTGCCAGTTCCGATTTAGGAATATACTATTGATGGCCACACCAAAGAGGCCTGAAGGAAGTGCAGACTATTAAATCACTTGTTTACCTCAAGTGAGCACCAGTGGTACTCAGTCAATGATTTTATTGATCCAAATACTGTTCAATTAAGTGTGTTTATTTTGATTCTGTGATTAACATGCATTTGCAGAAGGCATACTCACAGTGAAACAAAGTCTAAAATTATCCCTTTCATCTTGTCCTTGTGTCCCAGTGTCACAGTGATTTAATGAGTTATGCATTAAATGAACAGATATTATAATGTTGAAGAGTAGTATTAAGTGAAATACCTAAACTCTCAGGCCTTCTAAAAATTCATTTTCTTAGGACAGTCAGTGAACATGGCAGGAGTTAGTAATTAAACGTAAGGTTCCTGGATGCTAGGTAAAGGTCCAGTTGTATGGCTGCTGATAAAAGCAGCAAGATCGATATTGCCGCCAAAATTGCCCGATTCAAATTACTAAAGCAATAGTCAAAGAAGGAAAAAATAGAAATGCAGTATATTTGGTCTAACCAGAGAAGGAGGCCAAAGCATAATTCTAAGGGTGTGAAGAGTGGAATTTGATGTGGCTCTTTGACATCACCAAACAAGCATATCAACACCATCCAAATGTCCTTTTTCTAACCACTACTAACACACAATACCTTCATTCTCTGCTTATTCCTCTTGTACATCCTCATTTGTCCCTCTAGGGACACATTAGCTAGACTTATTTATGTGGAAGCACTCTGTGCCCAAACCAATCAGCAACAATTCCCACGTAACAATACGACTGGAGAGAACACTATTTCTGAGATTCTATTGAAAACTTCAACATGTCATTGAATGAAAGCTGGGAAATATGACCAGCTGGCTGGAATTCTTCAGAAACTTTTCTGCTCCTGTCTTTATTATAGCTAAGGCTAAGAGCATGATCATCTCTGAAATAGGAGGAATACACAAAGGCATTGACCACTCTTTCCCCTAAAATATACACATTCTGAAAAAAGGTGGTTTTAGATGGTGATATAAGGAATGGGAAACTCTGGAAATAGAGATTTTCTGATTATTTTTAAGGTGTCTCCATTTATATCTATACCACAAAGCTCTTCCAGATTGCTCAGGCTGTTGAGGGTAGGGTTACAGGGCACCTTTCTTTGTTCTTCCCACCAAATACAAACTTGGCTTGTTTCTGCCCAAAAGATTTATTGATCGCTTCTGAGTCTTGGCCCACACAAATGCAAATTTAATAACTCATTCCAGTTGTCTTAGTTCATGAGATTTTATACTTGGGGATAAGGATGGCGAGTAACCACTGGACTTGACTTTGCTCCTGGCCATTGGAATGTGGTCTTCACACCTCTTGCCCGAGTTGATATTGAAAAGGAGACGTTTCCAGTTGAAATTTCTTTATTTTTTCTCCCTCAACAGAGCTGCAGTTTTTAAATTGATGAAATTCACAGAATTTAAAAACATAGATCTCATTCATGGGAACACAGCCACCTCTCTATTGCATCGCTTCATGGCTAAACTTCTCTGGAGAATGAATTATATTCCACTTCTGGAATTCACTGTCATCTGTTCCTAGTCTCCAGATATTCTGAACCCTCTGTACAGCATTTGCTGCACTTCATCATCTTCTCCTAGAAGGTTTTCCTTAGTTTGTTTCCCTGATCTTCTATTCTTGTAATTTTCTTTTCAGTCTTTCAGACAATTTCCTTCATTGGCTTCTCCTTTCTTATCACCACTCACATGTAGAGGTACTTCCATGCATGCCTGGTTTTACTTGGAAATCTCATCCTCTTTTAATTAATATACCTATAAATTCAATTGATGTGATTTTTCAAAACTATATCAGCAGACCCTGATCTCTGCAGTTTGACTTCTTCCCTTAGATGTCCTGTAAAAGCTTCACACACAAATGTGCTAAAAATTGTACTCATTGCTCCTTTTCCCTCAAATAACTTTGCCTTTTGTTATCTATTTCTGGCACAACTGCCCCCCTCAAATAATTTTCCCTTATGTTACCTATTTCTGGCAAAACTGCCCTCTCAGTTGCCATGTTTTTAAAAAACAGCTTAATCACTTGTAACTCTTCTGACTTTCTTTTCCTTTACCTCCCATATAGCCAGTTTTCAAGTTTTGCAAATTCTATTTCTGAAAAATCTTTTAAATGCTTCCCCTCTCCCCGTTTCAATTCTTACTTCAAGTCTCTGTTTACCTTACGTCCCTACAGCATTACAGGTGTTGTCTCCTTGACTCCAATTTCTCAAACCAAGCCATCCACACTCTTTTTTTCCATAGGTTTTTGGGAAACAGATTGTATTTGGTTACATGAGTTAGTTATTTAATGGTGATTTGTGAGATCCTGGTGCACCCATCTCCCAAGTAGTGTATGCTCAACCCATTTTACACTCTCCTTTCCCTCCCTCCTTCCTGACTTGCTCTCCCTCCCTTTCTCTCTTCTCACTTCTTTCCTTCTCTCTCCTATCTCCTACTCCTTTCTTTCTTACTTACTTTTTGTTCTTCCTTTAATATTATAAACATGTTCTAAGCACCAGGGAATACAAACAAAAAACAAGCAGAATCTCTCCCATCAGAATTTTTCTAGATGATCCTTACACAAGACTCTCCTGACCAAAACTAAAAAAGATTTCAAAACACATACAAAATAAAGTTCATATTATTTTACGTAGCACTCAGCAATTTCCTTCCACTGCCATATACACCATATATAAATGGTCTAATGTCAAATTATTTTTGAGGTCTATCTTAATTTCTGTTGCAACTCAAATAGTTTTTAATTCTTCAGAAGAGTTGCCCCATGACTTTCCTTCAATGATCCACAATACTGACTAGCAATCTGAGACTGAAAGTTACACATATATTTTTTCAGGAGGTAAGAAGAAGACAATCATGTTTAGTAATTTTAGAGCCTGAATTTCTTCTCAAAGGTTGGGATTTATAACTATAACAAATATTATGTATTCACATTACTTATGAGTAATATTAAACTTGTAACATTAAATTTTAAATTGTGCATTGTTGTTCTCCTGACCATTCCATTTACTCATGATAGGCAAGAATGCTACAACATGAAATTACTCATACTCTCATTATACCTTTTATTATCCCTCTCTACTTACCCCCATCTTTGCATGTGTCAATCTTATAAAATATTCTTAGGACCAATTAAACAACTATCTCCTATGAAGCCTTTCCTGATCACTCAAATGGAAAGAATTCCTTGTCATCTTGCCTGCCCCACTAAATATCCATATTTCAGTATGTTATCATTGAATTATCTTAAGAGTGAACTCAGGCACACTTAAGGAGAGGGTAATTCAAAATCTTTTGTTTCTTGACCCCTAGATAATATTCCAAAGAAACCATGAGGTAGTTATATCACGATCTCTTAGAACCAAAGTTACCACAGTTGATAGCTCCTTTCTTGCTATTTTCAAGGAGCAAGATAAATAGAAAGGGACAAAAATAAAGGCTTAAGAATAACAGTTTGTAAAGCTTTGAAATTGAACATGGACTTTTTAAAAAAGGAACCACAATCAAATGTAACAGAACAGTTTGTTCTTGGAGAAGGCTCTAAGTATCCTAATCTTGTTGTCTATGACAGAATGATATGGTTTTGACAGCCTTGCACCTTAGTCACTGCTGATCTAATGATCCAAAAAGGGGAGGAAAAGCTTCCTAAATCATGGTTCCTGCATGAGTTGCCTTACATGGGTCTAGAAGAATTTAGTTATAGAAAAAAAAAGCAGACCGGGCATGGTGACTCATGGCTGTAGTACCAGAACTTTGGGAGTCTGAGGCAGGTGAATCGCTTGAGCCCAGGAGTTTGAGACCAGTCTGGGCAACACGGTGAAACCCTAACTCTACCAAAAATACAAAAATTAGCTGGCTGTGGTGGCGCATGCCAGTGGTTCCAGCTACTGGGGAGATTGAGGTGAGAGGATCACTTGAACCCAGGATGTCAAAGCTACATTGCACTCCAGCCTGGGTGACAGAGCGAGACTCTGTCAGAAAGAAAGAGAGAGACAGAGAGAGAGAGAGAGAGAGAGAGAGAGAGAGGAAGGAAGGAAAGAAGGAAGGAAGGATAAAAAAAGGAAGGAAGGAGAAAAGGAAGGAAGGGAAAAGAAGGAAAGTAGAAACAAATCTTGTCCCCCTCATTCCTTTGGTTTTATACAAGAAAAATGGATAGACAGTGAATATTCTAAATTAAGCAAATCAGTGGCTTTGGTTCAGTGATGAAAGTTTTGGAGAAATGTTACTGTAGTTATAAAGACTGTGGAGATGCCACCACCACTTTTTTTCTACTTAGACAACCTGAACTTGCTACATGATCAGCCATCTTTCAAAATCAGCTTACCAAATCTTTACTTGATCCTCACCCTTAGTGAATAAGGATGTGAATACTTATCCCTTAATTGACCTGGTTAGATCAGTGTAACTGTGTGAGCATCATCAGAAGACACATTCATAAGCCTTGGGGTCTTAATGGGGGTACCTAGGGTTCAGGGGGAAGGTTGGGTCTCCTAAGAATGTGGCTTTTCTTTACCTATCCACAAGAAAAACGAAACTTTGAATAAATGTGCCACTAAAAATAACCCTGAGTGCCACTTTCACAAAGCCTTCCTCCTACTTGTGATGCCTTAGCTCATTAATTTGTGAGGTGCTTAGCTCAACATATAACTGAATCACTAGTTAAATTCTAAAAAATAAAAAGTACTTGGTCTCTTCATTTAAGAATTCATGCCTCACTGTTCCCTCCCAGAGGGATCTCTGTCCTGATTCTTAAATGGAAATCTCTAGATTTCATGACTCAATTTCACATGTATAAGTATGAATTTAACCTCACAGAGCATGAAAGAATTCAAACTGAAGAGACACAGTACCGTTTCTGATTGGCTAACACCACTGCTAACAAGTTATGGTGGATTCTGAAAAATTACTGATGAATATAACCACTTTTCACAAACAGCCTATCCTAAATGCAATTGCAATTAGCTTGTCTCCATATAATAGTTGAATAGGTAAATTCATAAAAATAATTACCATTTTTATCACTCACTGGAACGCCAGTTCCAGGCACTATGCAAAGCAGATAACATTATCACATGCAATCCTCACAAAAACCATATTATATAGGTAGTAAAAGAATCCCATATTATTAATGAAGAAACGGAAGGTTAGAGAGGTTAAGTAACTTGCTCCATGTCACAACAAATATGTGACCAGGCTGAGACTTAGATGCAGGTTTCTCTGATTCCAAAGCCCTTAATTATATAATGCTCTGCCTAATAAGCAATTGAGCAAAGTACAGAAAATCTAGAAAAATCTTAAACATCATGGTAGTCTTAGTCTATACATGTAATTGTTTATTTAGTCATTGGTGAAATAATCCATCAGAATAAAATGTCTTATAGCCATTTTATGGCAAGGTAATGAGAAGACAAATGCTCAAGTTTTTAAATGCCCTCTGATATTTTCTTAAAGTCGAAATATTTTGTAAAAACCTGTATCAGTTATAACTAAGAAAAGGTAAAACTGGGTAAGTATGTGAGAGAAGGTAAATTTACTCATAGTACTCAGAAATATAGCTCGGCAGATACAGGGTTATTACCTAGAGCGTAAAACACTGTGATTGTAGATAGGGAAAACATCAGTGCAGGTTCCACCAGTAATCCATTTTTAGGATTTGGTAAACAAGAGTTTAAATTCTAAGAATGATTTTGATCATGAAAGCAACTGTGTATTTACTGGAAGTAATCAGCTTCAGGAGCAGGGCAGAAAAGTCTAGGTTAAATACTCATGTTTGTAGTGTCCCATTATTCACACATGTCATCTGATGCTCAATGTTCCTTTTATCTGTGATGACATAATGCTAGGTCTGGATGCCTGAGAACAACTTCAGGACTATTCCTACAATTAATCAAGGTATTTTTACCTTCCTTGTTTGAAAAACTTGAAAGACAACTTACAATTTGAAATTACCTGCATTTTTGGCAATATAAGCAACCATTAATTCATGACAAGCTGCTCAAAAATCAATTCTATATGGGAACATTCAAATTACATGTCCAGAAATCTGGCAAACCTTTGTCTCTATGGCTAGAAATTACCTGACTGAGGAAGTCAGTGAGCCAAACTACGTGGACTGTTCTAACTTCATTCTTCCAGTAAAATCAGAGGCATAAAAAGATTCTTTGTTTCTGTTTTTCACATTATATTTCTCTTTTTGATCTGCTTACTTAGTATAGCTCTTATGTTTGTCTAAGAGAATATGACCCAGGTTTTTATATCAGTTTAATATTTCACCCTAATAAATGTTTTCTTTAGAAGACATTCTTGACCATAAACTGAAATTCAAACCACAAAGGAAAAGTTTATTAAGAACAAAGTAAACTTGGTCAGAAATACACTAACTAATTTTATTAATAAAAATTCAATTTACTGATTTCTCAAACTAAATTCGAAACACAAGTTTATCTCTTTTTTTTTTTCAAGGCTTGACTTAACAACTTATCCATTCATTTTACACAAGTCAGTCTGACTACACTTTTATATTAACCATACATGCCACTTCCCTTGATTGAAAAATGTTGTTAGGTTAAAGTCGGTTTTTTTCTTAAATTATGTTCTAAGCCCTAAAGGATAAACATTTATCCACTAAGACAGAAGGATAAAGATTTTAATGGCAACTTGCTTTAGGATTCAAAATAAATAAGGCAAAGATGAGTTTCCATCTTCTTAAGACTAAATTACAGAGATTAAAATATATAAACACAAAATGAATGTGTTCCATTTGCATATTATATTTCGCTCTTAAAGTTGATATTGAAGATTAAGGGTCACCATTTAATCCTCACTATCCTAATCCCTAAAATTACAAAGACAGGCATAAGTGCATGTCTGCTGCACTAAATTACCTTGAAAGAAAGCAAATTCCGGATGAAAAGGGAAGCATATTTATATTATGGTGATTTAAAATCTGTCGCCTAAACACATCTTCTCCCCTCGATCCATTGACCTAAATTGCACACTAAAAGCTTGTTTGTCTGCAAATGGGCAGCTAACACTTTGAGACAATCCAGAGATTCTTCACTTATGCAGAATCATGCCAACAATTTTTCTGACTACAATAAACACTGTCTTGTTCATATTCCACAGAAACAGAAATTGTGTTATAAAACAGAAGACTTTCTTTACAGTTTTAAAACCATTTCCTGGATAGTTAATTATGAAAATTCAGAACTCTGGATATAAAAAGTTGTGGATGCAAAAATATTTATAAAAACATTTCACTAAAATACTACCTAATCAAAAAAAATATTGCTAATTTTGTTGAATTCTTTCTTGTGCATGAAAATAGAAAAGATGAGCTTTTTTCCATGATGAAAAATGCTTTATAGGCAAGGATTTACTTCCTGGATATTCTTGTAACACTTTCTGAAATCAAGTCCATTGCGATGAATTTTCTAAGCAAAATAAACTCAACTCACAGATTCACCTAGTGGCTCAAAAATCTACAAAATTCTTATTTTCTTCTGGAAAACTCACATTAATATCAATGTGCTTGTGTACAACAAAAACAGCATAATGGAATGGCAGAATAGTATACACTTGTAAAAGATCAAATTTCTTGCTAGGTCCTGCTGACTTTGCCAGATATACATTTACTTTATAAGATAATTTTCTGAAATCACATTATTTCTATCTACCAGATCATAACTCTAGAATAGACTTGGTTCCTCTATAAATCTATTCTATCACCAATAGAGTATCATGTTTCTTCCTTTAAAATATGCTTCAAACAATTTTGTGTATCTCTGAAGAATGGGATCCCCACTGTTAAAATCTATGCTATTTGTGTGCATATGTAACAATTTGTATAAATTCAGGAAATACTCTTATTACATGTTATAGTCCCCTGAAGACTAAAATATGTCTCTGTTCTTGAATATATTTCAAAGACTACACAGTGTGATGTGAAATTAGTATGATGCCATCTTTACTACTGTAAACATATATTCGAGAATATTTCAAAGCATACTGAAAATACTTTATTGCAAATCTTCATTTTATGTAGATGTAAAAACTACAATGAAGAGGTCTAATGATCTTAAAAGGGAGAGTACACTGCAAATGATCCAGTGATACTCAGCATTTCAGGCCAAACCCCTGCTGTTTAGCCACAGTAGTTACAAAAGCAGACTAATGAAAGCTGCAAAAATTATAATTAATTTTCATTCTAAAGAAATTATTCTGCTCTAATCAACTGCCTATCAAACGTCAGTGCAAATTATGCTAAAGAAAAAAACATTACGCCAGGTTTGCGGAGTAAAATTTTCCGTATACTGTATTAGAATAAAGAATGCCTGTGTGGGAATTACTTTTAATGAACAACAAATTACAATTACTAAACTAAATGAACCATCTGCCTTTTTTTGTTTGTTTTCACGGCCTCACTGGTGCAGAATGCATTGTCAGCTTAATTCCCATTCAAAATGGCAGACTGCCTCATCACCAGGCTCTCATGTCCACAACATTTTAACAGAAAATCTGTAACAGATGTTTTCAATTTTAGGAAGAGGACAAGTATGTTTTATAAATATGTTCTAAACATTAAAGGCTGGCGTTTATAATAATAAGGTACATGCCTTTTTCAGACTGGAGCACTGGGATAACTAAGTACTCCTAAGCCCTAAATTAGCACATAAAGTATTCATAGAGCAATACCAATAAAAACAAGTCCTGATGTACTTTATTAAACATTTCATTCAAGTAAATGTGTTTTGTCTCTATCCTCTAATAGGTGATCATTTGTTTCAAAGGGGCATGCATGAGGACATTCAATGATGACATCTATTATCAAATCTTTACCGAAAGGTTTAAAGTGGTTAGCTGGATACATCATCTGGCATCGGCATAAAACATTAAAAATGGAAAATCAGTCTCTTATTAGCATGTGTCTCATATTAGCTGGGCTTTCCCTGCTGAGGTTTGGGGACCATGATACTATAAAACACTTGGAAGACTGACTTTTATCAGGGCCATTTATGGAAGATAAAATCCAATCTGGGCATGATCTTAAAAAGATGGAACAGCATATGAATAATATCTTAATACAATGCAAAAGGGATATTTACTAAAGTAAATGAATATGTTTTCTTCATACTGCTATTTATGGCATTTACAAGTAGCACTGACTCAAAACTGCAAGGAGGACATACTTTAAAATAGTCCTTTAACATCTGTTATTAAATTTTTTTTTTCTTCCTTTAAATGAAAGGTATTATCCTGACAGCCCCTGGGGCTCTGGGTCTCCATTGATCCACTGTGCACGCACAGCACAGACAGGAGCAGTGTGAGCTTCTCACTACCACCAGTATGCCTCAGCACAGATGTGGGGGATCAGGTCTAAGGCAGACAGAACAGCTCAGCTTTCATATTTACCCAGTCCTTAGTTATTCCACTGAGATGACCGAAACAGAAAAACAAACAAACAAACAAAACTATTGGCAAAACTGATAGTTTATTTTTGAAGAGCAAAATGGACTGGTCCTCTATCTTTTCAGGCTTTTCCTAGCATTGTTTCACTTTCATTTTAATTTAAAGCTTTGTACAATCCCACCCCCTTAACCCCCACTCCTGAACAATCATTGGAAATGCAGATTCCTTTCTGCAATTAAAAAACAAAAGAAAATTGTATTAGATTATTTCATGAGCTAGACACATAGAGGGATATATGATTCCGGCCTCTCCACAGGCTGGATGAGTCTCTGTCTAAATAGTCTCTGCTCTGAGTGGATATTTAACTCTCATCTTCAGTGGGAACTAAAATGTGCTTCTTTAGAAAAGCAGCTTGCATGCCAGGGTCCACTCAGTGTAATGGTGTCTGCTTTGAAGATTATTTTAATCTCCCCCCACCCTTGTTCTGAAAGGAAAGACTGAAAAAAATGACAGTTCCATTATTAGAAATGCAGCTTCAGAAACAAACCAATGGAGAATACTTCGAAGGTATACAATGAGGGAAAACCAGTTTTTAAAAGCCCTTGCCCATTTTTGCAATTGTATTTTATGATAGGAAGTCATGCTTTCAAAACTTTGTTTTTTGTATTTGCCTTTTATTTTGTATTTGGAGCAATGGAAATCAACTAAGACATTTTCTCTGTGCTTTATTTTCTTAGTTTCACCCTACAGTTATGGCCAAGTTAGAGGCCAACTTTAGCCACTGTTTTTGAAGAACTCCAAGAGAATGTTTAATTTTAAGTAAAAATGACTTTCTGTAAATAAAATACATATGATAATAATGTAGCTGTGTTATTAATTTTTAGATGCATTTTAAATTTATAAAATACTGCAAATATTAATAATTTAACAACTATACTCCTTTAACATATATATACCCTTAGATATCCCATAAAACAGACTGCCCTTCTAAAAAGTCAAACAACTTTGAAAAATAGTTACCTTTTCTTGAATATGCCTTTATTAACCTACTAATACTAATGACATACATAGTTATACACTGATGAAGAAATTCAACTCCTGATAAAATAATCCTTTATGAAATATATTGCATCTGAGAATTTATTAGAAATTACCATATATTTTACTCCTTACAAAAATGTGATCATGGTCAGGTGTGGTGACTCATGCCTGTAATCCCAGCACTTTGGGAGGCTGAGGCAGGAAGATCATCTGAGGTCAGGAGTTCAAGACCAGCGTGGCCAACATGGTGAAATCCTGTCTCTACTAAACATACAAACAATAGCAGGGTATGGAGGTGCACACCTGTAGTCCCAGTTACTCGGGAGGCTGAGGCAGGAGAATAGCTTGAACCCAGGAGGCAGAGGCTGCAGTGAGCTGAGATCACCCACTGCACTTCAGCCTGCGTGATAGAGCGAGACTCTGTCTCAAAAAAAAAAAAAAAAAAAAAAAAAACTCATTAAGTGTGGCACCAACAACTGTCACATAAAGCAAAATTAATTATCATACCCATTATAAAGACGCTAGCTAAAATTAGTAAGTCCAGTGTGGTCAGCATTCATTCCTTTGATTCTGAAATCTATATTGACACTAATTTTGTTATACATTGATAGAATATTGTTCTACTTTACTGATACTGAAAGTGTGAAACACTACTTTCAAAACTTGAGATTCTTTTATTTATATTTATAATAAAATTTTTGCTCATATTCACAGACTGAGTAGGAAAGAAGTGGAGCAGCTCTTTTATTCACTCAAGCCCATGTACTTACTGGCCATGTACTGCTAATAGCTGCATCGCGTCACAGTCTCCCATTGCTAAGAAGATAAATGCCTTCAATTATACTGACTCTCAACTATAACCTGAAGAGGAAACAACCAATCCTTTCTCGACTCAGACAGTGGGCTTCTCTCCCTTCTCCCCATCTCCAAACTTGACATCTACCTATCCAAATCCTGCTGGGATCAAGCCAAACACTTCCTGTTTTGCCCTACTAACTGTACTCTCTTTTAGCTGTAAAAGGGCTTCCCACTTTGTAACTCTTTGTGATCACTCTCTAGATAGTTGGTTTTACATATACAGGGTCTGAGAATCTTAGGAGAGGTATGGACACACTCTTCAGAGAGAAAAATGCATGCTTTTGTATATACTCAGGACAGTCTCCTTCCACACCTTTCTGGATGTCCTCCATGTGCATGGGCCCCAGGTGGGTAGCATCAGCCTTTGGAGACGCTTATCAGTAAAGAATGATTATTAGAG
This sequence comes from Mandrillus leucophaeus, assembly GCF_000951045.1. Taxonomy (NCBI): domain Eukaryota; kingdom Metazoa; phylum Chordata; class Mammalia; order Primates; family Cercopithecidae; genus Mandrillus; species Mandrillus leucophaeus. The sequence goes on from NW_012102399.1 coordinate 1,052,028, forward strand.
CACAGCCTCCAGGAGAGAAGCCAAGGTTCATATCCCAGTTCCTCAAATATGTGTATGACCCTGGGAAAGATACCTGATCTTGCTAAGGTCCATTTTGTAATCTGTACAAGTGCATGTACTTCAGTGGGCTGTTGTGAGGATCGAATGAGACAATGGACATAAAACATTCCTTGCTACATAGGACTTAGCTATGATGTAGTGATACAAAATGTAGGAGCTTTATAGATGTTGTATTAATTCTTTGTGTGTATCTCTTACCATCCCCAACTCAAGGACCATGTGCTAATTAAGTTTGCATACCTCAGGGCACCTTAAAAGCAGTTTTATTTTTTTATTTTATTTTATTTTATTTTTTTCAGATGGCGTCTCACTCTGTCACCCAGGCTGGAGTGCAATGGTGCAATCTCAACTCACTGCAACCTCTGCCTCCCACATTCAAGCGATTCTCATGCCTCAACCTCCCGAGTAGCTGGGACTACAGGCGTCCGCCACCATGCCCGACTAATTTATACATTTTTAGTAGAGATGGGGTTTCACCATGTTGGCCAGGCTGGTCTTGAACTCCTGACCTCAAGTGATTCACCTGCCTCGGTTTCCCAAAGTGCTAGGATTACAGGCATGAGTCACTGTGCTCGGCCTAAAAATCGTTTTCAAAGTATACTGTTGACGAAAAACTCTTAATAAAGACATGAATTTTTGTAACAGCATATGATATGAACAAAGTTTGCAGAATGAATACATTTTCTCTAGAGTTTAAAACTTTTCAGTCATTATCTCTTTGTTCATGTGGTCACAAAGCATTCTACTGGCCACAACTAAACCAGTTCCTTCTTTTTAAAAATAATACAGATGGACCTCTTTGGGGGATGGTTTTAATATTGCCTGTCTGCCAGGAAGGAGACTCCTCAAGGTCTCCTTTGTCCTTATGATTCAAAATGATTTTTTTTTTCTAGAATCTTCTAATTCAATTATTCCAGAGGTAAATTACTTTATATTAACAAATAGAAACACAAACAAACACCAACTTCTCCTTTGTTGCTTTGAAAATTTTTTTCTTCTAGTTACACGGAAGGATCTCTAGTTCTTTCTGACACACAGTACAAAGATTCACATGGCCTAACTTCACGTCCCTTTATTATTTCATAGACTTTAGTAAATTCTGCTCCTATTCTTCTTCTTTTGAGATTTATTAATACCAGCTTTTAGTCATCTGTAAACCCATACAGGCTGGCTGCAAGCATTCCTGTTCCCCTGGTCTGGAGCTTTTCAATCTGTTATATGTCTTTTGGGGTGAAAGGTTCACATCTATAATATTTCTGTTTTGTTCATGCTGATGCAATAGAATTTTATAACATACAACAAAGAGCTAGAATCTCAGCACCGGCATATGTAAAATTATGTTAGCAGAAAAGGGCAAATCCCAGGACCACTGTAAGAGGCAGAGTCTAAGAGGCCCCATTCTCGAGCCATCTATCCCATGGGAGTACTTTTCCAATTAATTGGAATAATATGTCACCTAAATTGAACAACAGAAATCATCTTTGCTCTCTAAAACCATGAAAATTAGATATTTTGTACAAAAAGTAAGTAAAAAGGAGGCTTGTTAATTAACAATTTAGCAGAATCATTTCAAGTCACAACTCCCCACTTCACAAACTCCTCTTCATTCCTAACCAAATAAAAACAAAATATTATTCAAGCAGGACCATTGTTTCAGCCTTAATCCCATCAATTTACTCACAGATTTATTTAAGTTCTTACAAACAACTAAGCTTCAAAGCAGAAGGTACACACCACATTTCTCCTCTTGTCACCTTAATGTTGACTATCATTACAATCATAGTAGATCTATAGGGCGGGGATGTGGAAATGAATAGAAACTGCTTCCAAAAATTCTGCATTGTCTTTTTATTGTGATTGTATGTGTCCTACTAAAGGATTTTTAATTAAACAAATTTTTGCTCAAACCCTTTAAGAATCACTAACAAGAACAATTTCAGAAAGAAGGTTGATGTACCAATGCTTTAGCATTAAATTATCTTTGACCTTGAAATATTACTATAGGCAATGAGGTCATACTCGTCATCATGAGATGATTTGGAGGTCAAGTCTCTCAAATAAAACTTACATTTTCCTAAAACCTATGAAAATGGTGGGAAATCTTCTGACCATCAGAACCAAAATCACTTATTTCAATAATTAATAGAACTAGTTGTGAACATGAATATTTAAAGAGTCAACACAAAAAGGCCTTGATGATTCAGGGTAATCAGTTCCATAACAACTGGAGGGTGCTCTCCCAGACTGTGTTAGTTGTCACTAATAACCTATTTCAAACCTGTGACTTTGCAAGGACCTCATTTTGATGGCCTAATAGTGTCAGGCACAGATTTCAATGTTTAAATTATTAAAAACCATGATAAAGGCTGGTTCTTCCACCTGCATTGAAAGGGTGTATGCTCTTCCTTTCATCTCTTGATTAACATGGGGCTGACTTTCCAATTTGTGGATTAACTATACCTTTTACTAGTTCTTTTTCACTCACTGATTTCCTGCCTCTTGGCCATTTCTTAGCTCATTTTCATATCCCCCAGAGGGGAAAGAGAAAATTAAACTCAAACCTATGGAATTTGCTCTAATGAAAGGAAAAGGAAGATATTGGAAACCAGTGGCTAAAATGAGGTTTGGGGATTTTCATACTTGCCTTGGTTCCAGTTAACCTAGAATATTGAGGGCCTACTTTATATGAAGGCATTTATCCTCCACCTCCACAACATGATTTAACCGTGACCAGGATGGGAAAGCTATTATACAAACCAGAACTTTCATGAAGTTTCTTAAACAAAATTATATTTAAGAGGATAATATAATTCTCGAGACAGATATATATTTAGGATGCAAAATTTTCCAAAAACAACTTGGACCACGCATCTTTCTGACTTCAAAATTATTTTTATGTATTGGCCAAAAAAATAAAAATAAGGTATAACGGCTTAGAATGTAATGGGTTTCTGCCTATTTGTTGCTTTTACTGATAGAGTATTCCAGCTCAAGTCCCCCAAAGGGTTAATGCTGCTGAGTGAGATGAAATTCATGAGTATAATCCTAAACAAGTGAGGTGAAGTTCTATCAGGTCTATTTCAGCTATCAGGGATTACCGCTAGCTGTCTAATCCTGCTGAGCCTCAGGGAGGAACGTTCTATTGTATTTGAAATCCTGGCCAGGAAAGAACAGAAGGTTAAATGGGTGCCTTGCTCTGTAATCAAATATCACAGGCACTACTTATCTATTCAATGAACAACTGACGTAGAAAATCAATTAGGAACCAAATAGCTTCTCAGGAATTTCTACCCAGAAAGAGGCAAGATTTTTTAAAAAATGAATTTATTTGATATGTTTTATGGTAGAATACTATGAATTGTGAAGTTCCAAAAGTTTTTTTAGCTGCTTTCTGAAATATGTATTCCTGCAGGCTCTAGAGCTTCTGTGCTATTTGCTTGCAAAACCGGGAGGATTTTAGGAATAATGATACCACACTCCAGGATAGCGACTGAGTCACTTATCTAAAGAAAGAAGCAGCCATGCAAAATCAATCCACATGAAATACTGTTAAATCTGGATAAAAGTCCTGAGCAATAATGCAAATCTATATTATTATGTTTTTGTTAAGATGACAAATAATTTACCTCTTCTTAAATGCATTTCTTCGACAGTACATCATCTTCTGTGAAAATATTATGAGTGTTGAAAAAGATGGAAGAAACAAACAAACAAACAAAAAGATGGCTGCAGCCCCAAAAGCTCTTTGTTTCCAGCAGAAAGAGGCTTCTTTTGGTGGCCTGAAGGTTAACACCCTCGTCTCACCACCCTCATCCCCTACCTGTCACTATGAGTAGATGTCACAATTCATGCACGCAGACAAACAGGCTGACCTGGCCAGTCAGCTTGACCTTGGATAGGCCTAAGATCAAATATGGTTATTAATATTGGGGACAGTCAAAATGTAATCTTCCAGACACTGGAGAAGGGAGCTAGAAATTATGCAGTAGGCACTCCCTGTCAATCAGAAGCATCATGACACTAAGCATTAAAATGTTCATCTGGACCTGAGCAGGAATTAAGATAAACTTCTTTTTTTCTATTCTGTGAATGCCGTCGAGTGAAATTTGCTCAGGGCCTTTATATGCCCAACTTATCTGTCCTTACACTTTCAATTATTTTTGGACTCTCTGCTTTATGAGAGTTTTTATAAGGTAATCTATTTGCAGGCTAAAGCAGATATAATTGGAAAAATATTGCCCTTTCATAGCCAAGGAAGATATTTTACAAATGGGATGAAATACTTTTAATACTCTCATTGTAGTTCAATGTGCATATAATTTTAACCGTGGGTTCTCATTCTCTATAATTGTTATTCCTTATAACTTTCTCTCAGAATATATCTATAATATGAGTTAAAAAAGGGAAACATAAAAAGTCATTTAAATGCCCAGGCAAATACAAAATGTGTAACAGTAATAAATGGATTATTATTTCAAACCACTACTAAAATGAAAACAGATATTTAATCTAATATTCCTTCCACAATTTATAATTTCATTTCCACATTCCCAAATTATGGGCCTCTTGATAAGATGGTCATGTGTCCATTATGATTTGGCCAAAATCTCTGACAAAAGAATGCCAATATTTCCAATAAAAATGCAGTTTTAAAATCAACAACTTTTTATTTAAGGACAGATCCAAAACAACACAAATAAAGAAAACAAACTTATTCAGTTCCTGGGAAGAACTTGTAGTCTGCATTACACATGTACATTTTAACAAAGCAGTAAAATCATTTTCTTTGAAAAAAAGATAAGCTCTTTTGATTTTTGTTGCCTGCAAATTTCCCAAAAAAACCCTTCTTTAAAAATGTATTAGGACTAATGTATCTTAATGAGACTTTTTTGCATAATGAACTATTCGTTTGAGCTCTTTGTGAAGGTACACTCAAAGCCTTCACACCACTGGCACGAAGACTTTACAGGGTATGTAGAATTATGATACAACAAACTGCCCCACTCCTTCAACCTCCTGGTATTTCACGTCAGTTGCTTCCTCAAGCAACACAAATCTGTTAATGCTTTAATTTGTGACACTGCTAACTGGTATTAACAGATTACGACAACGAAATGTCTCTGCAATTGTACTGGCACAGGAGGATGATATATTTGTCATAGCAGTGCAAAATGTTTTAAGTCACACAAACATATAATATTGTACTATGTGTTTTACTTAAACAAAATCTCAAAAAGGTTTATAGTACACTGATGTTTGCCCTTTGATCATTATCTTAAAACAACAAGGCAGGGCAAGAACCTTATGCCCTTCACTGATCTATATGTATCAACTGGTAATGATCAATAAGTGATCAAACCTATCAAATTATTAGCAAAGTCTTGAAATAGTTGGTTTGATTTTTTTAAACCAAATCAGGCAGCTGTTTCATTAATCTAACTTTTTCACTCTGTGGGGAGGGGTCTTGAATTGTTTATGTCTTTTGTGAAACATAAGCTGTATTGCCAATGGAACTCAGATACAATTTGGCACAGGCATTTTATACTACATTCATATTTTGAAGCATAGCTCTTGTGGCCAGTACAGAACCACTAGACTATTTCAACTTGATCTGCAGAAGTGGTAGTTCTTTATGAAATAGACAAAGATTCAGTTTTTAACTTACAAGTAGTTAAATACAATGACTTTTCAGAGTAAAGTATTATGACAATGTACATTGTGTTGATCATAAGATTGTGTACATATTTATTTGCTTGTTTTTAGCACTGAATGTCAAGGTAGCTGCCAATGCATCTGTATTAGATATTGTATTTGGGAGAAAAGTAGGGGTTATCATTTAAAGAAAATTGTCAAATTATAGAACCTACAATACAGAGTTCCCTTTCATACACAGGATGAAGAGCTATACATACACATATACACACATCAATATCTGCACATACACACACCGCCATATACCTGTACACACACATTTATATCCAAATCTACAGAGACAGAGAGAAAATATGTGCTGCTATGAAGTGAAACTCCCAAAACAAACCTCAGAATCTGCCTTCCTAGAACAGCAAGGAAATGAAAAACTGAAGAATCATTACAGTGAGTTACAAATGAGCGTGTAACCCAGTGGGCCTGTGGAAGTTGGCTCTCCTGAGACCTATAAGATTCCTTTTCAGAAAATAGACTATATATCTGCTGCTGGGGGATACCTTCATGTACAAAGGAAGTGGATTTCTGCAGCCATGATGAGGCAAAGCATGATTCCAAAAATTTACCAAAAAGATATTCTTACAACATTTGATACAGAAGCTTTGGGTATTTTAAACCAGGTTCTCGACTTGGAATATGGTTTCTTGGCCCAACAGTTCACTACAGTGCCAGACCTTCAACTAAAGAATGGCTCTTTTGTACAGAAAGGGTTTCTTTGAAAAGGCTTGCCATTTTTCCTACTGCAATGAGATTTTTGTATATCAAAACATGTCAGACTCTTGTCCTAAGAGGCAAAACAATGTGAAAGACAGGATAATACCATCAATGACTTACTTGGAAAGAGTGTGCAGCATCGGCAGACCCTAGAAAAATCCTAGCCTGTCATAGGAGAGGATTCACAGAGAAGAGCAGGAGACACATTTTCTCTCTTCTGAAGATGGGAGGAACAGATGCTAATGGAGCTAAGATTATCATAATCATCATGTTCACCATCTTCTTTTGGAGCCTTAAGATCTACAAGCAACCTTCAAAGTTTTCCAGTCCTCTGGTCCCCCAATTTGACTGATTATCACTATCATGACCTTGGAATCAGGATGTTACAAAACTTACAACAGGTTCATCTTCTTCAACCTTCGCTATTATATTCAGTACAGGTTTGCCAACCGGATATACAGCCATTTCTAGAAAGCCTTTTCACATAATCCTTTCATGACTCCAAAAAGTTTGAAAAGTTCTTTCTTTCTGATAAAAATCTCAGTGGTAAATGTTTTTTGGGTTTTTGTTTTGTTTTGTTTTCTATAACTGATAGCCAATATCAGGTAGAGTCCATTCATTTCAGCCCTGGCTACCTTTCTAACTGCTTCAATACATGATCCCATTCAAACTCTTCACTTTCCCCCAAGATTAGAGGAAGAGTTCCATGTATACAAATTGAAAGGTACTGATGACACAAATGTTCCACATCAAAAGTACAAATTATATTACCTATTTACAATAAGTAATCATTTCCTTGTTTAATAGGTGATTATATGTTGAATGCTTTACTGTCTCCTCCACTAAACCACAGACTCCCCCAGAGCAAAACCTATGTCCATCTTGCTTGACACCATATTCTTATTTCCTAGCATAGAGCCTGGGAGATGGGCACTCAATGAATGAATAAATGAAATGAGTAATCAAATAAGTAAAAAAAAAAAAAAAAAAAAAACAAGGAAATTAAGAGAGATTTAGTTATTTTTCTCTATATAATTTTTACTCTACTTCCTGTTTATAAGAAAAACAAATAAATATATATTATTCATGGATTAAACAAAACAATGGAAAATCAGCAACATGATATATGTAACTACATCAGTAATTTAAGATGAGATACGAGTTAAAGCCCAGCATAATTTCAGCTCTTAGAACCACAGAAGTGATTAAGTTTGGACTAGATCTCAAAGAGCATTACGTGAATGCTAATCTTCTAATTCTTTTTTTTTTTTTAAAGGTTTCAAGTTCAATAGTCACACTCTCTCCAAATACAAAAAGCAGTTACAATTCAACTGAACACAGAAGCTTGTGTGCACAGTTATGGGGAACTGGGGCATCGTATAAAAAGTCGGGTTAAAGATGATTCTGTGGTTTGGTTTTGTTGTGTTTTGTTTTGTGGCTCTTCCTCAATCACCTGAACTCAGGAAAGAAATGCTTATCTTGATGAAATATCAACAGCCGACCCACAGTAAAAACAGACAAGTTCTAAAAATTAAAAAAAAGCACATAATTACCAAAAAAATATGTCACTGCTTCCTCCCTCCCCATTTTGCTTTTTAAACTTTTTTTTTTTAAAGTTTTGATTTTTTTAATCCTGAAAAGTAGACAGTAAAACAGCTCCTGGGAGAATTTACAACCAACTGCATGAGGATCTGGGACGCTGAGGGGTTGGAGCAGGGTTGGGAGAGTGAAGAGGAAGTGATTCTCCCCTCAGTCACTGTAGCCTCACTGTATGACCAAGGGAGGCGGGATTATTTAGTCAAAAAGGAAGAAGGTAGGAAGAACAGGAAGTGGAAGGTTGGGGAGGTGGGGACAAACAGAAAATAAAAGGTCATTGTTGCCTGTTTGAATCCAGAGAAAAATGCCTGGCCCTATGGAGGGGAAGGAAGCCCCTCGGAGGGGAGGCAGTGGGCTGGAGGGAGGCAGCCCTGGGATGACCCCATCCCCAGCACCATAGGATCTGGTGGGGGCAGAGGAGGGGCAGAGGCAGGCGCTGGTGGAGGAAGCCGGCAGGGGCCTCTGGGAGCCTCTGGATCACACTGTCTAATCTTCTAATTCTAATGGTAACTCAGAGCCCATTTTATAGATGAAAAAATTGTTGTATCATCCCAAAGGCAAAAGGAAAGTAATGCCAGATACAGAAACTTTACACATTCATTTTTCAGCTGTGAGCATCACTTACTACTGCTCATTTGCAAATTCTCACTTGGCCGACTTGAAAACTGGTATTTAAAAGTGTAAAACACAGTTCCTTTTCTGTGGGAAAACTTTTAAGAAAGAATGTATATTGAAGTTAAAGCATAAAAGAATATATAAATAGTTATTTTCTATGAGCTATATTCACTGCTTTTCAAGTTGATAAGTATGGCTACATTCCTCTTCAAAGCAAATTTCAATTGAAGGCCAATTGGTGAGATAAAGTTAAGAATGGCTTTTCAGGAATGACAAGTCCTAGATATAATAGTGTGACCAAGTACACTTACAGAAATTTAAAAATAAAGTGCCTTACCAATAATAAAAAAGCAGAAGTTATCTCCAAGTACAAAACGCAACGCCAATAGAGTGGATGTACTGACAAGACATGAGTAATATTTTCCGCACATAAGGAAAGGATTCATCTCAGAATCCTTTTTTTTTTTTTCGAAGCTATTTTTGAATCTCAATTAAGATCTACAGAACTCAGTGGAGTGTTTTTTCTCCATTTACTAATATATTAACTAAGGTACAGAAATGCTTGCCAAAAAAAAAAAAACACACACACACATATAAAAAGTGAGTCAGTTGGACACCTTAACATAGAAAATGCCTAACCTTGTTTTAAACTTTTCTTGAGTTACAGAGAGATATAGGCAGGTGTTTGTGCATATTTTTCACTCTGTTTCTCTGAGACATTCCCCTATTTCCTCCCACCATGTTCCATCCCCCGTATGTTAATAATGGGAGGATATCAAACATTGATACCCACCTCATTAAAGCTTATTAAGCTCATCAAGTGTTCATAGATATAAATACTGAAATAGGTAGTCCATCTTTCAGTTTTACTGTGGTACAGACTCAAGAAAGCTGATGCCAGAGAGGATAAATAAGCCTCTCTTTTAGCGTGTGATGTAGTATAGGAGCTTATCATGTTTTATTGCATAATTTCCCCTTAACTCATTTTAATGGTAAAACAGAAAACGTTACACAATGATAATGTTCTGACAATAGGAATATTGGCAGCCCTTGCCTGATCTCATCATACCCAGGTCAACGAGCTACATGAAGATCTCCAGAAACTGAAAACTTCAAGAAACATTAGTAACTGTTTGAAACAAATAAGATTAGGCCTGAAATAGCTATATATAAAATAGTAAGACTTTTTACATCAATTATTACATCAGACATGAGAAAGAGGCATATTCATACTCTTATACTCATAAAAAGAAAAAAAATCCTGTCCGTTAGCAAGAAAAGTACCAAGAAATATTTTGGTTCATCCATATACTTACTATTATGAAAACATAAAAGTCATACATATAGTCACAAACATCACATAGGTGGAGAGGTGGTGACGAAAGAGAGAGAAGACTCCAATTATACTGTTACTGTACATTATTTTTCAACAATGTGACAACATCTTTACTGGTATGGAAACACAGAGACACTCTATCAAATTTCCACAAAGCAGAAATCTAATTTTTCCCCAAATACCACAAGAAATCTAAATATTAATTCTCTAAATGATACAAAGAATTAAACACTACAAAAATGTGTTATATAAAGCACTAAAAATGTTCTCAGAAACTTCTGGAATTCAGGAAAGCTGTGAACAAGGACAACTTGTAGGATAAAATAAAGCACAGAGAAAAAGTATAAGGTATTTGCTTCTTAAAACTGGTGAACTTCTTGAGGACAGGAAGAAGCTCTCCAGTTTTTCCCTTTGTGTCTGTCTCATTGCCTTGGGGCCCAGAACAGGGTGTTTTTAATCAATGAGGATAAATAAGCCTCTCTGTGTTACTAGAACATCAAACAAAATGTACTTCAGTTGATTTAAGCTGTCTTAAATGTACCAATTTTTTCATTCCTACAAATACGGCGAATACAATTTGTAGGTGTTTTTCAAAGAACATAGTATGAATCAAATAAATGATTCACATTCCGACTTTATAAAGAACTAAAGCCTATATACTGTTATGAGTGATTTTTCTAATTTGCCAGCCCTCACTTCTCCTCCTTCAAAAGATTCTAAATCTTTACCTTTCTCATCATTCATTCTTTTCTTCCTGCCTCAGGGGATACATGTCCTCCTCAAAGACCAACTATTACAGTTGCACCTGTATTCCCATCTCCTCTGCCACAAACAGGGCCTTCCCTTCCAGGTATCCCCTCTCGAGGCAATATCTTCACTGTAATAAGGTGTCCTATTTAACAGCGTGGGTGCTGGAACCAGACAGTCTGAGTTCAAGTCCTGACTCAGCTGTCACTGTTACTACTAGCTATGTGACCTTGTATAAATTAAGATTTCATTGCTTTAGTTTTCTCATCTTCAAAATGGGCATAATAATAGTAGCTAATCTAATAGGATTGCTGTGAGAATTAAATAACTATATATATTTAAAGAACTTAGGATATTATCATGACACCAAATAAGTGCTCAACATATGCTACTATCAATTTTCTTAACTGAGTTAGTCAGCCAGAGAAGAACAGAAGATGGATAAGAGACATTGAGAGAATGATAAAAATGTGAAGTATTCTTTAAAGGACAGGGGAAAAGGAACAAACCAGGCAAAAATTAAGAACAGATGACAGTAATGTGAATCTAGTTAATATTATTGACTGTCAATCCAGCTGTTTCACTGCTAGGTATACACCCCAAGAGAAAAGAAAGCATACATCCACACAAAACCTTGTATACGAATGTTCATAGCATCATTTCCCATAATAGACAACAAGTGGAAACGACCCAAATATCCAACAATTGATGGGGTATAAATAAAATGTACTATACCTATGCAATGGAAATTTGGTAATTAAAAGGAATGAAGTGCTGATACATGCTACCGCACAGATGAACCTTAAAAACATTATGCTAAGTGAAAGAAGCTAGTCACAAAGGACCCCATATACTATGATTCCATCTATATGAAATGTCCAGAACAGGCAAATCTATAGAGACGGAAAGCAATTAGTGATTGCCTAGGGCCGGGAGAGGGAGGATTGGGGATAAGGGTGGGAAGTTAAAACAGTACAGGATTTCTTCTTGGGATGATGAAAATATTCTAAAATCAATTGTGGTGATGGTTGCATAATTCTGTAGAAATTATAAAAATCATTGAATTGTATCCTTTAAATGGATTAGTTGAATGGCATATGAATTATATCTCAATAGAGTTGTTGCAAATAAAATATGAAGTGGAGATAAAAGCAGAAGACAATGGTCTCAAGATTCACTGCACTGTCAACATGGTAGATTTTGTAGCGTATCACTTCAGTCCTTTCTCTTTCTAATGCAGAACTGCTTTCTTAAAACTTTCAGTCACATTTTCCTATAGAACTGCAAACTTCAATATTGGGATTGCTGTCTTATTTTATCATTTCCCCACTATGGACATCTGACAGTTGGTCCGTTTAAGAAGATACTTGTTTGGGTTACCTAATACTCTGAATTTCAAGGATGTCTCTAAGTCTAAGAATCTTGTGGTATCTATTATGCCTTTAAGACCAAATAAAAGAGCAGAGTGTTAATTAGGTAGATATTAATTTCAGAAGCACTTTACTTTTAAAATATTTTTTAAAAATATTTAGTGCTAAAGCCTTTGCAAAGCATATCTACTCCAAGGTTGGGAGTAGGACCTGCCTTTTGTAGGAAAAAAAAAAGAAAAAACACAGGCTTACTGTGCTCTCACAGTTAGCAAGGCTATTTGCTTTTTGGAGAAGCTATCACTTTTAGCAAATCATATCCTGTTCTCTGATCCTTTGATTAGTCATGTGTACATACAAAACTGATTTCAGTGCTTCTTGACGAGTCTTGCACAACATCATCAAAGGTTTATTATCTCTAGGAACTGAGCACACTTACAATGGGCAGGAAGAGATTTCTGTGATCTACTTTAAAACAAAATACAGGGCATTAATGATTAACCCGTAATCTTCATCAATTTTAATACATTTTTATATATTCTATTCTCATTCTTCTCTCTCTCCCTCTCTCTTACACACACACACACACACACACACACACACACACAATTCATTCCAAGGAAGTTTGGACAAAAAAAATACAATAGGTCTCCTTGGATATATATGGAAAACATCATTGAGGTACTGGCATTTGGCCTTTTTTTATCACTTAACACAAGAGATCTGAATAGATTCATGTTCTACATGCATTGAAAGAATTAAATTGTTCACTTTTTAGAAAAGTGTGTGCGTCTGTGTGTAATCAATTTCAATGTACTTCTTCTTAATCAATGATTTGCCAAGAAATTTTCAAGCTGCTGTAATTAAGGGAGTAACCATAATTGAGTGACCTGGTACATGGAACAGAAACTTACCACTAAACATTATACCAGACATTTAAAGCATACGTCTAAGGAAATGTGGGAAAAAAAGTGAGCAATAGGATAATCAGGAAGAACTTGTCTCATTTTGTGATTTAAAGAGAGTACCTCTGTTTTCATGTTAAGAATTGATGCTCTAAAAATTAAACAGCTCTTCAAAAATCTCATTTTAGTTTTTCTAATATTTACAGAATTAAGAGAGCCAAGACTATTTTCCTCTGAAAAAAAAGTTATTTGTAAATTCCCCTTGCACCTATTTTTAAGGAATTCAGTTATGAAACTGGGGAATATCTTCTCAGGAAATACTCATCATGGAAAAATTTGGTACTTCTATTCCATCCAAATGTGTGGGTTTTTTGAATTACCTAATTTTCTAATAAAAATCAAAAACCAAAAAATAATACACCAGAATTTGCCTTTAGACACATTACTTCTCAAAAGATATCACAGGGTTTCTGTTTAAAAAATAGTGATATTTGGCTTCACAGAGTAAACAAGAGAGAATTTTCTTCCTTTATTGTGTGATGTAAATTCATTAAATAAAATAAATTCTAAAAGGCAAATTCTGGTTTTATATAATTCCCAGTTTAGCATGTCAGTCTTTTCCAAAAATAAACACTATTTGGTTTAAAAATTATTTTCCTCCTTCTCCATTACTGATATCGCCTACACTGTTACTCAGTAGTAAGTGCCGAATATATGTTGAGTTGAAAGGAGATGTCTTATAAATTGACTCTCCTTCAGAGGTGTCGGCAATTAGACTTGCTACCTGATTTTTCGCAATTGAACAATGAATGATTTTAGACCCTAAGGATATATGCTAGTGCTATTCTCAGGCCTGCCAAACGAATAGTCAGAAATATTTTAAGTCTTTTAAAAATACTGCACACTACAGTTATCAAAATATTCTCACAGGCTGGATGCAGTGGCACATACCTGTGATCCCAGCACTATGGGAGGCTGAGGGGGGCGGATCGCTTGAGCCCAGGAGTTCGAGACCTGCCTGGGCAACATGGCGAAACCTCGTTTCTCAAAAACCACAAAATTTAGCCCAGGGTGGTGGCACCTGCCTGTAATCTTAGCTACTTGGGAGTCTGAGGTAGGGGAATCACCTGAGCTCAGGAGGTCAAGGCTGCAGTGAGCAGTGATCATGCCGCCGAACTCTAGCCTGGGCGACAGAGCAAGACCGTATCTCAAAAAAAAAAAAAAAAAAAAAATCCTGACATGTTTTACACACACCAGCCGTAGTTATTGGAAGTTTCCATGCAGTTAACGATTCTGTGATGCCAAGCTACGACTATTCTTACTTTCCAGTAAATGAACATTTCCTTAATAGATGTAGTCAACTGCAGCAATGTCAGTGACTGACAATTTTCTGCAAGATCAGGTAGCCAGATTCAGGGAGGTGAGATTTCTCCAAGCATCTCTAAGTCCAGTTAATCTAAATAGTTCTGTCAAGACTTTGGGCTTTACATTGAAATTATTAGCAGAATTTTCAGGAGGAGAGAGGAAAGGAGTGTATTATCAACATATGATGGAGAGAGAATCCCTCAAGTCTTGTAACTAAAATGGATCAAAGTAAGACGTAAAAGATAAAATTAAGATGATAATAATAATAATTCAAAACAAGATGTTTTTTTTTTAAAATCCTAAGAAGTAGCAAGTGAATACAACTTCCTCCAGTAGTGGTAAGGAAACCAGGAAAAGGAGAAAGAGACTCAGGTTCTAGGCAGTGAGTAGATTGTGCTTTAGTTGTTCTTGTGTAGTAAGTTAAATGCTTAGGGAGGCACATTCCCTCTTTCAGGTCAGCAGGGTACCATTTAGTACATTACTGCTGAGGTACCCTGATGACCTGAATGAATTAATGCAGCTTCCAAAGGTGCTTAACTTGCAAGCACTGAGAGCTCAGGCACTAGAAGTGATAAATATTCTATTAGTCCTTTCTATTTAATATACCAAATACCCAAACATGCCAGTAAAAGGAAGACTTTAAAAGTGAAAAATCTCTGTCATCGCAGGACACACAGCAGCTAATAATTTTAACAACAGTTTCCCCTTCCTGTTCATCGGTGACCCAGTGGGTTTAAGTTCATCATCTCAGTAGACAGCATTCACGTGCACAAACCTACCAGCCCGCTCTTACTGCATCGGCAATACCTTTAAGAAAATCTGCTAGCTTGAAGAAGTGAAAGTGGGCTACTTTCCCACAACCTGTTCTTCCTATCCTCAAATATAGAAGTTTTCTTAATTAAAAAACCTTTTTAATCTGGGCTAGGGGCATGAGCTGAAAAGAGGCCAAGGTTAGAATTCCAGCTCAGCCTCTTACTATCTATAAGGACTCAAGCAAGGTGTTTTTCTCTGAATCTGTTTCCTCATATGTCAGAATATAAAAATAGCATATAGCTGTTATGAAAAGTATGTGAAATAATGTACATAAAGAATTTAACTTACATGATTATTGTCACTGTATCTTCTCTCCAAAAAGATAATGTCATTGTAAAAGGGAAAAAATAGGTAAGTCAGTTATCAATATGGTTTCACTGTTGACAGATTATCTGGCATCAAGAGGGATTTTTTTGGAAAATTCCTCTGAATAGCCCATAAATTATATATAGACAGTAAATTGCCAACTGTATCGATAAATGAGGCTCTTCTTGCAACAGGACATGTAATCATAGACTACAAATCATTATTTTAAAGCTTTAAAAGCTTTCCTCCCAAACTGGAGTCAACTGTTACAGTTGGATTTATCAATAGATCATTTCTTCCCACACTCAGCCCTGTATTCCAATAATTTTATTAGCAGATATAGAGGAACAAATAGTTCTTCAACCATAACCTTTCTCTGCACTACTCCTTAAAAATTGCTTGATGGACAGAGTCCTAACACTAACTCTTTAAGCAACAGGAGAGAGAAATGTATATTTTATGCTAGTACTTCCAGTGAAATAAAGTGTGTAGGAAATTCTAAGTCAAAAGAATATGGTTTCCATACACTTTTATATTTACATATGCATATTTAATATATGTAAATCCAAGATTACAAAATTTCCTTAAAGATAAGGAAAATAAAATGTTAATAAAATGATGTAAAACCAAGTGAAATAAAATGCGGTCTAACAACAACCGTTATCTGTGATAATAACACTGTAACTGGTCATTACAATAATGTATCTTTAAGCAGCACTCTCATTGACCTTATTGTAGGTTGAATTTACAGAGGTTTCCCAAGAGTTATACTACATTTTTATCCTGGTTATTTAAAGGGGTGGATGGTAGTTGTAATTAGACACATTTTGCATTCTCTTTTTTTTTTTTTTTTTTTTTGTGATGAAGTCTTGTTCTGTTACCGAGGCTGGAGTGCAGTGGTGCGATCTCGGCTCACTGCAACCTCTGCCTCCCA
>NW_012102399.1:1068541-1076041 GCF_000951045.1 Mandrillus leucophaeus
CTATGTGTTTACACTATACTGTAGTCTAGTGCATTATTTCTAGTTTGCATTATTTCTTTTAAAAATGTACATGCCTTAGTTTAAAATACTTCTTTTTTTTTCTTTTTGAGATGGAGTCTTACTCTGTCACCCGGGCTGGAGTGCAGTGGTGCGATCTCGGCTCACTGCAACCTCTGCCTCCCAGGTTCAAGCAATTCTCCTGCCTCAGCCTCCCGAGTAGCTGGGACTAAAAGCGTGCACCACCATGCCTGGTTAAGTTTTGTATTTTTAGTAGAGTCAGGGTTTCATCATGCTGGACAGGCTGGTCTCAAACTCCTGACCTCATGATCCAATTGTCTCAGCCTCTCAAAGTGCTGGGATTACAGTCGTGAGCCACCGCGCCTGGCCTGCATTCTTTATTATGTAGTTTTCTTCTTCATATTCTAGGAGATGCACTAGTAGCATCATCCTCATGTTTGAAAACTACATACATGTCCCAACTAGTAGAAAAGCTCTATCTTGCCCTCAAGTTCCCACTATAATCCTTGTCTAAAACTGATCAATGAAGTCTTGCTATGCAATAGGGCAATAAGAATAAGCCAAGATACAGAAGTGACATTATACTACATCTACTGGTGACTCAAAAGATCACTCACAGGCAGCCCTTTGACTAAACATTGCTGAAAAAAAAATGCATGGAAAATTTTGATAACTAGGTCCATAGATTTAACTCTGAACAACTTTAATGTCCCCGACATCTAATTACCAAATCTAACCCATTATATTGGTGAGCAGAATGAGTTAGGAAGTATCACCTTAGAAAACTCTTTGTCTCTGAGCAGCACTTAGAAAGGTGGCTTATATTCCATCACGTCAACGGGACACAGACACCATACCAGACACTTCAAAACCTTTCACATAGCAAGTGTTCAATAAGTGCTTCTATATTTACCAGAAGCAAAAATTGAGATATTGTTTTTGTATTCTGCAAACAGAATGGTGGCCTTTGTGCCTGTTATAGTAATTGCCATCCTCTTGGGTTACAGAATCTGTGAAGGTGTTTCCTCATGGTTATTGGTGGCTGTGCCTTCATGCCTGTCCTTCACTTTTCGAACAAATCAAATCCTCCTATACACTCTCCCGGAATAGGCTGATAATTTGGGGGGCAAGAAGAAAGCACCTTTTAAGGCTTGAATTATCTGAATAATGAACAAATCTCCATATCTAATTGAACTCAACCTGAGCAGAGATTCAGACTCAAGGCAAACTTCGTAAAAACATTTCCAGCAAAGCTCAGGAAGGCCAGATGTTCTGGAAGCAGAACCACGGTCATTATACACACGCCAGCTCCTCCTCACTCCACCCAGGGCCAAGACCCTTTCAGCAGTGTGAGGCCTGCTTAACACATGACTTTGACTGTATTATGGCATGGCATCCCAGCACCCACTTGAACATTTCAGCAATTTTAAACAAGATCCAATGATGGGGACTATTACATTTAAGCCACAGAAACACACAGGGAGAGCACATTAATTATGAGAGAACACCTTTGTCTGCATTACCTAAAAGACCTCAGGGTGGGTGACAAATGAGCAACTTAGCACTTTTGATTAAATCATACCTGCACTTCACATAAAATAGAATGAACACAAGTTACACAAAAAATGCAATGTGAATCATAAAGTATGAGTTGACATGAATGGGGGTGCCAAATTGTTGACTCTGTTTCTGAGGTGTGGTGTGGTGGTGGTGGTGGTGGTGGTGTGTGTGTGTGTTCAGCAGTAAATGAAGAAAGCTCTTAAGGAGGGCCACTGCCCTCCCTAACCCCAGTCCCTGACATAATCACTCCATTCCACACAAACATTAGAAATTCCTCCAGTTCAGGCAGTTCCTTTTTAAAAAATGCATGCTGAAAAAGACTTCTAAGTCAATTGCACCTTTGGATGCATGACTCTGCTTTTATAAAAAGGCTTCATTCCCCTTAATTAAAGGAATGCTAGTTTTCTGTGGGGAATTAGGTAATCTTGCAATATGGAATATTTCCATGAAGAGAAGACCTAGGTGGGGTAAAGTAGTAAGGATTTCAGGAAAACAGAAAAGAGCATAACAGTATATTCCTGATGTGTAGGCAGACGGTGGCATTGGTTAAGAAAAGACACATAGAAAATAGAGTAGGAGGGTTCTAATGACACACTTCGCTTTCTTTAAATTTTGTCTGGGCTTCATAACAATCTCACACAATAAAAGTCATTTTATCTATCTTGACATGGATGTAGTAAGTTGCTAATGCCTGGTCTAAGTCAATCTTCCTAGGGATTGATATCTATCTATCTGTCTGTCTGTCTATCTATCTATCTATCTATCTATCTATCTATCTATCTATCTATTTATCTATCTTTCTATCTATCTCTCTGTCCTTCGATTGACAGATTTTTGGTCATTTTTCTTTTCTGGTACGGTACAAAGAAGGTTCTCAGCTCACAATGTAATATATTACCAGACATGTGAATGCAGTGAGAAAGTCCATATTTGTGCTGAAGTAGCCATGTTATAACACATAGCTGTACTTCAGCAAAAGTCAAGCTTAAAAACAGAAGTAGACGTAGTTGATACGGCTGGCCAATTGCATTTGTTCTGAAAACACCAGTGATTTATTAGTTGCTATTAGCAAACCAACTCCTCTTTATTTAATACATGTATTTAATAGTTATAAGCATTATGCAAGTATGTACTATTCTACTACAGAAACTGTTTTTTTCAATCTCTGCCCTGTCTATTTATATGAGAATACAATAGAATAATTTGAATTGTGATTAGTTTTTTTCAAAACAAATCCTGCAACTGGAATTAAATTTCACACTGCATTTCAACCTTGAAATGAACATAAATCTGAAACTAATACAAAAGTGCAAAAATTTCCATATTCAGGTTAATGTTTAGTAACAGAAAAGAATAACTTTTTGTTTATCTCTGAAAACAGCTTTCTTCATCTAAACAAATGACTAGAATAAGATTAAGAAAAACTTGTTTTGGTTTCTTAGATACACACACATATTCCAATTTCTTTTCACACAATGACTTTTATGTAAATGTGTTCCACACAATCTCCTGACCTCCTTTACCATCACACCGGGACAATGACAGTTCAATAATTGAAATGGTACATATCTGGTATATTTGATTTTAAATTGCAAAGTTGGACTCAGGCCTATTGAAATGAAAATACCTGTGGCTCTTCGTTAATTCCAAACTGATTGGACTATTATTTCCTACTAAGAAAAAAAAAAAAGGCACAAAAAGGTAGGTGAACCTAATTATTCCATTTTTTAAATTTTCTTTACACATACTGTTTCCAATATGCCTCCTTGCATTCTCCTCTGTGGGCCTCCCCAACACCTTGATTTTAGTTTTTAACCAGGATTCCTTAATCCGTAACATGGATAATGAGAAGAACCCAAAAAATGCTCCATGGGGGAATGTTACACTAAAAGTTACCTAGGACGAAATCCCAAGTGTGTTCCTTTGCTCACCATGGAGACCGGCAATTTGTTCACTGCTTTCAGTCAATTTGAAATCCAAATATGAAAAAGGCATTATGGAATTCAGACAGACTACTCTGCTTCACTAATAGCAGATGCAGGAAGGAAAAAAAAGGTAGTATAATTAAGGCTTTGACTTTGAACAAGCAAAGCCGTGAACACCTCACTTATAAACACATATAATATTAAAAGAGCAGCCGAAGTACAGATGCAAGAGTATTTCTGTGTCCTGTACCAAATGGTGGTTAGACCAATCAGCTGGCCAGAAAAGTCTTGGCCATACTGAGCCAAGAACAAACTAAACTGTAAATCCGAAATATTGCCAGTTTCATTTGTTCTTCCTCAATTTGAACGTGTAGTGCTCTGTGGTTTTCATTATATCTTTTTACTAGACTCTTTAGAAAAAGTTGAAGATAATTTAAGGGGTAGACAAAATTACATTGCATTTTTTAAAAATAAAGTCTGGAAGTAAAGGAGTTTCTTTAATTTGTTCCTTAGTTTATTTGTTAATCTATCACTCATTCCACAAATATTTATTGAGAACCAATTATTTTATCAGTTGACTAAAATTGGTAAAGAATAGAAACATATGAAATTACAAGAATATAATTAAATCAAATAAATGGGTTAGCTGAAAAACCACTATTTTATACACACACACACACACTCACCTTGCAAGATTGATTGTAGCTAGCTATATATTTTGTATTTATTAATCTCACTTTGAATACATATTTGAACATTAAAAGTAAAGATTATGAGCAATCTTCAGTTTCATTTTATTGTTTTATTTTCCTAGAGCAATTTTGTTTCATCAATCAAATTTCTGGAGGAAAAGTCCAAATTTAATAGTGCTTAACACTTCAGAGAATCTCACTTGAAGACATGAGTAAGATTTTCTTAACAGTAACAAAATTGCTTTTAAAAAATTTCTAAGGAAAATAATGCTGCCAAAAATGAATATAGCTTTGTTTGTTTTTGCAGTCATCATTAGCAATAGGCATAAAGGTATTCTTTTTTTGAGTCCATATGGAAAGATCATCAACACATTCTGCCTCTGGGTTCTTTGCCAAAATACCATAACCCACAAGCCTTCTACCTTAAACATAAAAGGAAAGGTGTTGTTCTGGTCAAATAAAGATATAATTTTTACTAGCATACATCTAATGTTAAAGCTGCCTAAATCCTGCCAAATACATTAAAACGACATCTGTAAAACAGATTTTCATTAAATTGATCAGTTTCAAGTCAAGCAGCTAGGCAGATGATGCTTTTAAGCTAACCTTAACCTTTAACTTTTAACCTCCTTAACCTAGAAGAAGGACACACTTTTAGGTAATGCTGCTTCAGTTCGACAATGCAAGAGGTAAAGTGGCCTATTCAAATTGAAATGACACATCACCACATTTAGTGTTATGAATCAATATGTTGTCAATAACAAGACAAGCTGTTTTCTTGCAGCTCTGTATTTGTCTTATAACTGCTACTTGTCACTTCCCCTTAATGTTTAAATAATTCATGATGCAAAATGATGTAAATTAAACTCCTAATGAAAATGAATTTTATAGAGGAGATTACTGTCTAGTCATTAACTCTGAAACTATTTTAAGTCTAATTTTAATATTTTAGCCATCATTTCTTTTTCCAGGCTCAGGCCAATTTGTTAGTTTCTCATTTAAAACCAATTAATGTTACTTATGAACCACTTTTATTTTGCCAACACAAGCCAACCAAGCTTGCTAATATCCTCATTACTGCACTTGAAAATCCTCTATGATTCACACAGTTTCTGAAATCGCTTTAGAAGTGGAATCCTCAACACAATGCTACTTGGGGTATTTTTCCAGTTACTAATAGAAATAATGAATGCTTCTTGAAAGAAAATGCAAAAGAATTGTCTAACTGTCTAATTGTTCAATTGTCTAATACCAAGTCTCAATAGCTCAAAGATTTATCTCTTCAATCCTCCATAAATTCAAGATAAGTTTGTTCAAAGTTTGTTTGCTGACCATATTTAAACATTACACTGAACAAGAATACTTAGGTATTTAAGAGATAAGCAACTAAAGAAGAGTAAATTTTTATATGATTTATAAGATTTTTAAGGAAAGAGTACACCTTTTGGTTGTGTGATCTGAAGCTCTCTCTGCTTTAAGGCCCTCTTTATACTCATGCTTTTATCTTAATTGGTTGCTACAAATTCAAAGACAACACCCAACTCTCCATGAAAAGAAACTTCAAGAATAACTGCAGCACCAAGCAAATTGCCCTGAAGAGAATGAGGTGGTCAATCCCTGCTTATGGAATGAATGGATAAACTTCACACACACACACACACACACACACACACTCTCACACACATGCACACATACATTTAAATAATCATCAAGCAGTTAGATTAAATGTTTTCTGAAAAAGTAAACAATAACACCCTACCTTCCTTTAGGTCCCCACAAAAGATTAAAAAATAGAAAATTTGTACATCCATATCTTCTATTCACAACATGTTAATTTAAAGTGTTAGAGGAGCTGCATGAATATAAACACAGTTCATGAATATTCTATATAGCTCCCAGGGTCTAAATCTATTATTTATACAAACTTAATGTTTGTTTTTCTCTCCTAGGTATTCTAAAAGTTTTAATAGGTCAGGTATCAACAGAAAAAAAGTAGACAATTGAACAGTTGTCAACTGTTGCTGCAAAACCTATGAATTATAATACAATTAATTCTTTATATTATATTTTCAATACTGTCAACTTAGAAGCTTTCCATCTCACATTAGGGCCTGCACTCCCTTCAAACTCTGGAACGTAACCCAAATCTAATGCTTTCATTATTGATCCACAGAGTGCCAATATCACAGGAACAGTGTTACAAATTCTCACACTGAATCATTAGGATTTTATGCACAGTACATTTATCTAGAATTTGAACTCCAAGAAACAACCCAAACACATAGTACTAGACCAATCCAAATAAATAATTCCTTCACCTAATCGAAATAGCCACAATCTGCTCTTTTCCTGTGTGGTTATAATTTTAAATAGTGTTAGAACAGTCATAGGTTTGATAATCACTGGTTGACTCCTGATAGTATAGTTATCACTGATTTCTAGTATAAATCAATAGATAACACTTGCAAAATGGATTTTGTAATCATATTTAGAGCTTGTTACAATGACTAATGGTTTGCAGTATTTTCTGAATTTTAATATCCTCTAGACAAAAAGAAGTTTTTAATAAGTTACCAAGTTATTCATCATAGTAATGAATGTGTTATATTTGTACATGAACCAAAACAATCAAGACAATCCAGTGAACAAACTGCAGAAAATAAATTAATCAGTAATTAGGGTTTAGAGAAAGTCAAGACAAGTTCTGTGATAAATGGTGTTCATCACTTGCACGTATTCATTACATCTGCATAGTTTTCCAAGTAAAGATAAAAGTATATTTGCCATTATATAAAGCATTGTATAAATAAGCATATTTATCTATACCACACTCATTTAGGGGGAAAATATTGATAGTTAGGAAGGCAGTCATGCAAAATAACAACAGAGTTTACTTTTAGAGACTTTCAAGGATGCTAAGGGACAGTGTGTTTACTCAGTACTACTGAGCACACACAGGAAAATAAACAAACATCATGTTTGGAGCGTCCTTGTTTGTCACCAAACAAAAGATTATGCATTCACAAGGTTGGGCACTGATTTTGTTTTCTGCTCCCTGTAACCATTTACATTTAGCCAAGAGTGGTGCTAGGTTTAAAAAAAAAAAAAAAAAAAAACACAATAGGTTTAAAAAGTATTATTTTATATATGATACTACCCCCAACATTCTTTTATATTGGGGAAGCCAGTGAAGAAATCAAAGCCACTGAGACAGGTGTAAATGAGACATAGGGTAAAAGTTTATAAATAAAGCCTCCGATTCCATATATTTCAATATGCTTTTAGCAATGTTAATCAGAAACTGT
>NW_012102399.1:1081041-1105535 GCF_000951045.1 Mandrillus leucophaeus
ATACACAAGCACTCCCAATGAAAATCCCTCATTTTTTAAAAGTTTTTTTGCAAGCAGGCATCTTAGACCAGAAACCCTATTTGTTGAGGACAAGATGCACTCCATAAAAGCCATATCAGTTTCTGACAGCAGGGTAAAGTACCAGTGAAAGTTGGGCATTCATTGGTAAAAAGTCTCATTCTCTTCGTGTGTGTGTGTGTGTATGTGTCTTGCCTGAGAACCTCAGCTACTGTAATAGCAGCTTGATTACAGCTTAAGTTTCTCTGAGTCCCTGCAGATCTCTCAGTTTGCAGAATGATGGCACTGTACACAACAGTGGAGTGGTCTGAAACTTCTGTTTATTTTCGGCCTATAACATAGACACTGTCTTGATTTTATGAAACAGGTAAACAACCTTATTTCAAATCTTAAATGTGAAGAGTCTCATAACTTCAAGGCCAGCACCTTAATTTAAAAGTATCAGCACTTTCACATATCCAGACAATTTCTGAAACAAGAAAGATTAAAGTTGCTATATTACATTGCATATCATATTGGTTATGATAAATATGTACTATCTCAGCCTAGATGCTCCTCCCATCCCTATACCTTATTACATAGTCTTCAGGGTGGTGGAGAACTGGAAGAAAACAAAACAGAATATTGGTTTCACCAATATTACTAAGCATTTTAGAAATCCCTTTTTAAAAGTTCTTATACAAGAAAGACATCAGTGAAGGTCACTGGCATATTAAGTATAAAGAATAGCTAATTAATACTCTCTTTACTGTAATCAAATCCAATCTTGTCAGGCAAATCAGAGGGAAAGTGATCAGTTTAGAAAACATTAAAAGATCTTCATAGATTGAAAATGAATTCAAAATTCGTTTTGGTATCTGAGATGGTTAAAATGACATTCTAATTGCTCACAAATCAAACATCACAAAGCCTAGTGTGTAATTTTAATTTTAATCATTGATGAGCTTCAGGTTAATTATCCTCATGGCATGCATACAGCTTTCAAAATCCCCTGAAATAATCTGATAACCATAAGTAAGAAAACCTAACAATTTTGTAATTAGTCCATAAGCATTAATGTTTACCTTTGCATTTGCCAATTCTGCACAAACAACGTATTCATACTGAAGGCAGCCAAAGTGCCTAAAATATAATCTCTTGCTGGCCTGAAGGAAATGAGGGAGTCAGAAAGAGACTAGAAATTTGGAATGAATGCAAGGTGGTAAATAAGACTAAATTAATGATGCTAGATTAAAACATAAAGTTCCAGAACCCAGGGTGATTTTCCCCAGTGATAGGATAACCTGCTAGGCATGATGAATATATCTGATATGTAAAATAAAATTCACTTTAATTATAAAGAGTGAGGAAAACTCCTTAACATTTTACAGCTTTATAAAAAAGTTTCTAAGCTATATATGCTATTTGAATTTAGTTTTATCTTCACTCCTACAACAGTTCTCATCCCACAAATACAGTCGCCGGCTAGAATTATTACACACATTCTAAAAGCAACTCAAATGAATTGCATAAAATGTGCAGTTAACAATTTTGGCCAGATGTGGAATAAACTCTGCAACGTATCATCTCAATATTTCCCTACATAAAGTAGATCCCATTTTTTTCTTTTACCTTAAAAGAGCCAGAAGTCACCTTCAAAATGTAACATTATTGCTGTATAAAAAATTTTGAAAACCACATTAAAGAATCCATCATAGGTCAAAGCAATATGGTAGGATATATTTTGGTACAATACTCCCATACAATTTTACAGAAAATTGCCAATCAATTTCTTCTTAATAAGCTACATATAAATCAGAAACTAAGTTAAATACATGTCTTCTATACAATAAAATTTACATTTCATTCTAAAACCAACAATAGCAAAACTATCTAAATTGATATAGCTAATAATATATTATTTGATTTTAAAATTTTTATTTTGTTGCTATTGACTATAACCATGACAATGTTTTTCAGTATATTCTGAGGGAATCACTTTAGTTTGTATAGATAAAAAGTTATTTAGATCCTTATGTACAGTGACACTGAATACGATGCTAAGTGATTTCACTGTCATCAATGTCAGACGAGGTCTTTCTTTTATCAAAGTGACCCATTTAAGAAATTTACGATAAAGTTTTATAAGTCCCAGTAAAAAAGACCACAAAAACAACCATTTAACTTAAACCATAGAATTCATTCCAAAATGACTGCATAACAAGTTCACTCACTATAAAAGTTCCTTCACCATTTAAGGTGATTTTTATTTAGTGTTCACCAACTTCTGTTCCCTACTGCCAGACATTCTGTTTGTAAAATCACCAAAGTCCTCAAGAAATCCCAGAGAGAAAACCTAACATAGTTTTAATGCTAAATTCAAAGCAATACATACCTGCTGGTCTGCTTAGAATATGTGTACATACACATTTTTGGTATTCTTAGTAATTCACAAGATCAGTGACTTTGATCATGTCAAATCCCTTTTTCAGAACTAATGGACAATATGCAGAAAAGAACTTTTATTAGTTGTTCTGCTTTGCTTTCGTCTGCAGTCACTGCTGCCTAAACTCTGCTCTGCTAAATGACCAAACCCACCTACAAGGAGCCTAGCTAATGAAAGGGGGTGCTTTCTGAACAATAGAAGAATTCCTTTGCGTTCAGAAAGCAGAGTTCCCATTAGAACCCAAAATCAGAGAGGCCAGTTTTACCTCTGTTTTTTAATTGAGATTGTCCCAGCCCTCTTCTACGGTCCAGTGAGACAGTGTTTGTGAAATGATTAAAAAGAACGTGATCTGATCAAGAGGACAGAATAATGGGAAAGGAATGCTAGGTTAGCCACTCTGCTAAGTGCTGGGAAAGAAGACCAGTGGGCTCCTTAGCCTATTGTTTTTATTCTCATCTGTTCTTTAGCCATGTCATAACACTTTGAGTCTTTATTTACTCCATTTTATGTGGGTTAAAAGTTGTCCACTTACATGATAATTTGGTAACTAGTTACAAATTTTAAAAAATAGAAAATAGATAAAAATCCTTGAATTATATCAAGTTTCCAAAAGGTCATCACTGTCTCTGCTGTGGCCTTTTCCCCATTCCAAATCCTCTATCAATATGTCATAGTGAGTTAGGCAAAGACAAAAGAGAGGCACAGTGTGAAAACGGCACATATATCTAATCCTGACAAAGCAATGAATAGACCTTCACAAGTATAATTATACTTGTTTATTTGTTGCCACGTACAGAGAACTGATGAAAAAAATCCATCAAAGTGGTATTATGCAGACACCAAGAGCTTCTTTTCTTTGGTTGCTAAAGCCACATTGAGGCTTAAATTCCTTATTGTTAAATTCAGAAGAAAGAAAAAAAAAAAGAATTTTGGCTGGACTTCTTTTTTTTTTTTTTTTTTTTTTGCATCAGTTGCTGACAAATCTTTTGTGTACAAGGCTGCATTAGTTCTCACCGCTATCGCTACCTCACTTTTACCCAAGTTAGAATTCATAATTATAAACTACTGTATAGAAGCTTTTAAAAGGGTGTGGTGTGCGAACTCAGAGAAGAGGGTAGGAGAATTGCCTGTTTCTCAGTCTCTCTTTTGATATATCATAACACAGGTAAATACCTGTGTGGAAGTACCAGTTACGTCAGGTACATCTTTGATCTCAGTCTTAGGTTGGTGCTAGTGTTTCTCTTTAATTCATCTTACTCTGCTATTTGCTTATTTTAGTATATGTGGAGTATTTCATGAAAGATTGCATAACTTTTTTCCCACTACAGTATTAAAAACATTAGCAAGAAAGACGGCCAATGCAAGGATGTAAAAGGATAGAAAATATTAAGTAAAAAAGGTTTCAAATCCAACTATTAAGGAGTCATTATGTTCCAATAGACACTAAATCAAATAACTTACAAAAGCAGATTTTTAGAGGTGGGGGTTGGGTAGCCAAACAGGCTTTTTCACTTGTAAGATAGAAATATATCAAAGTAAATGCAATCTGCATAGTTAATGTTTGTGAGCTTTACAATTTAAAACAGAAAAGCTGTAATTTTTCTTTGCTGGCAATCTGGAAACACTCTGGAGTTAATTACAGCTGATTCGGAGTGAACCACACAAACAAAGACCAGTCTATGTCCAGACAATTATACTGCATTAACCAGCTTAGAGCTTCCTGCTGATGTTTCAGGGCTCTTCTGTTACACCCTCCTACCTTCCCAGCACGAGAGAAAATGCTTCTGCAAGAAGGAATTAATGAAGAGAACTGCAAAAGAATGTGTGACGACCTCTCCTGACACGGCAAAAACTTTCCACCCATGTCACGACAAAGGGGAGAAGGTAATTAAGTTTGAATAGAAGGATGTAACCAAATATATTCAGCATTTAAAACAGGCACATTTTTTAAATAGAGAAAGTTTACAAAGACAAGTATGAGTATGTGAGTCAACTAAGTCGTTTTTCCCTGTTTTCCTCTCGTTTTTCTCATTAGTGTTAGCTAGTCAATGAAGATTTGTTTTCTCTGTAAATGGGACCCTGTGATTAATAGTCTTCTTCTCCCTCTCTCATTCTTTTCTTTCTCTTCCTCCCTTCCCACCCTCATTTTCCCTCCTTCTCTCTCACATCACTAAATCTGCATAGACTGTATATAACAATTACATAGCATTAAACATATGTGATGGAGAACTAAAGAGAAAAGGTGCACTTTACCAATGAGTCCAATAGTTCTAAATTTGAATAGTTGTGGGAAATAGGAATTTTACTCAGTTTTCTTCAAAACTTTAATCAAACTCCAGCTACTTTCCTTAGAGAGGAATCAATAATCTCTCCTTAACAAAATTACACTATTATATGACTCATTTTATTTGTTTGCTTCAGGAAAATTTTATAATCAGTGTGCAAGATGGACCCAATAATTTAGCTACCCTCTGTAAACAAACTTCGGTACTTGCAACCAATCTAGTTGATTTCTAATTTTCTTATTCATTCTAATTGAAAATGAATAGTTTGCATTGGTGTGAGACAAGGACATGAACTGTAATTATGTTCAGTGCCTCTTTCTGATTCTTTCTTTGATACTGTTTTGCTAGTATTCCAGTTGACATTAAGGCTTTGTAGTGATTGCTTCATTAAAGGTTAAGGATGTCCTAATCAGCTAAAGTATTACTAGAAAGCTGTTGTTTGCCAATACTGAGAATATACCGACTTTTTTTTCCTGTCTTTATTGAACAAAAAGGTACTTCCAAATGCCAGTGACCCAGTCATACTTCAGCATTAATCATCTTCTTTTTGGCTCATCTATGCAAAGTAGGATTAGAATTAAATGACTATATGATCCTTTTAATTTTTCTTCCCTAAATAAATATTAATCCATAAATCAATCAGATACTTTAATAAAATGCATACAAATATACACTGAAGTTATGAAAAGATTGTGTAGATTATACTTACATTTACAGGGATCTCAATAATGGACAGAATTATTTTCCTTTCACAGACTCCCTCCCTCAATTTCTACCATATCTGAAAGTTCAAGTAAATTACACTGCTAAACATGAAGCTTTAACACAGAACACTTTAGTTCTCCTTGGAAAAACATGAACTGCTTCAATCATTTTTGGAATTTATAAATCACAGTTACCATGTTTTTCATATGTTATATTGTTCGTCTTTAAGATGTAACTGACTAATCTCTCTGGCATATGCATAATCTAAGAGTGCATAGTTGATAATCTTTTAAGTTATCACATAAGTACATTTTAAAAATTTATCTTAATTAGTTTTATTAAGTTATATATAACTGTAGACTATTTGGCTTCAAAAAAAGATATACCAGACTAGTAAAAACCAGTGCACATACAATTTATTTCATATGTAAAGACATATGAAAGGCAATGCAAAGACAGTATATTTTAACGTGCATCTGTATTTTTTTCTCCTTTGTCTATTCGTATATGAAATTGATTATTGAACTACTGACAACCAAATATTTCAAAGAAAAAACAATTGTATAATTATTTCTATTTCACAATCCCTACCAATATGATCTCATAACCAATATAACAGTAAGTATAATAGCGTAGGCACTTTTTTTTTTAAAAAAAAAACGTCATTTCTTGCAGGCTAAACCTACCATAATTATCTTCATAAAATCAATCACAGGTCAAGTATTCCAGCAAACATTCCTATTTCTTGAACAATGATTTCAATAATTTTACATGATTTCAAATAGTTTCACTGAAGAAAGTTATAGGCATAAATTCTTTAAATCACTACCAAGTACATCTTACTATGTAATACTCTTAGAATCTACCAAATACAAGTGCCTTTTTACATCCCATGTAAATATTTTAAATAACTTTATATTAAAAACCACATTAGGACTAGCATAATAGAGAACAGAAGTAGAATGCCAACTTTTCTTCTGGATGAAATATTGTCAAATTTATGTTTGATCTCTGAGATTAGTTGTTATTTTATTGCTATTATGAAGAGGCTTTTGTTTGGGGATTTTTATTTAGGTTTTTTTTTTTTTTTCTTTTGGCCTGAAAGTTAATTTGACTGCTGCCCATCAGTGAAGTGAGCAATTCAGTAATTAGCTTTTGTATTTTAAATGTATGAACTTTAATTAGATTTCATTATAAACAAACAACCGTCAACCATAATTATAAGCTCCTTGGTTTACCCACATATTATCCCTTTTCAAACAAACTTGATGTCAGACAAATTAAAATCAAGCAGCCAGCAATTTTGAGTTGAATTTTACATGATCTGCTGGTAACCTGATTACTTTAACTTCAATATCATTACAGGAAAAGTATCTCAGGAAAAATAATTACAAGAATTCCAACAGGAGACAAGCTTAATTGTATTGATTCAAAAGATGCATGTTCAGAGGAACCATGTTGAAGAAATAATGTTATCTCAAATCTACAGTTTCTATTAAAATGAAATTGTCCAGCATGAAAGAAGCAATTTAAGATTAGTGTCTACAAAACTAGAGATACTAAACTAACTAACTAATTATCTGGGCCCAATTATGTTATACTTTAAGTAGCAAAATATCAGTGTGGAGAAACTACAAGTCATGAGGTTTGCAGGTTTATTTACTGACTGGTGTATCTATTAGGACCAAGAACAAGTGGAGCTGTCAGGACATAATGAAGGTAAATGATTAGTTAGCACCAAGCTTGAACTCTTCTTCAATGCAATAAGAGTTAATTAAAGTTTACCACCAAACATCAACCAAAGCAGGATGTTGATCAGGTTTCAGCATTAAGTGCAAACAGACAATAGTTGGCAGCAATTAGTGCAGCTATCAAATGACATGCAATGATAATTATACATTTAAAACAGTTAAAGAGCTGGGGGAAAAAACTAATCAGCCTCTTTGACGACAAATACTCAAAGGGCAGGAAACAGGTATCAGATTATTTCACTTTAACACTGTAAATCAATAGAATTAAACAAGAAAAGGTTGTGTGGGTACATTATCTGAAAGAGAACAGTTAACTGGACCTAAAATGAAATAAATCTGCTAGTATTGGTCTATCAAAGATAAGAACTTCTGCAGCTAAAGAAAATAACTTGCTTTTCAATTAAAGTTTCAGAATGAAGTCTCTATAAAGAAAGTTTAGCTTCTTGGTTTTGTGTAAATTCAGCAATGCAACAAGTATTTCATCATAATTATTGTTATTTAAATTAAGTGTTAACTTCCATTCTACCATAATGTCAAAAGTACTTTATGCCTGAATGTTATCTTTGTGTATTCCAATATTATCTTTCTGAAAACTTTTCAAATGGATGTTAAGATTGAAATTCTTTTAATGCAGCTAAATTTAAAACAGAGGCCACATATACATATTTAGTGGTATATTACGCAGGTCTTCCTTGACACCATTCAAACCTATGACTTCAGTCTTGAAATTGATGAACCTGTATACAACATATCCCTAAAAGAATTTTATTAATCACCTCATTCTTTTCCGTTTCTGGCCTGTAGCCTGGAGAATGTCTCCAGAAATGTGCCCATCCTCATGACCCCCACCTCCCCATTTTCCCAACTAATTCTGTTGTGCTAAGGATTTGTACACAGTGATGGCTAATCCCAATATTTCCCTGGAGCTAAAACTAAGCCATGGCCGACTCCCAGCACAAAAATGTCTCTCTCCAAAAGCCCTTTCGCCCCCTTCAGCACTCGTACACTCATTGGTCCTGACATTTTCACTTCAGCCATGACAAATGAGCTGATGACTCTGATGTGATTGCACAGGAGGATGGCTTTATCTAAAGATATATCATTAACTCTCATCGCCATCTCCTAATATGGCTCTTCTGGGTTCATGTAATGTGTTGTGAAAATTGGAGGAAAAATTTTTGTAAATATAGGCACTGTAAGTAACAAGAGATCAACTTCATCGAAAGAAGACAAGGGAAGCCTGAGTGGACAGGATGGTTGGGGTGGGGGCGGAGGGTGGGGGGGCAGGTTCAGGAGGAGGGGAAAAAAAAAGACTAACATTAACTAAATGATGCTCTGGGGATTTAAGTAACTCTACTCAACCTCTGCCCCAGTGCAAACCAGCCAGCTGACTGTCTCTCACAGGTGCCTTCCGTTCAACATGGGCAGCTGGACCAGAGCATAATTTGTGAAGTGGCACAAATGAAGTTTCTCAGATAAATATGGTTTACCAATTGGCAGACCAACCAATTTCTTTGTTTTTAATCACAGGGTAATATCTATTTTATTCTCAAACCCTTAATTTCTTATATTACTAAATCTCTTTAAATTCACTTTAGTCGGGGAAGGGATTATCAAAAACAATTCCACTTTGAGATCATTGTATTCTTCAATTAGAAAGAGGCAGTAGTTTCCTTCCAAACTATTATTAAATGTGAAACTTTTAAGCTCTCTGAAAAGGAGAGCCTTTCCATTTAGCATAAGCACGGCAACCTTTAGGTTACGTTAGAACCGAAGTTCCAGTCACATAGTTCTTGTTATGTACACGATAGAGTTTACAGAGTAGATACTTGTTATAACCTCTTCTCTCAATTCATCTGAGGAGACACAGCCAATCAGAGTCAACTCTAGCATAACAGACTTCTAGAAAAGAGGTCAGGCTTTGAGGTAAAGTGCTATTCAGTCTTGGACCATGCAAGGAGCTCTTTATTCCTGTTCTTATTGGCATCAGACCGCCTTACTAGAGTAAGAACAAAGCCAAGTGCTCGTGTGAGGTTTATGAATAAATCAGAGGTGAGCCACTTTAAGTGCTGCCCATGATTTCCTTGTTGACAGTGAGCACTTAAACAGGCTTCTATGACCAGCAACTTCTGGCAAACCATAATGATTCCTAATCTGCACCCTGCTTCATTTCAAGAACTAAATGGCCCACCCTATTTTTCCTGCAAGCTTTCACCTTTCAGACAATTTTGGTCCTATCTCTAACAGTTTACCTTTACAATCCCAGAGCAGCCAGCACAGGAATTGTAACAACTAAAAACTTCCTTTGCTTGGAAAAATCTCACAAATAAAAATAATCTCCAGCATAAGCATAACAAATTATTCTCATATTAATATTATATAATTTTTGGATAGGGAGAAGCTAAGCCAAATAAACTGAAGAGGACACACACATGCACACACACACACTCAATTTCTTCAGCTGTATTCTGTAGTTAGGTGATGTTTCCCAGGAATTTCCATGATCTTCAGTTTCCATATTGGTTCAACAAGGGAATTGTGCTATATCCCTTCTGACTGAAACAATCTATGGTTCTAATATAAAAACCCATTTAGATTTCTCTGTAAGATGGTTTGCTCTGTGGAATTTCCCAAGACAAGTCCAGTTGTTTTTAAGGTGATTTTTTTTTCACTACCTAGATTTCAGGAGGAAAGGCAGATTCTAGTAGTATAGTAAACTGAAGTTTTCTATTTATGTTTTTAATTATCATTCATTTATCCATTCATTCATTCAACAGGTATTTACTGAGCACCAAATATTTGCCAATAGTATATCCATCACTGTGGATATACAGTGTTTAAACAAAAGTGGGTGCTACCCTCATGGAGGCTGCAGTTTTATTTGAGGAGACACTTAAACAAGCATCATGAAAAATGTTAAGATGCTAATTGCTTTCTCTACATGAATTATATCCTTATATTGATTAATATTAAAAAATGCTTTGTCTTAAATAAATGTGCTTCAAATGAAATGTCAAGTCCAGGGCCTCTTATAAATATGACTAGAATATAGGCTATGCATACACTTTTATTTTTAAGAAGTGTTATGAACCAAACATATATAAATATTAAACAATAATCAAACACAAAATTAGAAAATTATAATCCAAATGCACTTAGATTTCCCATAAAATTATAAACAATAATTTTAAAGGTGTATCTTATATGTATCACAATAAAAAATGTATAAAAAATAAACAGATTAAAAAACAGAACTTTAGTTTCCAGGTGGTTCAAAAAATTGTACTTATATATATTAACTCATCATGAATTTACCATCTTTGAACTTGGATAGTCTTCCAGAATAATGCATTATTATAAAACAGTAAAGGACTGTGATTCCCCAAAAGATAAACCAGGTGGAGACCCACAAATTGGCTATAAAATAACCTAAGAAAATTTAAGGGTTCATAATATTATTGGATTATTAATAGCTGGATCTCTTCTCTAGGTTGGTATAAATTTTGGTCAACAGGATACCATGTAATAGTATCCATTCCCCTTTCTTGGCATACGAAAATATCACCAATATCAAGCATATAATATCATTAATAGCAAGTACATAATCCAGTGTCGGAAAATCCTCTAATTCGGTGGCTTTCAAGCGAAGGCTTTCAACTTCAAGACTGAAATAAGCATTACGGTCATTTCTATTATTGTATTTAATGGAGGGTCTGGAATCTTGAGTTCATGTGGATAGACCAAGGTCTGAATTATTGAAAAGCTGTTTCTGTCTTAATTTGCTTCTTTAAAAAAAAATGAAGATTCAGAAATGCATTAAATACCGAGAAGCCCCTCAGGACCAAACCAACTTGTAGTGATGGAGTGGCAGATAAAGATGTGGAGGAGCATCCACCTGTCAACCTAGATGCCATTTGGGTACCTGTCAGTGAGAAAATATGAAAAGAAGGATACCACTTCTTTCCTCCACCTCTTAGACATATCCATTGCCAAATTCATATATTTTTCTTGTAGGAGAGAGGGGAAACTCTACTCAAAATATCTATGTAGACTTGCTTTATCAAATGCTCTTTAGTTGATCATTACTTTAAAACAATTATTGGGAAAAAACAAAAAGGGAACTTTTGGATCAGTTGTCAGGTCCTGCCACAATCGTTTATTTTAACATTCACAACACTTTAGTCTTATGTAATCTCTATAGCAACCCTGATATACAGATGAGAAAACTGAGGCTCAGGAAGATTAAGTAATTTGGACAAGGGCACCCACAACAGAAATGTAATCCAGGTGACTTATAGGTTGAATAAAATTCCTATTAAGCATTGGGTTGCCAACAAATGTAGTAGATGTTAAAATATCTAAAATGTAAGTTTAAATAAAATGATTTAAAAAGAAAAAGGAAACCAAAGTAAGCAGAATCAAAAAATGTCTGGTCTTATATTATGCTGCCTCCAAAACATCACAGCCTTGACTTCATATCCTTTCTTTACACGGAAGTGAAGCCTTGTTCTTGTTCACACCATGTTTGTGATTGTGATAAATACATTTTAAGTCACTGAAATCATCAATATTTTATGAATCGTAGGCTCTTCTTGTCCATTTGGAGCACCTTGTATAACCTCCTGCTTAACACAAAAATATGTTTAACAGTCACAATAACAAGAGGCCATCCAGATTCTACTTGTCTCCTTTCGATAACAGAGAGCTCACTCTCTCAGACAAGACAGGTTATCATGCACATTTTCCTTTCCTCCTCTTCACCATCTCCACAACCTTCATATTCATTCATTCAACAAACACTTTTCAAATAGCCAATACAGTTGAGTGACCACAGGTCTTAGAGCTTGAATATGTCAATTCTTGTCTTGACATTTTCCTACCTTGCTGGGTAATCAAAGATAACTTATCTTTAATTCAATAGCCCATATTTTAAAATTAGTTGAACCGAACGATGGTAAGGCCACTTCCCAGACTCTGGCATTTTGGTAATTTCTAATTGCCTTACCTCCCTAGCTGCTCTTTTCTGATGAGATTATATTGGCCAATTCTTAGAAGATGAAAGTTTAGCCTATGAAGGGAAAACTTCACAAGCTACCACTAGGAATGCATCTAAAGAGGAAAGAAAGGCCTAACATGGAAAGAGGGTAGGGGTGTGTGTGTGTGTGTGTGTGTGTGTGTGTGTGTGTGTTTGTCTGTATATACTCTAGTGAACAGGAATGTAAGAGTGTTAGGGATGATGAAACACAGTTGTATCCAGTAAACCAAAAGAGAAGATTAATTCTAATTTTCAATTAATGGGCTCAGGAAATCTTAAGTATTAATTGCATTGTTCCAAAATTTATGGTATTTTAAAAACTACTAATCACTATATTTTTGAAAATCCACATTAGCAAACTATTTCAGGTTTAATGAAAATACCATGGGAAATGTAAGAATAATTGGTCTTTTTCAACCTATTATTCCAAGCAGACAAACTTTAAGATTCCTCCAAAACTTCCCTCTTAAGAAGTTATGTTTCATTTTGTTTTTAACAATATAACCAGGTGGCATACACTAGCTCGTATGTTTTTGTATTTTAACATTGTTAGAGCTATGGATTTCCTTTCTTCTTTACAGTGAAGGAAAAGAATTTTATGGACAGTTATAAAATGCATATTTTAACCCAAAAGTCAATTTTCCCTGGTTAAAATGATTTAGACTTGAGTAAATATTTGCAGAATGATTTCTTTTTTATAGCTAGAACACAATGAAACCTATAAATGTTGTCTTTAGAGGTATGTCCTATAGTGCATACCATTCAGTAATTATCATCTGAGCACTGTTGTGTCCTCAAGTCAGACAAACATTAGAAATGATCTATTATCTGAATTATGATGCTGGTGTGTGAACTCCTGACCTGAATGACCAAAACACCTACTCACAACTTTTCTTGGACCATCAGGACAATATGATGTATTAACTAAGTCAGTCTGCCTATATTCTTAAATTGTATTTGTTTATTTTATCCAGTCTCTAGAATGTTAAGGTGGTTAATTATATTAGAGATAAGCTGCCTACTAAATATGACTTTAGTGCCAAAATCATTTTTAAGTCGAGTGCATAAACTCAAATATGCCTTAAAGTGGCAAATATTTTATTCTATTCACGAACCTTTAAAAGAAAAGGAAACTAGAAAGCAGCCATTCTTGAACTGAGGATTGTATGTCAAATGTGAAACCATATCAAACTTTCAAGGCAACTTGTGAACCTCTGAAACTAGGGAATTAACAGAACATCAAGTCCAGCAAGATCACAAGGGGCACAATCCTTATGCAAGAAAATAATGCCACTGAGCCCTCATTAAAAGCCCATTTCGTCTTTAGCCATCAAAGACTGTGAGTGCACTAAGATCTTGGTTATATCATCAGGGATAACTAAAACAAGTGCCAAGAGAAATTGTGCACTTTTAGTTCTCACATGTGTCCATCTGTTCACATATAAACATATATTCTGCTTTCTGTCTAATTTCTAAAATCTTGATATCAGAATACCCTGGGCTTTTGCCCATTTCATAAGAATGCAGACATCACATAAGCTACTATTAACCCATGTGTGATCCACTTCCATGGTGGCTGGAAAACTGCCAGTTACAACACATGGTGCCTGGTTAACAATGTCTTAAAATATAAATGAATTTATTTTTTAAATTAACACATTTTCTTATGGAAATACCTTAATAAGCCCTTCTGCATGTAAAATAATAGCCTCCATGTGGATTTTTTTGTTCTTTTAAGACTTTTTTCAAGCATATCATAAAGTTAACCATAAAAGTTTCTGAAGCAATCCAGAATTTCTTGACAAATTTTAAAAAGGACTCTAGTAAAAAATTTGGGGAACTGTATAACATAGATCAAACAGTTTTCCTTTACAATATGCTGTACTCAAGAGTCAACCCTTACACTTTATGTAAAAATACTTGTGATTTCCCAAGTTTCCATCTAACCATCTTAATAGTACCTCAACAACAAAACTACTAAAGTGATGAGGCAAATGGAAGTTCTAAAATCTAGCAACAAACAAGTTGGGTTAATATCTGATGAAATCTTTTAGTCCTGTTCTGAGGCAGCCATGATCATTAGTGGTGACTTCAAACGCGAAAGAGCTTGTTTAAAATGTATACATATAAATAATTATCTGCACTTTATTTGATTTACATATGTACAAAAGAACCAATTCCCACCTTTGAAAGAGTCTTAACACTTTTGGTATTTTAACTGTCCTAATTACGGTTGAAGAAACATCATTAAGAGTGTTGATCACATTGTCAACTGATAACCAGTTACATCCCTAACTAGTGACAGGGGACCCTACTACAAATGTCTCCAAGAGTGAACTTATAATACCTAGACACTTTTAAAGACTTATCTCTAAATAAAATACACAATACACCTACAAAGCAACATGAAGACTGCATTCAGAACTTCATGAATTAAATCTTAAGAAAATACATCTGTACCCTCTTCTCTCCCTTCCCAGCTACAAAAGCTGATAGGCCACTTAAAACACTTAACATTGCCAAAAGTCAGATTACACAACTCTTTCCCAAGTGAAGTGTTTCACCAATCGAGATAGTTATTTATAGCCGATGGGGTAAAAAACAGGCACTTTATATTCCATCATTAACTGAATTAAATATCCACACCATACTATTGGCTCTTCTAAAATAATTGTTTTTGCGAGCAATGTGCTGGGAATTCCTCATACCCAATAGTCAATATTTGGCTAGCCTGGCATGTTTCTGAAACTCTTCTATATACAAACCTCTGTTGATCATCTTCTAGCTGCACTATTGTCATACACATTACATCCCAATGATGATGAAAACACAGCATCTTATAAAGTTGCTGAAATCTGAGCCCCTGCTTGTTTTCTCAAGTCTTGGACAAACATAACTTTAGAGAGAGCGGAGCACAGACATAAAGAAAGAGAAGCCTGCATTTTCATCTTCCTTTCATCTTAGTCATTCAGTCAGCCATTCAGGACTCTATTCAACAGAGCTTTTCATTATGCAAAAAAATGCTAATCCTTTTCCGATGCTTTCACACTTGTATAAACCCCCATTCCTTCAACTGAAAAGCAATTATATCAGTTTACCTTTCTGTCAAAAACAGGATTAATATTCCAATAACAGAATCTCCTTTCTTTTCCTATCTTTTTGCTTTAGGAAACTAGAGATTATTAGTAGAGGCATTCTTAGAACAAGAATCTATTATTTTAAATATGATTATGTTAACCAATGGGTGAACAAGGGAGAAGAAGAAGAAGAAAAAGTCCTTCAGTTACCGCAGAAACTCTTTTCTGTGACAGAAGTGACCTTCCTTTTACAGATGCCCAAAAAGAATGAGACTCACTCTGGTCTATTAATCAGAAACAAATTATGAAAGAATGTAGCTGGACTGGTTGACACTATCCCGTCTTGGGAGACTCAGTAACAGCCTAGTAACAATGTCCTCTTCATGGGTAATGAACAGCCATGACAAATGGGGCAGAGAAACTATTTATTTGCATATGCAAATTCTCACACAAGGGAAACATGTACAAACAAGTGTCATTGTAAGGTGGATTAGGCAAACAACGCTTTCTTTTTAGGACATTCTGCAGCCCAGAACATTAGTCAGCACAATTAAACCAGTCTCCATGGAGACTAATGAAATTTCACCACGGTATGAGTTAAATTAGATAGCTAGTTATGTGTTTCCACAATCCAACTTGAAATCCATTATTGTTTCAGAACAATACTGCAATTGTGCCTAGCTGATCTTTGCCAGCTCAACAAGCTCCTAAGTTGACAATTTGCATATGTTAATATAATTAAGCACTAATTACATGAAACTTGTACATATTCACATGCACTTTCCCTGGGCGCTTCTCAGTTTGAACCTTGGCCAAGTCTTTAACCCTTAGAGTGGTCTTAGAAGGGGGGGGGAAACCCTCTCCCTGTGGGTACAGCCCTTAGGCAGACACAGAAAGGCTCCTCATTTATAAACACAAAGCTTAACCTGGCTTCTCATATTTCTAGCAACAATGACAGAACATATTTTGTGAGAGTGCTAGAGACCAGGGATAAGGAAAATGAAGAGAGGGGGATGGATTAGTCTTTAAAGACTCATAACGAGTATCTTCTCAAAGGAAGGCAGGAACATTCATTTCAAGAAAATGTTAAGAAAGAATTTGTTCTCATTGACATTGTCGAACATTGGGAGATGAACGTGGTTTGACAACAGCAAAAATAGCAAGTAGGAAAGGGAAAAGGAGTCAGCAGCACCTAATGAGCTTTACATAAATATATGCAGAGGCAATTAAGCAATGTTAATTACTATGACAGCAGTTAATTGAATATAATTAGATATTTTAAGCCACTGAATAAAGCATAGTTAAGATTAATTTTATTGAGATTAATTGTAAATAAGGATAGATTAACGCTGTGTTTTGACAGGCATAAAAAGTAGTTCTGCAAATTAAGCAGAAGCATGGCCACCAGTCCAAAAATCATATATTATTTTAATGTCACACCTCAGAATCATCTCCTCAATAAACATGACTTTTCAAACCCAAACAGACAGGAATCTTGAAGAAAAACAAACAGCTTGCAGAGATTAAAGAGCCTTTTGTCCTTTTTCATGTGCATTTCTTTTAACAGACTAAATTAAGCGAGTCTGGTGTACGTTTTTTAGGAAGGAACATTTCACACTGAATGGAAAAAATGTTCTATCACATATGAAATTCGTGCAGCTGTGCGGAACTCGGTCCAGAGGGTTTAGACTATAAAACACCACCAAATGATAGACAGTAGGCCCTCCCAAGATTATGTGATAAAGTCACAATCTTTTATTTTGACCTCCCTCCAAATTTCTGCTTTGTATTCTTTCCAGTTAAGTCACATATTTTCTTTCATAATTTTCTTTCTCTAAGAGGATAAAAAGAAACATTGCACCTACTAAGTGCTAGAAACAAAATGTAAAAGGAATTGAAGAAGGTTTCATTTAACATAGATCAGCTAAGTCATTCAGCCACAAAATGCAATGATAGCTATCACAACAATGTATGCAAATGACACCTCTGGGTTATTACTCTCATAAACAACGGTTTCTGAAAATATTTCTTAGGAAAGTATTGCTAATTGAAAAACCCTCTGCCCCAATAGTTTCACACCAAACTAATTCATGCATACTCTTTAAGAAAATTAACACAGTCCTCAAGAAAGCTGAACAAATCATTAATAAGAAAGGAGCTTCAATTGATTTTGAAATAAATCAATAGGTGATTAACATAATATTTTTAAAGCAGCAGAATGTACATATATATTACATAAACGTATATATTATATTTTCAATACCTTTTAGTTCTTAATCGAACAAGGGCTTTACACTATTGAGCCTGGGTCTACACTGCCTCACAACTTCTTTAGGATGTCTTTAGTCTTTATAACGAAAATCCTAAAATGGTCTATGAAACAAGACTACGACAAGCCATTCTGCAGTGAAAGATTTTAAATCATCCAGCCTCTTCTAATAGACTTGAGACTTATTGAGGTAGAAACCATAAAAAATGAAGAAGGGAAATTTAATCCCTGAAATATTGATTTGCACATTAATATCATATAGGCAGAGGGCAATTTGGCTTCGTGGAAATGACACATTGTCGACCCTTGGTGAAGTCAGAGCCAATCTAACTGCTGAACATGTCTGAATCTCAAGAGTTATTAAGGGCTTCCCTTCTTGCCTTTATGACTTTTCTTCAGCCTACCAATGCAATCTTAAATGTATTATCTTTAAGAAATAATTGTAAAACCTCAGGGGTTTTCCAGTTAATGGAAGGGAGGCCAAACCACATCAGATTCTGAAATGCAACATTAAACCCTTGCAATCAACAAAACCACCTCAATTCTCATCCATCCAGTGCAGGATCTAATATTGTTATTAGAGATAATCAAATTTCATTGTGTAAATTTAGGCTCATGGTCAGAATGGAAGCAGTAAATTCTGCAA
The DNA here is from genome assembly GCF_000951045.1 of Mandrillus leucophaeus. NCBI lineage: Eukaryota > Metazoa > Chordata > Mammalia > Primates > Cercopithecidae > Mandrillus > Mandrillus leucophaeus. Next base: position 1,099,253 of record NW_012102399.1, read on the forward strand.
TATTAAACGGTGATTTTCTCAGCCTCCTTTATGTTTTCCTTTGCTGGTGAAGCATCTTTTAAAATAATCCAACTAGCTCAAAATTAATGAACAGATTTGGGCTCATTTGCTAAAAACTGCAAAATATTACAAAAGCGCTGAACATGTTTGCCTCATCTTTAACTTTAAGTGGCAACTTTCACTTCATAGAATCAGAGTCCACTATCCCTGTCTAACCCCACAGTTGGTGCTATTGCTTTGACTTACACAGCTGGTTTACCTGACCTTTCTTTGTTCCTTGGGTACATTTCACTTTTCAGATTTATGATATTTCCCCCATATTTCATTGACCCTATCTTCATTGCCATAAACATGAAAACACCTGAATATGAGTTTACTTTTTTAAAAATCCAAAATCAGCCAGTAACTGAATAAAAACCCTGTGATGCTCTCCCTAGTTTATGCCATAAATATTAAAACCATTTAAAAAAATAACTGTATAAACCTTATGATCCCCACACTGAAGCCAGGTGCAAGAGGTTAAAACAGCTGGCTGGCCATCTTTTATTTTTGTGTGCCTTCCTGCTGATTGAAACCACAAACCTTGAAAACTATCAAATATTCCCTTAAGGATATTTTTTTTTTTAAGATGAGGAAGGAAAAAAGAAAACCTCCATTCTCTTCAATATGCTCCTCAGTGGAAAAGGAAAACTCCGAAACACAGTCAGTCACAGAGGTAGTGAAATAATTCTGAATATCTCCTTTCTGTTTTATTTAAACCATCCTTTTCAGCAATTTCTATACACAATTGTTTGTATTCTTCAGTTAGTAAAGAAGAAACAGAAAAAAAAAAAAAAAAAAAAAAAAACAGAAAGTCTGAGCTTGCTCTGTCAGTTTTGCCAGTAAATACAAAGTAAAACAAGTGTTGATGGCACCGAGAGTGTTACATACCCGGGCTGTGTTTTTGCATTGCTCTCAATGGAAGCGATCGATGCCCGTGTCACTGTCGCGTCCCAATCGCAGCCAAGTCTCAGCCTTAATCTAAGCAACACCCGAAAAGGCAGCGGCAGCCACAGCCTCTCTCTCACTCTTCCATCCATCCACCCAACTAAAAATATAATACTACATATGAGCTTTAACCACTCCACGTTTATAGGGATCAAGCCACTGAAAATCCAGGAGAACACAATAAAAAAAAAAAAAAAAAAAAAAAAAAACCTCCTCTGTCTCTTGTCTCTTCTCTCTCTCCCTCTCTCTCTCTCCCTCCTCTTATACACATCTAGATGTGTATAAGAGACAGCCCCCAAATGTAAACACTTTACATTTCCCCTTCTCATTCTCCCCCTCCCTCCTCTCTCCTCTCTGTCTCTCCTTTTGCCATCTACATGATCCTTGATTAAACATGGAACAGAGTTAATAAAAAGGGTCGGGGGGAGGACTCAAGGAGAGGAAATACAACTGTCAGAAATCAGGACGGCCAGATTTCCTGGTGAACCTGCCTCTGTCTGAGACAGTGTCAATCCACCATCTTCTGCCAGTGAACTTGTCTTTGGGTTTGTGTGTGTGTGTGTTTGAGGGGGGGGGATGTTGTTGTTGTTTGTATATGTGTGTGTGCTTTTTTTGGAAGGGGGGAGGGGAAAGACAAGGTGGGGGCCGGAGGTGGGGGGGAGGGTAGGGAGAATGTGTGTCTGTGAGTGTGTGTTGAGTGTGAGTGTGTCTCTGTGTGTGTAGGGGTCGAGGTGGGGGGGTCCGTGTTTGCGATCTGAACCTTTGGTACCTACAAGGAGGGTGTCTCACCGAACGGTAGCTAAAATCTCACCAGAACCGCGCGGAAGTGAGAAGTCGCGGTCAAAGGCGCCCGCAGAAGCCTCCTCTCTGGGCCGGACCCCAGCCTGAGCGGCCGAAAGGAGCCCCCCGCCCGGATCACAGGTAACAAAAGAAATAGAAACCAGTGCAACGTCTTCTGGGGGAAGGGGGTTAGGATAGGGAACCTTCTGTAACTTGGACATTGGCAGAGAAACTTTATACAATTTCATGAGAAAATTTATTTTTTTTCTGATAGAAAAGAGCAGAGAGAAGGGGGTTGGGAGTGGATAGAAGTAGCAGGAAGGAGAGACCCGGTGCATTCCAGCCCCTTTTCCCTTAGCTGCTCCCAGCCAGAAGGCGCACTTGATGCTTGGAGAAGCGAAGGAGGTGAAGTTCATTTGTAGGCATGGAACCCTTTTAGGGGGGCCGAAGAACGAATTGGTTCTCACAGCCGAACACAGACACTCAATACACACACACACACACACGCACACGCACACACCCCTTGCCCTTTGCTAAAAAGAAAGGAAAAGATTCTTGACCCCAAGCCGCGGGCGTCTATCCGCTGGTCTAACCCACACCCAGCGGCGTTCCGTCCCGAGCAAGCAGCCGCCGCCTCCCGGGTCCCCGGCCCAGAGGCCGGGTGATCCCGCCTCCTAACGGACCTGCCTTCCCTCCGCGGCGCCCGCGCCCGCGCCGCCGAGAGCAGCCCTCTGCAGCGCCCGCCGCGCCCGCTCCGGTGGGCCGGTGTCTACCTGCAGCCCCAGCCCCAACGTTCACCCCAGTCTCTTGAAATCCCCTCCCCAGAGCGCACGAACCCCCGGGCGTCCGCCAGCCCTGCACACTAAGCGACCTTCGGGGAACTTGAGAAGGGGAAGAGGGGAGGGTGGTAAAAGGAGGAAGAAAAACGAGGCTGAATAAGATGGGGTGGGGGTTGGAGGGTAAAGCAGGGAAAGAGCAGGAAGAGAGGGGCTCCCAGCCCCACCGACCAACGTCCAAACTTTCGGAGGATGAGTGCGGAGGACGAGTCATCCCGATCCGGGTGCGGGGGCGCGGGGCGAGCAGGGACCCCTGGCAGTGCCCGCGCCGCTGCGGAGCTGACAGCTTCCCCCAGCCACTAGAATGCCCGGGGCTCGCGGTGAAGGCAGAACCCGAAAAGACAGGGAAAAGGAGAGAAAACTGCCTGAGCAAATGTAGATGATCCTCCGCCACTTAATCCAAAAGTTAAATCCCGAAAAACGCAGCCCCCCTAAAGAAAGTGGAAAATCAGGTCCCTCACTGCCCCCTCCCTCCCCCAGCGGAGCAAAACCTTGAGCCAAAAAAGGGGGAAAGAGATAGAAAAGGGGGGCAGAGCGGAAGAGATGGTCGGGATGAGGGGATGTGTGCGAGAGCGAGCAGGAGCGAGCGAGCTAGGGGCAGAGAGGGAGAGAGGCGGAGAGGGAGAGGGAGAGAGAGGGAGCGAAATATCAAAGATTGTGCAAGATCAGGCTGGAAAGATAATCGATACTCGACCTAAATTTAACACAAACTACTCAATAAAAGTTAAAGAAAAAACTTACTTTCCATTTCCCCTGCAGTTCCTACTCGATCTTCGCCTCTTTTTTGTTTTGCTTTTATTTTACTTACAGCTGATCACATCCAAGTAAAACGAGAGGGTTCATTAAAAAAATAAAAAAATAAAAAATAATCCTCGAACTTTATTGGGTGAAAATAAAAACGCTGGAGCAGAAAGTGGGGGGCATGGAGCGGTCCTCGGGGGTCCGGGAGGAGTTAAAGCATGTGCCGACCGCGGTCTCGCTGTTTGGTTGTGAAGGGGTTGGGAAAAGGAGGAAAGGAAATGAAAATCCGATATGTCTTTATTCTGCTAATTATTATCGTTTTAGCCCTGTTTAAAAAAATGGCTGATTAAGTTGAGTGCGCATGTCTTTGTGTGTCTATTCCCGATATGCACTCTGGGAATGAGAGAGGAGAGCGAGGGAGAGGGAGAGGGAGAGGGGGGAGAGAGAGGTGTAATTAGTGAGGTGATCAACATTCCCCAGACTGCAAATGACGCGCAGCCTGGACTCAGAGCAGCTCCGGAGCCTCACGGCTTCCAAGGCTCCGAGCGCTGCGGTTGGAGCCCCCGACGCGACGACCGCGGAGAGGACAGGGGATGGGGACCTCCGGGGCTCGCACCCCACGCGCCCCTGCGCGCGACTCCCAAACTTCATTAGACACACACACGCTCTTACACACAAACACAGGCACACACAGAGAAAGAAGGAGAAGGAAATAAAACATAGATACCGCCAAAGCGTTGCCCTTTAACCATTCGAGATTTTTTTAAATTTTATTTTAATGAGGCGAAGTAATTATTATCGGACCAGAGATTTGTTTACTAGGGAGCTTTAAGCAGAAATATGAGTTAGGGTAATGAAGAGCTTTTCTCTGCCGAGTTTATTCTGCTGAGCACATGAACGCACTTTAATGGCGAAATGCGGGGGCCTGAGCAAATATGCAGATATATGTAAATAAAGGGTGCCTGTCTGTGTGCAAACACCGCTCAGCCCAGCCTATTTCAAAGGAGGAATTGCACTCTGGATCCTTAGGCACTCTATTTAAACACGTATCCTTCACTTGTATACGCAGGAGAGAAAATTCAGGTTATGGGAGATGGAAGCGGTTAGTCAAAGAAAACTTCCAAATGAGAATAAGTGACGGTTGCAAGAATGATTAGGGGGCGGGGGGTACACTTCTAGCCTTTATGTAATATTCTTGAATATTTTATCAGAATTGCATAAGTTCAATGTAATAACTTTAAGAAGACTTAGAAAAGAAAAACCTTTCATCTTTTGAGTCTGTTGAGTTATCTTTCTTGAAGCACACTATGATGAATTTTAAAACCCCACTACAGATCTCATTAGAATGAAATATACTTGGTATTTTCTGGTGCAAAATTTAAGGTGGCTGATTCTCATTTGAAAATCTAATTATCTCTTTCCAATATTACAGATGTGAAGATGAGTGACACTTTCATTAAAAGATAATTAACTAAAACTAGGAATAGACATACTTTTAAATACCCCCTACTGAATTTGGAATATATATATGGAATATATATATATGTGCATTGCAACTCAGCATCTTGATGCACTTATAACTACTATACTACAGGTCACAGGTAGACACCATCTCTGTAATATTTCAAAAATAGGAATTTTAAACAGAAAGTAAGAATAACAAATCAAATGAGCTAAAAACAGGAAATACTTGCAATGTCCAGCTTCCTGGACAGGTGATGTGTCAGCTGCCTTTGAGTTGACAGGCCTTTGAAGTTCTGGATCGCCAGGATCTGCTTCAAAACCTTGTCTTAGGCCTTAAGCACAAATCTACCAAATACCAACAGAAAGGTTTATAGCACAAGTATTTGGAACTACAGAGGCTGCAAAAATGCATCTTTCCAGGCCTAAAACCTTGTATTATCAGGGAACATTTGGAAGATCCTAGGACTGATGCAAATGGATTAAAAACCAAACAAAACACCTGGGAGGATAAAAGCACAGTCCTCAAAAAAGCAGACCTAGGCCCAGATCAGGAAAGCTGGTTGCCTTCAGCAGCTGGCTAAAGTTACAATGAAAGTCCAGAGGCATGGAGCGAAGGGAAAAAAAAAAAAAAAAAAACAAACCCTAGATATGGTCTTTATTAAGAGGAAAAAAAAGCAAATCACCACCTTAGGGATCCGGAGTCAGTGCAGGTACTAGTGTTTTAGAAGCCAGGGCTACCAAATGTTAACAGAGAGAAAATCATCTGTCTCTCCAAAGACTTTATTGGATTTTAAACTTCTTTGGGAAGAAATTTGTTGAAAGTGGAAAGCTTTCTAAAATTATAAATTTACTTTGTTTACAGCCCCACCTTTACACAGCAATTGTATCACCAATTTGCTAGCAGTATCTGATTGCACCTCAGTGGGGCTTATCCATATGCCTTAAGAAACATACATGCACACAGGGGTAAAATTTAAATTCTCTGCAACTTGTAAGTGAAAAAGGTGTTTATGTAGCGTTACTGTTTACTGAAAAACACCCCAGAGAGCAAAATTTCTGGCTTTAAAAAAACTATTTGAGGTGTGTGCATGGGGAAGGGGAATGGGAGCTTTTAAAGAGACTGAGGGGAAATGAAGGCAGGGAAACTTTCAGGTTCAAATCAGAAAAGATCAAGCCCTTTGCGGGAGAGGGCTCCATGTACAAGCTCACTGATGGAAAAACCATTTCCTGCGACTTCAGACGGGTAAATGCATATGATGAAGGAAACACCTGAGAACAATAAGTCTGTTTCAGGCTCAGGTGAAGAAAGAGGTCTATTTCTGGCATGGAAGAATAGGGAAATGATGATCATTTCGTTTTCAAGTTCTTTATTTCTTTTGCCTTTTTCTCCCTGAAACATCAATAACATTAATGTCATTAATGTCAAAACAGCAAACGTCAAATCAGGAAAACCATTACAAAAAAATTGGTGGCTA
>NW_012102399.1:1106135-1129483 GCF_000951045.1 Mandrillus leucophaeus
CTACATCTCGGCTCCCAGCGTCAGGAAACCCAGCTGCTCCTCCTGGGTCTCTGCGGACGCCTTGCCATCCACCTTTGACCCTGACTCCCACTCCCTGCCCCACCCCCATTCCACTGTCCCTAAACTCTGCGCGAACCCGCCGCCGCCCTCACGGAACGTTGGGTCACTTTTTATTTCAAAGTGAAAGGAGCAGAGGTTTCCCTGCCGCACTAAGAACTTTCCCTATAGCCTCTTCAACACTTTACAGGGCAACCCCAGGCCAGCCTTATCCACTGCAGAGCACTCGGACCCTGACACTGAGCGCCGAGTTAGGGTAGAACCAAAAAGGAATACCAGGTGGTTAGGTGTTGAGTGTTGGAGGCAAGGAGTAATTAACATTGAGACAAAAGGTAATTTCCACTTCTGGCCTTTTTCTTCGGCGTATTTTATTTCCCAAATCCACTCCGAGGACACTCTTCACAATCGGTCTAATGAGTTTTCAGCTGTTTGTTCTGTCCTTCTCCCACCCTGTCCTCACCAATTCACTAATAAATACCCCTCCTCCCTCTCCCCAATGTCCCTCCAGCTCAAGAACATCTCCAGCCCAAGGGGAAAAAGGTTTCCAGTCTTTTGACCGCGCTTCCGGGGTCTATAGATGAGCTCAGTTTGAAACGAGGTATTACAAGATTTCAGCGTTAGGAACTCTTTATATCACCACAGACACTTTCAGATCCTCAGTCCCCCTCCTCCTCTTCTCTTTTTGTTGGGTCTTCTCCCCCCGGGGGCTATTTAACAAAGGCGGTGTGTTAACTAACATTTTTGTTTAAGTTAGCAACCCTTTTCCAAAACACACTTAAGCCTGATACCAATATTTGTCACTGTGTGTGTAGGGGGGTGAGGAGAGTGACAGGGTTGGGGGGTATTTGTGCAAGGGAGGGATGTGGAGTTGACAATGAATGGAAAGATGCAGGACTTGTTTTGGAAGGTGTCATACACACATATTTATTGTGAAATAATTCAAGAAATAGTGGGGTGTATGTGTCTGTGTGGCTCTGTGTGTGATGAGGGATCCCAAGCTTTCTATACAGAACGAGGTATATATTTTTAAAGAACTAACAAAAAAGCGGGGGTCTTAAAATATGACCTAACATTGAGAATGGACACTTTCTTTGATGGAGGGAGTGAGCTAGTGGAAATCCAATTCAAAAGGGAAAGGCATTTTGAGTGTGTATATATATGTGTAGTATTTGTGGGCAGTTAAATTCCTCCCTGAATCCCTCCCCTCCTCCAGCTACACTCTTATCTCCTCTATGGTCTTCTTCTTTTTCTTAAAAAGCATAGCAGTGTCCCCCTTTTGTTCCCGGGTTTCTGAGGTCTCTGCACCTCTATATCCATGTGTATTTCTCTCTTTCTGGATTAAAGTCAACTTTTGGCTTTTACTTTGGAGTAAATGTTTTAGCTTTTTTTTTTTTCTCTCTTGGGGATTCTGACCTTTTAGGGGGAAGGGGAGTCATTATGTAGAGTTAGACACAGGTAAAGAAAGGAAGGGAGAAGGAGGGAGGGGCTAGAAGGTTTGAGGAAGGAAGAATTAAGGGAGGAGAGGAGGGAAAGGGAGAAGAAAGAGAAAAGTCAGATGCCCTCTGGCCTTTCAGAGGTCAGAGCTCAGACAGTGCTGTGACCTCTTTTCCCTCTAAGCAACCAGCCCAGTGTTTATAAACAAATCAGACAGGACTCTCCCCAAACAATAGCAGTTCACTAACTTCATAAGCACTTCCACAGCCTTTATGCAAATTAATGAGGACCCCTTATCACGTTCCTCCCCACAACACACATACATTTTCACACCACCAAAAACCAAGATCACAATCACACAATCCTCAAATATATATGGAGATATTTCCAGCAAGAGTATCCAAAGGAAATGTTACATTCTGTCTGGCGAAGAGCTCCAAGACAAGATCCAAATGGGAAAGGACAGAGAGAGAGAGAGAGAGAGAGAGAGAGGGAGAGAGAGAGAGAGAGAGAGAGGGAGAGAGAGAGAGAGAGAGAGAGGATACAGACAGACACACACACACACAGAGACAGAATAACTAATTTCATTGAGCAGAAGATAAAGTGATATTTTAGACCTAAAGGCATCTATATCTAGTCAATGAAGTGCTGTATAGACAGTATACTAAACTCTGGCCACCAAATAAAATTATTTTAAAATGACATTGCATTCATCTAAACACCCACATTTTCAGACAAATGTGCAGATATTTACAGCTGAAGAAAAGCCACCACCACTATATGTAATGTCCCTAAATATTAGATACAAGAGAACTATTAAATCCTACAGCAAAAAAACAAAAAACAAAACAAAAAACAAAACAACCCATCTGCTCTAAGTTACAAAATGTATAATTGTTTTTATCTTTAATTACTTAAGACAACTAGCAGAAACTAAATGAATCAAAGATTTTGAAAGAAAATGTGGTTTACCAAGGTACAGGAATGGTAGCTTTACATTAAATTATAAACAAAACACCAATTCAGAAATAAATGACAAGATAGAAAAAGGTGAAAGCCAAAAAAAAAAAATGCATTAAATGATTTTCAAACTTTTCCTTTAAAATGATTATCAATTAAAGTCTAAGAGAAAAAGGTTAAAGAAAATATACCTCAGAGCAAAAAGATCATCTCCTTTTCTTCTTTGTCTATCAGTCCCCTGTTAAAGCATATGGAAAATGTTTTCAAAATGCCCAGATTTGGCACATTGTCATTGCAAAGAGAGGAGCGCAGTGATGCTGTTAGAGAAAATGGGAAATAAATTCAGGATTGGGTGCTGCCTCCTTCAATGCGGATTTATCTAAGTTTAATTTAATATTCCGCAATCACTGAATGATCGCATATAATTCACCAAGATTTTAAAGGGCTTTATTTAAATACCTTGAGCAATAAGAGAATGAAATTTAAACCATTTCAGCCATTGCTTATACTTTTTGTTTATTTTCCTATTAAGAGAATTTTAAGTGGCAATTTCTAATAATAAAAGGAAAAACGATGAAGAGTTAGGTTTTTTTTTTTTTCCAAGGGAGAATGTTAAAGGAAAGCATTAGCTTTATTAAAATCATTCTGAACGTAAAATCAAAAAGCACAAAATGGTTGTTTGTAAAACACTAAACCTTTAATCGATTTTATTGGCATTCCGATCGATTAGATAAACGGAAATCTATAGCAAACATCAAAGCATTTAAAACATTTTCTCTATCTCATTTATAAACAAAACTTTTCTTTTCAGCAGAAAAAAATGATTATCAAACGACTAACAGGAAATTCTTCAGATATCAAATTACGATAATAAAATTATTTCCACATGGAAAGGGATAATGACAATGATGATAGTAATTACAATAATGAATAATTCAACAACCCTTTGACATGTATGGAAGAACCTCAGCAGAAACGGGCGTTTGAAGGGGGGCTACTTTAAAATAAATACTTTATTTTTAAAGGAATATTTGAAGAGACAACTCGAGGGCAGTAGCTTAGGTGTGCCTGCCGAACTAATGTTGATTTCCCTGCAGACGTAAAGGAGTCGATTTCTTTGCCGGCGGTTCCCTCCCAAATTGAGTTACTTCTTATAAGCAAAATTAATATGCAAATAAGAGTGAGCCCTACCAGATTTACAAACTAGTGTCTGGACTTGTCTTCTACCTATTCTTAAAGGTGATTCCCAAATTATAGAGAAGGACGAGGACTAGCCTCTCCAAACCTGAAGTGAAGGAAAACGATTTATTTGGAGATGTGAAAACTGCTGTCCGGAGAAATGCAGTCATTAGAGCTTATGGCATTCTAGCTGCGGCAGCAAGAGGAAGTGTTGCTGTAACGGGTATTATGTTTATTTGTTAAAGAAAATCAATGGAAGTGGCTGTAAAGTAGTTAGTGAGGCGTGTGCTTGCTACTCGCGGGGAATCGTGACACCGGCAGACTGGTCGAGCAGCCCTTCTCATTGCCAGCAAAGTCCCTGCGTCGCCTGGAGCCGGGGCGCGGACGGCGCGGCACCTGGCTTCGCGCTCGTGAGTCTTGCCCCGCGCTGCTCTGGTTGACCGCCTGTCTACACAATCTTCTGCCCTCTCTGGCCGAAGTCCTAGTAATTGCTGCCTGACTTTGGCTCCTTCCAGTTGACTGTGGTTGTCTTCCCACGGCCCGCCTCAGCAGCACACACCTTTTTCCTCTTTTTCTCTTAGGGATTCTTGTCGTTTCCTCCTTTCCTTACGCTGGGAGCCTGAACTTCTGTTCCTTTCCTTCTGCTGGAATCTCTCTGAATCTCCTAGTCCCTTGGGTGAATCGCGGACTATTTCTTTCCTACCCTGCCCCTCCCCCATTTATCTCTCCTGCGATTTATTTAGCACCCGGGTCTTCTTACCCTCGCACTTCTATCCTCTCCTCCAGACATTCCAGAGAGTTCTCATCACACCAGAATGCGCTTTTTTCTCCTCCTACTACTCCCTTTGGATTGGGGAGTAAAGGGGGATTTCGAGTGGAACTCCCAGGGGTTTTATTCTATTCTTTTAACAGCTTTACTTTCCCTTTTCTTCTTTGCATAACCTTCACCTACCTACTAATTTATAACAGAAGCGGTTTCTTTCCCTTTCATTTCCTAGTTTACAATTTCCGTCTGGGGTTGTGCATTGCACATGCACTCTCTGACTTCCCCGCCCCCTCACCCCCCGCCCCACCAGCCTCCGTCCAAGGCAACTATTTTCTTGTACTCGGTTGCTGTCTAATTGCACTTTCGCTTCTTGGAGTTAAGTCAGTTTCCATGATATAAAGTTCGCCTTTACATCTGTCAAATTATTTCGTTGCCCAAATGAACGGTAGGGTGTGGGGGGAAATGTATCAACTACTTAGGTCCCTTTTAACACCTTTTTACTCTCAGTCCCACCACCCACTCCAGTAATGTCTAATGTGAATAATAACGAATTCTGGAAGACGGTTCCTCTCAGCGCGTGCTGATTGCTCATGAGTTGTTCCTGAGCGGGTCTCAAAGCCCTCGCTTGTATCTTCTGACTTCGAGTGGTCACCATTTCAACTGTGCAACCTTTCTTCTCTTTCCCTCACTAGCAGCCCTGACTGCAGGAGGGGGACGCAACCTAAAGACCTCGTCCTCTTGCCTCTTGTTTCTAGCTGCTGCAGCTGCCGCTGAAATTCGCTGTGGCCGCTGCCTCTTCCCGCTTTAATCCCAGACCTCCAGTCATTGGGCAGCTCCTCAGAGGCAAGAAGTCAACACCATGGCAACCCGACAAGCCTATCAAATCACCGGCTGGCGTGACAGCAGCAACACTGCAGGCAGGAGTGGGCTGGGCGGAAGAGCAGAGTGGCCACTGCGCTCAGGTACACAGTCTGGGAGTGGACAGCAGCTGCCGATCTCCACGTTCTGGCTACACATATGTGCACCACCCAGTCCATACCCCTATCTTATGTGCCCTAGTAGGTTCTGGAGGAGAAAGGGAGGAGAAGGAGAGATGCATATAGGCTTGGAGGAACTGCAGAAGAGAGTTTTAAACCAAAAGGAATCCAAGTCTTAGAAACTGTAAACTAAAGATTCCTTGTATTCCAGCAGTCTATGAAAACAGGTCACGATAGGCTCAAAACTAAATGGAAGGAGTTTGCACAAACAAGGGGTGTGTGTGTGTGTGTGTGTTTGCCAGTTCTGTTATTTGTTTGAACATGAATGCAACATTCTGTTCTGGAGCGCCAAAGGATAAAGGAAGATGTTGCTCTGGAGTTCCAAAAGGATAAAGGAAGATGTTGCATTTTAAAATTTTCTTGTCTGCCACTGTTGGAGTCTGCTCAACTTTAATTTCATTTATGGTAATGGTAATTGACTACCTTGGAGATTACCTAAACTTTACCTGAAATCGTCTTTGCCTTGTTCTTTCATAAAATGTGTGTTGCGTGTACTGTGTGTTCTAGATCCTGATTCCATAAGAAACAGAGGACACCAGGAAATGTGTGTGTTCCTCTAAGGCCTACCTAGCCTTTGTATTTCCTCATTTTCCTTAAGACATTTTGAATTAGGCAGATGGAGGAAGTTGGGCATTTCACTAACATTTCAGAGCATTGTGTAAATTACCATGAGATAGATTGGAATTGCATCGTTCTTTTTTTATTTTAAAAGCAAACAATATTTTAGAGAAACACACAACATATTTCTTAACTTACAATTTCATTGTGAAACCTTTGACAAATATTTGTACAAGAATATAGAATGCTATCATTGACCAAACACCCCCTTGGTCACTTATCTCGTCATGATTTCTAAATTTTGGAATGCAAGTTTGCCTGCTGAAGTTGTATAGGACAGAAAGGAAAATTCATTTAATAACAAAGGTAACTTGTCTTATTGAGGAAATCTTGTATGAATTATAAAATCTACACTTAAGTCCACTCCACATAAACACGATTCATTAAATAAACAATTTTTATATTGATCTAACATTTTTATGAAGAGGGTTTCAATGTGTAAGTATTTAAATTGTACTTGGCATACATGAAATGCTAGAGAACTAGAAAGGCTTTTAAAAGCAGCAATTGCAATATTAAGCAGAGTAGGATGGAGAGCCAATGTTTCAGGCTATAAAGAAAAATTCAATGAAATCTTGAACTTCATTTCCTTACTTTCTCTGTATTTCATTGTTGATAGGTCCCAATATTAAAACAGTATATTTTCAAAATATAATTTATTATAGACCCAAAATGGGCATAGTTACTGGCACTGGAGAAACAGGCCATGATATTCTAGAAAAAACTTTTGGACATAATACAATTTTTCCTGCATTGAAACTCTAATGTCATACTGGTAACATTTTCTTATTCTGCGCTACTGTGCAGAGTTGCTCAGTGAGGAACCGCCAAGCACATAGAGCTGAGATTTGGTTATTGTTTAAATGGCTACCTCAATGCCAAGGTATTGATGTCCTTAAATATTTTTGGCTAATTCACATTACATTTAACATGTGCTTAGTGTTTACAGTGGAAAACATATGAAGAAACATAATACTGTAATTTAAAATTAAAATGCATATGTTTAATTTATCTCCTGAAACTACATTTGTAAATTTAAAATATTTTAACAATAAGTTTTAAAAAAATGTTCAAAAAATTTCAGTATACTTTGGCTTTTGTAATAATAAATGAGCACAGGAAATATGGTGACATTTAATGTTTTACTATTTCTTTTAATGGCATATCCTCAGTTACTGGAAAACTTTAAATACTTCGGGATCTATAATACTATCCGTGTATGTGTTTGTATATAGTATGCTATTTAAGAATGCTGTCACTCAAGTGTTCATTTCTATGTTAATATTTCCAATTTTAAAAAATTAAAATGAGATGAAGTTAATAAATTAAAGAATTTAAACCAAAACAAACGCCTAGGTATTTTAAGACATCCTTTGAATTTTTCTTAAGTTTTTCTTTATCATGAACTTGCCATTTATGGATGATTGAGAATTGAAACAATTTTTTGCATTTACAACACAGATACTTATTTTTTAATTATAAATCAATTTTAGTGTTTACCATTAAAAGTACCTTCATAGGTTGTATAATATATGACCATCTGTTTAAATATGGATTCATGTATATGCCACACACATGTTGCTAGTTATCTCTACATTCAAATCTTTACATTTAAAGCTATTTTCTACACCTTTAGTACTTTCCATATGTATGCTGTTAGAAGGATGAAATTTCTATCCTTTAACTAATGAATAAGACAGTAGAATTACACATAGCTTAAATGCTACAAAAAAAAAAAAAAATCAATACAAGGATGCCTCACTCGTTTTCAACAGGATGGATACCATCTCCATAGAGTTCATTCTTGACCTTACCTGAGTAAGTACTTTAACTTAAAGTATGAGATGCACCTAGAGGGGTAATACATTGAGCTTAATAGTAAGACAGTTAATAACCTTTTTTTTATCCTCGTGCACTATCAATCATGGCTGTCACCAGTCTGCTGAATCAAAGCAAAAGTGTTCTTCACAGATGACTGATTAGAAACGCAAAATCACAAGATCCATCTTCATGGTCACTTTTATTATAGTCATTTTTAAACTGACAGCAACCTGCTCAGTTTCAGCACACTGGGCATCACAAATAGTGTCACTCAGTGCAGCTAAGCATGAGAAGAGGTTGGTTGGATTATACTTAAAAATAATTAGGCCCTCAACCCATTGTGGAGCCTCAAAAAAGGTATTTGGCTCTCAATCTCCCCTCCCCCACTCCTAACGTATTTTGATTCTGTTGTGTCATTAGTTTAGCATTAGAAGCGAGGCGTCTGAAGGTATAGTTTTATCCTTACTAATTGTCTGGGAATTAGGAAATGAATATGTCTACTTGATAATCACATACAACTTTTTGTGTACTGCTTTTTGTCAACTTTGTGACAACAGACACTATTGCTACCCTCATGGGGATGAAGAGTTTACATAAGGTGGTTTTTATACAAATATGTGTGTGCATGTGTGTGTGTGTGTGTGTATATGGCTTCAGAAATCTAAGTAGTCAGGTCGTAGTAAGATGCCCACTTATTAATAAGGTGTCCTTTAATAGCATCACTTGAATGCTGTAACACTGACATTACTGAGGCTATAACTAAATGCATAGTCTTAAAGATGGCCAAGATATTAACTCTTAGGTAGCTATGTAAATTCTTGACATGTAGTGTTATATTATTTTTTTCAGCCCTAGAATATTGAGAAAAGGACAAATTTGGAAGACCAACAAATGATATACATAAAAAGCATTACAGTAGGAGGCTTGAAACAGTTATAGCAGAATCAAATGATAAGGAATTTTGTCTTTACTAACACTCTTCACCTTTGTGATGCAAGATGAAACTTTTGGGTTCATTTCATGATATTTTCATACATGCCTTAAGAATATTTTATAGTACTATATGGTAGTATTGATAAAAGCATTTACGTGGGGAAAGTTTTCAAGAGAAAATCTTCCAAATATAGTGTAATTCTAATGCCCGTTTTATAGGTTCAATATTTCATATTTTGGAAAAGTAAACCCCAATAGATTTAAGTTTTAATTTAGTAATTTTAACCAAAGTGCCTTATTTTAGGTCTCCATACAGTTATCTTTTCCCTTAATCTCAAATATCCACTTTCTTGTTAGTGAGCACACACACACACACACACACACCCTCCAAACACTAAGAGAAAGAGAGATAAATCATTATTAATGTTTATATGATAACATAATACCCTTAGATTAATTTTCAAACATGTGAATATCCCACCTTTAACTTTTTTGTAAGGTACCAATTTTTTTCTCCATCTCTCTCTCTACACACACACACACACACACACACACACACACACACACAGAGAGACATACACATACATCTTTATTTATTCTAGATTATGACAATGTTTTTCTTCTCTGTGCAAAATACATAAATAGCATACATAACACACAAACATATATATGCATGTATGATATATCTGTGTTTTCTATAGATGGTAATAGATGTCTAAAAATACTCTATAAAAAGGCTAAAATTAATTTCTTTAATATTGTACTTTGTTATACATATTTTTCTATATAGAAAAATCAAATTAAAAATTGTGAAATAAATCCAATTAGCTATCTAGTTTGATTGTATATTTTTAAGTAACACTGTCTTAGAATTTGAATAGAAATGTGTTAGCTAATATTTTAAAATGTTTTCACTTTATAAAAATTAATAATGACAATACTTGTATTGTTAAATATGTAAAATTAGGGCTAACTGAAATGATTATGTATTTTTAAGCTACATAATTACATAAATGACAATGCATTAATCATCTTAATGTGTTCATTTTCAGTTCACTTTAACAATCAAAACAGAATGTCTCTTGGCAAAATGTCTGTGTGTGTATGTGTGTTCCTGTGTGTGTATTTACTTTAGATACATTAAGTTTACATTTCTAGAAAGGATAATCTCATAGAATTCAATATGCTTTTAAATTTTTGGCGGTAAAATAGTCTTTATGACTAGATCATACACATCAAAATATTTATGAAAAAGATATTTATTTGAAATTTCTGGAATCTGTCCAGAATACTTTGCTAGTAAAACTAATGCAGTGAAATGATACACATGTTTTTTTTTTTTTTTTTTTTTTTTTGCAATGTCTTGGTAATCTATGCAGGTGGTCACTATAGATCTTTAATGTTAATCTTTAATATGCATCATAAATATGAAAATTTATAAAGTTTATAACAATTTTAGGTTTAGCATCATGTTTTCTTCTATAGATAGGTCTTAATGGACTGAGAAAACAAAAATAATTTTCTCTTTTAGAAATTTAATTAAAACAAAATATTTAAAAAAATTAGCTTATTTTAAAAGTTATCATGGAATATTATTATTTGAGAGTTTCATGTTTTGACATAAATTGAAATCAACATTGACTTACACTTAAAGCGTTATTGTTAATTTGGAAAGTTTTTTTGGGGAAAATATTAGCATTTTTATTTCTCTGAAATCTTTAACTATTTTGCTGTTAGTTTTAAATACCTATCTTGTGTCCATTGTTTGTGCTTACATTTTCATTACTGAGAACATTCTTATGTTTGTCAATATATAAAGCAAGCAACTTTATTTAATATAAGAATATCACATGATAAATGGACTAGCATAGTTGGTAGAAATGTTCTTAATATATAGATACATGTTAATCAAAATATATTTTAAACTGAAAAAGCCTAATAATGTTTGTGCATTTTAGGTTCGGCTAGAATTTATATTTGTGCATTACATGTAATATTTCTATACATGAATGCATATACATAACTACACCTAAACCCTTTCATATTTAGATCATTGACTTATTTTGTATGCTATCACACAAATATTACAATTATTTTTGCCATACCTGTATTTATGCAGCTTGAATGTGCAGTGACAACATTTCTCTTTTTCCTGGAGTGTGATTTTCCCTTGGTACCTGAATTGTTCTTTGTTGAATCTTTGTGATTATAAAAAAGTAAAAACACTGTTGTATGAGTGTCAGTTTGCAGTAAATGTGTGAGAAGATGTATGGTCAAGATAGTCTGCCCATCTTTTAGCATGTCTTTTCTGCCTGGGCTTAACTAAAGCTATTTAAAGAGAAAAGAAAAGAAAGCAAAGGTCAAACAAAAATCACTGTTAGCATCTTATAGAAAAAGAAAGAAAATCTTGAGATATTTATAATTATTTATTATATAATTTTTATTGTATGTTAACTTTCAAAATGCTGCTATTACTATCACTTTTTATTAAAATCGTCATTTTGTTCAATTGGTGCTTTTTAGTTAAAATGTGATATATACAGACCTTAAAAATCTCTAAAACTAGAATTACTATTTTCTCTGCTTCTCATGTTCCCCAAGTCTTTCTGCCCTTCAGCCACTAAAGCTAGAGGATACATTTAATAACAAATAGACTATTTTGATCGGTGTGCTTTATTCTTACCTATTTCGGTTTACAAAAATATGCAAATAGGTGTAATAACAACTTTCAGAATGTATTCTAAGATGTTAATGATATTTTCAAGTAAACGTTTAGGATGATATTTTATAATGATCCTTTTTTGATAGCTAAAGCTTTTATATGTAAACCTTCACTTATATATTACACTACCACTGAAGAATTTTAATGTATTGCAGTTCATTTTGTAATAGATGCACAAACATTCAGAGTAGCATTATATTGCTTAGTTATTCATTGTAGTTCACATTTAGATTTTCATTTGGATTTTTCCTTTTTCAACATTTGGATATCATTTCATTAACTCTCATAAACCAGTAGTTTAAGGAGGAGCAATTCTGAAATATAAACACTCCTTCTAGAATTTTACAGCATTGCCATAGGAGAGAAAGAAGGGACTAGCATTACTTTACTCTAAACATTTCCCTGTTATGATTATAAGAAAAGATCAGATGCTGTGGCAATTTTTTTCATATGTGATCTTTCTTTAGAATTATTTTCAAAGTCAACTGTTCTTAGACCTTATTTTCATCTCCAAAAAGCATAAGTTTTGTTTCTTTGTAAGATATTTCTTTAGAGCATATCTTAGTTTAATTCACGTTGAGTAAAAGAAACACCCAGGCTCAATCTGGAGACCTCCTTCCAACATAATTTAGCTGGACCTTTTCTTAGTAAAGGTTTTCTGGTTTTCATTTTCACTTCATATTCTCAAATAAAAGATCCTTTGTTGTCTACCATTTGATTGGACTTAATGAAAAACACTCCATTTTAACTTAACAGTATTTCCTTTTGAATTTATTATATTTAAGAACACTGTCAAAAATCAAACATTTAATCTCAAGTTTTTATATTTCAAAATATATTACTATCACATGGCTCAGTGAGGTGATGTAAAAAAGTATACTGAAAAGATTTCAAAAAGAAAAGCAAAAGTGAAAAAATCTGGCTTCATTTTAATATGAAACTAAATACTATGGCTAATGTGCAGATTGGGTACGGCAGCTGACTGTGAAGACGAACATGTGACAGGGTGCCAACAGCGGAATTGTGCAGTATTGACTAAATGAGGTTCACTGATTTGTATTGAGGCTAATATCTTCTTTAAACAATTCCGTGTAAATTGTGCGTATAAAGTCATTGGAAGCTATTTCTCAGGACAGCCTCGCTGGCTAGCTACCTGCTGGAGTGAGGAAGATAATCAATAGGAAGAAATAGAGCTGAGCATGAGCCTGGGAAGCTGCAGAGCAGTTAATGCTGATAAAAGTAGATGATGTCAATATTTGGGAATAGCACAACTCTAGGATAATAGACAAAAGAGAAGTGCATATGTTGTAGGGTGTTCAAACAGGGGCAAAATTAAAGCCTAAGTGACAGATGATGTCCTAGGCTGCAAAAGACATTATTTATTACAGATATTGTTAAATTTCTACTGAAAGCCATACACAACAGAGCAAGATATTGCATATAAAAGATACCTAACTTTTATCAGAAGCTTAAATACCCATTTCTATTTCAATGGTCAGTAGGTTTCTGCTCATGATTAAGAAAGACTGTCTTTAAAACATTTGGTAGATATATTTTTACATGCATAGAACTACATGCCTCATTAAGAAATTATTTTTTAAAAATTATCTAAGTTGCTTCCAAAATAGAGTTAAAAATCATATAAAAGTGTAAATGAAAATAGGCTGTCAGTCAAAGGGTGACACCAAAGACATAAACCTAATTGCCTTAGCATATATTTGTGATTATAGCAGATGCCCTATTTTTAAAAGCTAGTAGACTTATTGGAAGTGAGTTAATGGTATATTTTTACACACTTAATACTGAAAATCAGTTTTCCTCTTGCTGTCAGGTGATGAAATTTTGTTCTTCTGTGCTGATCTTTCTGTTGATGTATTATGACATAGTCTGTCAACATGAACAGATATGTGAAAGGAGATTGGGTGACTGAGAGGTACAACCTGCATAGAGCTCTTCTTGAATTTTAAGCGTGTTATCATGTTTGGGTACAACAAGTAAGATTGTGCTTGCTTTAAAATGCTGTTATTTTTATATAATTTAAGCCCAAGCAAAACAGGTGGACCATGACAAGGTTCTAAAGCGGAATGAGTGAGCCAATTCCAAAACACGTATTTCAGAATATCTTTTATAAAGCTTTTCACATCCTAAGTTGATTTTTTAAAAAAATCATTCGCAAAATGTAAGTTTCTTGACGAAGAGGAGAAATCAATTCATGCACATGTGATTATTAAACATAGCCATTTCTCCCAAATTAAACAATTCCACAACTGTTACATGCTTTTATTGTCGCAGATGTTTTTATTGTTTGGTGTTAGATATCTGGATTATATCAAGTACACGATTCTGAGGTTAGGTAAAACAGCCAAGCCTGATAGTTTTTACTTAGAACCAAGCTAACAAATGTTATTAGAAAAGCAAGTATATTTGTCTAGGACTTTTCCTTTTAAGCATATTTTTAACCATGAAAATACAGATTTAAATAAATGATACCTCTGCTTTTCATTTTGTGCTTTTATTTTGAGAATAACTACCTATTTTGAAAGTAATTTTACAGATCTAGCAAACTATACATTGTAGTTATTAATCTAAGATACTAAATAATTATACTAATTTCATATTCCAGATATACAATTTTATAAGCTTTCCTACAAATAAAACATTTGCTTTAAAAAGTGGCTAGGATGTTGTCATATATTTCATTTTTCATCTTAAGTACAAAGAAATAAAATATCCTTATTCATTATTGAATTATGAAGAAGGCTTCATTTCAAATAAAGTATGAATTTTGATTTAGAGACACAGAAAAAAATCTTTTAAGATCTATACTTCAACTAATTTGTTAATCTTGTGCCACTTTCAGCATTTGTCACACATATAGACCAGGAAATTGGCTCCATCTCATTCTAGCTCTGTATTGAATTAAAAACCTCTACTGCAAAGAAGAGCATGATGTGGGGAAAGAATAAATTTAGTTCTTTCTTTAGTAATGCACATATATTTCCATACATTTCACATCCTAAGGGAGCCTATGAATGCATTCAATAAATACAAAACTATAAAGTATAATTCCAAAAAAGGAACAGGTTAATTTTTTTTTTCTGGTTTCAGTATAGTATTTTAAGTTTGAAGACTGAAAATTAAGTATTTTTATTCGTTTATTTTACTTTTCTTTTAACAGACACCTTCAGTATTAAAAGTAAATCCATAATAATGAATCTTAGTTGTTCCATCCACTTGGATAATGTTAGCAGGTTTAGATCAAAGCAAATTAAATATCAGCAGTGGCAAATCAAGAAAAATGTTTTATGCCATTTGAATCAAGGTTTGCATTTAGTTCACTATAGTCCATCCTGGCTAATTTAGTAGACATTGTATGCAAACCACATATGTGTATACATTGAAAAGATTGTCCATTCCTATTTCATTTGTCTAGGGTAATAGAAAAGGTCTTTTTCAATAAAGTATAATAATAAAGGGTTAGCTTTTACACATGATGAGGGGATTTCTATTAAGATTTTGTTAAAATGAAATATGTCCCACAGGTGATTGAGATTACTGACTAGGAAGATAGACTTGCTGTATGTATAGCTCTCTATACTCTCAAGTACTTGAATCTTTGACTGCATTCTGAGAAGACAGTACAGTGTGGTAGATTTATGATGGCCTCATGGAAACAGAGCTAGCAAAGATTATGGCATACTTGTTTAGAAACATGGTGAACTGAAAGTTCCTGATTTACACCAACATATATCTAGATGAAACCAGTTTGCAAATTGTCCTGAGGAGTCATCTTTTATTAAGTGTTTGATAGGTATGGAAATGTACATGCCTATTTTTAAACATATTCTAATAACTATGCTGATATTAGATTTGCAAATATTCTATTTAATATTTTTAGGTTAAAATTAATTTACCTTATTTATTTATGTTTCTGAAATACCTTAAAATTTAATTTCCAGCAATAAATCATATCACATTAGAAGATGTTTTATAATATATCAAAAAATAAAAGGTCCAATAGTATTAAAAATTTTGAGACGTCACAGTAAATCTGCATATGAAGACATTCAAAATATTTGTCTTTTTTAACATTTGTATTTGTATTCAAGGATAAAAAAATAAACCATCAAAGACTACCTACATTGGTCAACTTAAAGCTACCCGACTTCTTCGCTTTTTAAGTGTTTAATCACCATGATCTTTATTTGAAGGGTAGAGCTGTTTCCCTCTGACTTTATAAGGCTAGTGAAGACACTCCCTTACTAAATTTAGGACTAAAATTGTGAGCAAATGTGCTTATAGACTTTTTTCTATGAGAAGTCTCATCCATGTATTATGAGAAATGACAGAATGCATTACATAAACTTGTAATTATTCTGCTATGCACTTCTAATTCTTGTGACTATATTCTTTGCTGCCCCCTTTAATTTTTTTTTTATAATAGCTTATAGTGTTACCATTTATATTTAGGAGAACCACAAATTATTTTTCCAAATCCCACATACCAATTTATATACTTCCATTTAATCTGAGAAATAAATGTTCAGGAAAAGATGAGGATGTTATACAATTAGATGACATAACTTTGAAATTACTGGAGTCACAGCTCCCTTAAAATCTTCATTGTGTTGATTGGATTATTTTTGTATTTTAAAGCTTAGGAGTTTAGATGCTTAATACTGGTATTGTGTAAAGTAGGTGTTCCTGGAAGTCACACTTAGGAATTATTGTGTGCCCCAACTGTTTCAGGGCATAAAATTTCTCTAACAGACAGCAGCTGACAGATTGGGAGAATCTAGCTCAAAGTGTCAGATAACTTTTAACTCTAATGTAGGTTTTGAAAGTATCTTTTGGGTCTCTCATTTTTTAAACGGATTTAATAAAAACAAATGGAAAGCATTTGAAGCGCATACTTCTACTTTTGGCCCAGGAATTGGAGGGATACCAGCTCAGGCTCCTTCTTCCTTCATTTCCTTTTTCCTTCTTCCTTCCTTTTTTTTTCGTTATTTCTATTTTTTTCTTTTGCTGTGGTTAGAAAACACCTAACATGAGATTTAACCTCTGATATGGTTTGGCTGTGTCCCCGCCCAAATCTCATATTGAAATGTAGCTCCCATAATTTGTGTGTGTGTGGGAGGGACCCAGTGTGAGATAATTGAATCATGGGGGCGGTTTCTCCCATACTATTCTGGTGGTAGTGAACAGTCTCTTGAGATCTGATGATTTTATAAGGGGAAACCCCTTTTGCTTGGCTCCCTAATTCTCTCTCGCCCTCCCTGATTCTCTCTCGTCTAGCCAGGTAAGAAGTGCTTTTGACCTTCCACCATGATTGTTAGGCTTCCCCATCCACATGGAGCTATGAGTCCATTAAACCTCTTTTACTTTATAAATTACTCAGTCTCAGGTATGTCTTTATCGGCAGTGTGAAAATGGATTAATACAACCTCTTAACAAGTGTTTAGTTGTTCAGTACAGTATTAGCTATAAACACAATGAGGTACAATAGGTCTTTAGAGCTTTTTCTTCTTGCATAACTGAGTACATCCATTAAAAACCAACTCCCCACTTCTCTCTCCCTCTAGTCCCTGGTAACCACCATTCTACCCTCTCCTTCTAGGAATTTGACTCCTTTAGATATATTATGTAAGTGGGATCATGCAGTACTTGCCCCTTTGTGCCCGGCTTATTTCACTTAGCATAATATCCTCTAGTTTCACCAGGATACCTTTCTGTGTCTAGTCATTATCCTCTCCTTCCTTGGAGGATCACAGGGAAGGGGCCTAGTTGGAATGTTCAGCATGAAATGAAGCAGTTCATTTACTAAGAGTTTGGCAGATGAAAGTCAGTAGAGCAAGACCGCTGAATTCTATGGGAAATAAGCACACCAATGTTTTCAGCCACCATTTTAGACATTGCTGACTGTTGGGAAGCAAAGTTAATGTTCATTGAGTGCTCACCATGTACCAGGCATGGTGATAAGTGCTTTACTAAAATGGCCACATTTATCCACATAGTTCCCCATTGAGGTAGGTACTATTATTATCCCCACTTTACAGAAAAGGAAATTGAGTCATAGAGAGGTTTTAAGACACTTGCACACGTTCATAGAGCAGATAAGTACTAGAGATGGGATTCAGTCTTCTATTTGAGCACTGTCATGCTGCTTCCTAAAAGTCACATAGCAAAAAACGTTCTTTTCTTTGAATCCAAGGGGGTAAAAATATACTCTGTCTCAATGGGGAAGAAACAGCCCTTCATTCACTTCTCCTAGTTAAGAAATAAGGAGAAAGCGTCCTTGACCAAAGTCAACTGACTTTGGCTACTTGGTTCTGAAGAAGAGTAGATGTATCCGGAGTTAGACAATCCAGGCTAGCTGTCAGAATGATGGATGTGGCAGGTCTGATTTTCAGGGTCTGTCTCAGTGGTATGATGTCTAGACCTCCACCATTCTCAGTGGCATGATTTTTACCAATGGGTTTGTAAAAGATGCACAAGTTTAGTGGAATCCAAGTATTCCATGTGAAAATATTATATTTTGAATTACATGTTTCTGTAACATTAATAGGAATTATTGATGATGTCCTTCTTTCCAAGAGCGTATTCCTTAGTTGTGGTTGTTGTATTTACATACCATTGTTAAAGATCAAGTATAAACTTATGATACTTTGAGAGAAATTATTGCTTTTTACCCTCAGGATAGGATTCAGTGCCTAACTTTCTGTACTTTTATCAATAATTGCTTCTATTATTTCTGTTGCATTCGCTTTTATTCAAAAAGGCTTTTATTAAAAATTGCCTTTTTCTGTTACTCATCAGAGTTGCAGATTATGTGAAAACCATTTACAACCACTGAGACAAACGCTAGGTAACCATAAAAACAGGAAGATAGTAAATGCAGTTTGCTAGTACATGTTAGGGAGGAGACAGAGATGTCAGAAAGGCACACACATATTATTAAGCAAACTGTAGAGCAAAGTACATAAGAGTGGAAGCATTGGGGTCAGTGAAAAGAGAGAGAATTCTAGCTCCAGTTGATATGGTGGTGTGACCCTAGACCGTTAATTAACTTTCTCGGGCCTAGTGTTCTTTTTCTATACAATGGGTATTATAATAACAGAGATAGATGACTCAATAGAGGATTGTTAAATATCCTGTGAAATGGCACAGGTATAAGCACTCAATAAATATTACCCATCATTATCATCAATTTATAGGAGATTTTAATGCCTCTAAGTATATATCAGTTTGCCATTTGAAAAGTTACATTTTTGGCATATTACACTAATAAATGATATTTTCAATAAAACCTATATAATTTTGAAAATTCTAAGAATCAGACTCAAATCTGAGGGAAATTTTTTAAAGAAGAGATATAATTTAGAACATTATATGAACTTGTTGAGTTTATAAGAATTAAATTTTAAAAAGCTTGGTTTTATATGTAGAAGAAATAGTCTATAAACAAAATTTAAAATTAAATATAATTTTCTTTTTATAAATACCATGGGATTAACATTTTTTTCCTACATTGTGGGCTACAACATTGAATAAGATCCCATCTCCTTACGAAATGTATAATCCACTGGAATATTTAGTGATGAAAGTTATAACGAAGAGTAGTATGGGAAAAACTAATTCCATGAAACTAATTTGGGAGTATAAAGCTGGGCATGTAATCTATGTTGCAGACTACTGAGAATGCCATGCCGTTATCAAACCAATTTAAGCCTGCGTCTGTCCCTGTTGTGTATGTATGCGTGTATGTCTATATGCACATGTTCATGAATTGTGAAAACAAAACAAAAAAGTATACTTTCATGCAAGATATCATTGCCTATTTGTAGAAAGAAAAATCGTGTTTTTTCTTCTCACCCTTAAGTGAAGATACTATTTCCCTAAAGGAACAATTACATGCTGCATAAACTGACATGCACGCTTGTATAACACAGTCATGATAACAGTGAAACAGTTTGTAAATAGCAAAATCTAGCCAACAAAAGTATGTTTATGATGTTTTCTGCATTCTTTCATTTTTAAGTTTTCCTCTTTCTTTCAAAGTCTGCCGAGCAACGACATACATAATTTTAGAAAAAGAAAGGCAAAAATCTTTCTCTTTATGACTGACAAAAATAACAAATATTCCATCTTTTCCTTGTCCTTTGACTTGGGTCACTTGTGCCCTCGTGTGTGACCACAAGGCGCCCTTTCTGTTGACAGTTACAAGCAAAGTGTACATGCCTTGATTGACTGTGGCACAGTCAAAATAAGCCAAGATGTCTCAAATGATTTTGGCAGCCAAAGTGTCGCTGCGTAGGACATAGTACAGTCATCTGCAGGATGCTTGGGTGAAACAGGCAAAAGGAGAGAGTGAACACACATAGATCTTCTACCCTATTAATTCACGAGTGAAATGAATTTGATGAAAAATGGTTTCAGACTTCTTGTCTAACTTCACCTTGTTAGGACCTTCTAACTGCTAGATACAAAAAAATTATCATACTAGATTATTATTGCTGAAGTTAAACCCAAATTTCATGGTCTAAGCTGTATGTAGTAAATGTTGCTTTCAAGTGAGATATTAGGCATTATTTCCTCTTCTAATTTGGCATTAATAATAAAAGCAGGCCTGTCTATGACCTGTTATCAGAGATGTCTTCTGATGGAAATGCTGATTTTTGAGATTGACTTTGATGCTCCGTCTGCCAAGGCAAATAGGAAGTCAATAATCTACAGTGTTGACTCTTCACACTGAACTGTTGCTCTCTGCATGGAACCTCATGATAGAATTAAGGCGGTGTATTTTGAAAATCATTTGTTCCTAACTCAGAAAACCATGATTAATGTATGCCTACATGGCACTAACAGGAAAAAGGAAAACCACTACCTGGAAAAAAAAAAAAAAGAGAGAGAGAGAGAGAGAGATGGAGAACATGAGCAAAGCTTTGCTACTCTTATTCAGTCTTTTCATTAGCAGATTTTACTCAGCCAGTCATACCATTAACATGTCCTGAGGTGCCCACAGGGCAACTAAAAAAGAGGCACTGTAAAACTGGAACTACAAAGCATGGACAAGCCAGGAAGTTCTACATATTAAATGAAAGTGAGGTAAGCATCTCCTTAATGTAATGTACTAGGAAAAGTTTCTTAAAATAATTAAGCCCTGAGCTGCAATTTGATGGATGGACACTGTATCATAAGCTTATTTCCATTGTACTGCAGTTTTCATTAATTTGATCATGGATGGATTATTTTATTTTATGTTATTTTGTTTTATTTTATTTTATCTTATTTTATTTTATTTTTGAAACTCTGTTGCCCAGTGCAGTGGCACGATCTTGGGCTCACTGCAACATCTGCCTCCTCAGTTCACTGCCTCAGCCTCCCGAGTAGCGGCGATTACAGGCACCCGCCGCCATGTCCGATTAATTTTTGTATTTTTAGTAAAAATGGAGTTTCACCATGTTGGCCAGACTGGTCTTGAACTCCTGACCTTGTGATCTGCCCACCTTGGCCTCCCAAAGTGCTGGGATTACAGACGTGAGCCCGCGCACCAGACTGATTCATTCTGTTTTAACCACTTATATTATTATACTTTTGGATTTTTTTGAAACTTTTGTTACTATAGAATGCATTTGTTTAAATGTTGAAAATTTGTAATTTAATGTCCAATTACAAAGAAAGAGTAAAATAAAGCATGGAAATATACAAGAATGAATTATATATCATTAAAATTATTCTTACCAACTTTCTAATGACTTAAAAATAAAAAGTAAAGCAAAAACTGTATTACACAAATTTATATATTATGAGCTTAACGATATAACATTTTGTATACCTAGGAAAATATTAAGGAAATTTAATTTACCAAATTGTGTCGTTAATTTTTAATGGTGGGATTTTGAGTGATTATTAATTTATTTTTCTTCTTGGCTTTTAACATTTTTCTCTAAAGAGCTTGTCTTATTTTGGAATTAGAAAAACAGAATTATTTTTTTAAAAACAACTGAGTCTGCAATAAAAACTTACATATGTAGAGTTTCAAGAAATTTGCTTTTGTATCAAAAGAAATAAATATTTTTGTAGTTTGAAAGATAATTCTAGTTTTTAATTTACGTTATTATTTATCAATTCAAATGGGCACTGAGGCTGCCAGTAATACTAACATTGAGTCTGAATGTTAAAAATTTATCTGATTTAATAATACTGCCTCCTTGTTAATTTGCATTTCTTTGACTAGAAGATATAATAATTATTTTTTCCCTGTTTGAGTTCTAATTACTAAAATATACTCTATTTTGTCTGAATTATATATAATGTCTTTTGTCTATATTTCTGATTTTATTCTATTTGTAAGAATTCTTTATATAGCCTTAACACTTCCTGCAAATATCCTTCTTTGGCTGCATTCTTTTTATTTTACATTAATTTTTCTTCACCAGGAGAATGGCCAAATTTGTCAATATATTTCTTTGTGGCTATACCTATAATTTCAAATTTTATAAAGTGCTTAATACTTCAGAGTTCTATAAGTATAAAATCATTTTTTGGTAGTTTTTCAGTTGTTTTGGCTAGTTTTTTGTAATTAATCAGACACTTTAAATTAGCATGTATAGAGTGTTGACTTAGAGTTTTTCAAATGCTAATAAATGGTACCAGTATCATTTATCTACATATTATTTGGTGCTTCCTTTAATCATATATACATGTATACATATATACATATGTATTCACATACAGATATTAACATATATAGTATATGTATGTGTATGTTATTCTTGAATTTATTATCTTATTCTCTTGGTTTGTACATCTGTCTAGAAGTTTGTACATCTGGCTAAAATACTACACTATTTAGTTATCATTGCTTTAATTTTAATAAATTGCAATATTTTATGTTAGTACACACCCTCATGACTCATACTTTAATATCCTTGCCTGTTTGCTTTTCTAGATTAATTATTATTTGTTGCCAATGTCTGTCAGGCTATGAAAAAAAATTCAGTTGTGTTTATTTAAAATTGAGAATTATATTAAATGTGCAAATTAATTTAGAAAAATCAAACAAATAATTAAGAATACTGAATTTTCTGACTCTATAAAAGAGGCTGATGAAATCCACAGAAACATGAATGGAAACATAACCCCCAAAACTTTTTTTGTATTTTCCCCTTTTCTCCCACAGAGCTCTAGGAAGCAACAACTGTCTCAAACGGTATTAATCAGTGCTATATTAAGGGAATTGGCTCCCAGAAGTATGGAGGCTGAGAAGTCCCGCAATAGGCCATCTGCAAGCTAGAGAACCAGGGAAGCTGGAAGTGTGGCACAGTGTATATTCAAAGGCCTCAGAACCAGGGAAGTCCATGGTATAATTTTCAGTCCAAGGCCAGAGAACCCAGGGGCCACTGGTGCAAGTCTGAGTCTAAAGGCCAGAGATCTTGAAGTTCTGACGTCTAAGGGCAGCAGAAGAAAAGCATGCTAGCTCCAGGAGAGAGAGAATGTAAGGAAATTACCTTTTCTCTAACTTTCTGTTCCATCTGGGTCCCCAACTGATTGGATGGTCTCCAACCACATTAAGGGTGGATCGGCCCCCACTCACTCCACCAACTCACACACCAATCTTTTCTGGAAACACCTTCATAGACACACCGAGAAGTAATGCTTCACCAGCTCTATGGGAATTCCTTAATCCAGTCAAGTCGAAGCCTAAAATTAACCATCACACAAACATAACTAAACTTACTTTTTCTGTGTTGCTGATGGTTACAAACAAATGTTTCACAATTCACGGGAACAATTCTTCAAAATATTAAAATCTTTTTTT
>NW_012102399.1:1131163-1139656 GCF_000951045.1 Mandrillus leucophaeus
ATTAAAATCTTTAACCAATTAGTGATTACTTTTTAGATTAACAAACATGTTGAGAAGAAGACATTAAACCTAAAAGTCATCCTTACCTGATGACAAATTGTGACATCAGATCTTCTAGAACCTGAAATTTCAATTTTGAAAAAAAAGAAAGTGTTGGTTAGAAAGAAGCAGTTAATTCTAGGTTACAGGTCTGTCATAGGAAAAATAGATCTAGTCAGAGCAATATGTTTGGGGCTTTGAATCATCTCAGAATAAATCAGATTGTCTGGGAAAAGAAGTCTGTGCAAGGGCTCTTGCAGACATCTTTTACCTGTTGCAATTTTGTATGATGCCCCAGTATTTGTAGCACAAGCATTTATTTTTGAGCCATGGTATCAGTTCCTGCTTTGATTCTTAACATTCTTTTTTATCTCAGTTAAGATCTCTATTATCCACTGCCTTATATTTTTGGTCATTTCATCAGAGGCATGATTATCAGTAGCTTTCTCTATATCGTTCATTATACCACACATATACTTTGTGCCAGCTTCTGGATTGTATATTTTACACATATGATTTCATTTACTCCCCAGAAAAAGTCTGAAGTGCACATATTATTTTGAATTACCACCTAATATTTTTACTAACACACTTGCTCCTTATATCCTTTAGCACCTTTAGTTTTGCTGTATATGGACAACTGTCCAGATGATCCCGATAGCTTCAATTAACTCCAGAACCTACAGTCTCCTCATTAGATTCTACTTGATGACTGCCAACTGATTGACTCAGTGAGTCAGTGGGTGAGGTGGTGTTCTGTTTATGGTCAGCATCTGGATCTAGGTTGAGTGTCTCTAGCCCTTATTCTTTAGCTCTGCATCAATAGTCTGTTATCTTATCTTATCTCATCTCATGTTAATTTTACTCAGTCATATCATTAACATGTTTTCTTGTCTCTAGCCCTTATTCTTCAGCTCTGCATTAACAGTCTGTTATCTTATCTCATCTGATCTTTCTATCTATCCATTTGTTTATTCGTCAATTTAGACTTGTTATTTAACATGTTTCTCAAGGATAAGCAAAAATAATTCTAGTACTTCCAACATCCCATAAAAGTGACTCTTAAGGGAAACTAGAGGCAGTCCTTAAATTCAGTGTTGATACTAACATAGAAAAATGTGACCCCTTACTAATGTGTCACAGTCAGAGAGTTCTGGCCAAAATAATTCCTATTTAGATACATTTCTGTTGTTCCTCTATACCTGTGAGTTTATCTGGATACAGTTTCAATACATAACAATGTTCCCTAAGTTCTCAATAAATAATCATACCAAGGTAAAGTCACAAGAAAAGGAATACTAGACTTTGAATAGAAGACCTTGACTTAATTTTTGGCTGTATTATATATTAGCTGAGTCTCCACACAACTCTACAAAACCTTCTGTGTCTCTGCTCCTTTATAAAATATGGGTTATATTATCAATTTATTCACAAGATTTTATAAAACAGTATATAGAAAAGACTATGAACTCAGGTACACAGTGAAATATTGGATTTGTAGGAAATAGATGGCACATTCAATGAGGCAATTACGGAAATTTATTAAAGAATTTATTTACAAGATATGCACAAGGTTAAGTGAAACTAACAAGAAGGAACTGTTACCATGGTTAGGCCAGAAGGAGCAAGAGAAGTGAAGCGTTTTTGGAATATAGAGAAAGAGTTCTGCCTGTTTGAAAGGACTGCCATACAGCAGTTCCGGCTTAAGTAGAGTTAGCTACAACTGCAAACTCTTACTTCATCTAGTACTACCAGACAAATCCATTAAGAAAAAAGAAATAGAGCCCAGTTGGTCTAGAGTTCTAGACAATGAAAGCCAGTCTTCTAGAGCAATGAGAGAGTAGATAAAGGATAAAAGCCAGCCTTCTAGAGCAATGAGAGAGTAGATAAAGGATAGAAATTGGATCAGGAGGGGCAAAGAGACTGTTCATCAGAATGCTCAAGAAATGTTCGTTGAATACAAAAATGTTGAATCTAAATCCTAAATCATTCTAAAGATACAATAGTAGGCCATGGACTGAGGACTGAAGGTTTGATGGCAAAGTGAAAAAAAATAAGATGGGAGGAGGTAATTAGGAAATTATACTATTTTGTTAAGGATTTAAAAGAATGAATAAATTAAAAAGCAATGGGAAAAAATGGAAAATAAAAACAGAAAAATAACATGGGACATTTGAGCAAGAGCAAGTGTATCACTACACTAAAAATAAAGTGTAGACTTTAAAATGAATATATCATGTTATATTATACTAGTCATTCTGTCATTTACACTAGTAAAGGCTTATTCAATTTTGAAACTTTAAAATAACTAAAAATAGAAAGTTGTTTATTGTGCTCTTGACTGAAACACATAGTCTCTGTTCCACATATGTATAGTCTTCCAAGGTACAGACAAATTTCTAGTTAAAATTTGGAAACTAAATTCAGTTTGGCATGGTCTTGATGCAATATTCAAATGAGTTAGATATCTATGCTACAAAATATAAGTTTGAGGGAGCTCAGCTTTCTAGGATGTTTCAAAAATGGAGATTTTTCTCTTAACCAAAAAAGTGAGTATTTTGCAAATTAAGTTGTTTGTATCTGTTTAAAAGGGGAGCTTAAAATCCATATAATTTACCTGTTTTCTGCCTGTGTATTTCTTTATTTTTATTTTTATTTTTTATTTTTTATTATTATTATACTTTAAGTTCTAGGGTACATGTGCATAACGTGCAGGTTTGTTACATATGTATACTTGTGCCATGTTGCTGTGCTGCACCCATCAACTCGTCAGCACCCAACTACTCTGCCTGTGTATTTCATCACGTAAGTATTGGAGTCTAACTGGGTAATTTCACAAGCATACACAAAAGCCTAGTGTGATGCAAGATCTAGTGCTCATTACTATGGAGGACACATAGAAAAATATGTAGGGGAGCCTGCTTTGCTTAGCATTTAGCTGAGACTAGTAGGAGGAAGAAAATACAAGAAACAACTAGAACTAAGACAACGAGAAATTAAAGGAAAGTTATATCAAAGATTATAATCACTTTGACCCAAAGGGAGTTTCGCTGATATTTGTGGTATTTAAGTTGGTTTGTAAGACAAGAAAAGGACAATATTTTGATGGAAATGGGAGAGTAGAAAAGGTTTTCTACATAACTAAGAAAAATAATATTACTAAACATTTACTGAGTGCTTACTGTGCATCAGGTATTGACTTAAACGCGTTCCATTCAATTAACTAATTACAATTCAATTTTACACAAAAAATGAATCATCAATTCTGCTAGACTATGTGGATACCCTTGTTTCTAAAGACTTAGGTTACCTACCATTCTGTGGGCTGAAAAAAGTATTTTTTCTCCTAACAGTCAAGCACCTAATAAAGAACAGTTTCATAATTTTTTGTGTATAATTTCATGATCTTAATAATTATCAAGCATGGGAAAAATGTTTATAATGTCTTCATGACAGATATAATCATTTTCCTAAAACAAGGTAAACAATATTCTCAATAAAAAAGAATGATTAGCTTCAAGCTCATAATAAAATTGGTGAAATTAAGCTGTTTAAGAATACATTTGGATAATCGTTAAGTATGAACACTAAATAAAAGTGCAAATTACAAAATAAAGTGTTATGAAATCTCTGATTATATTCTTCCAAAAGGGATGGTATTTACAAAAAAAATGCAGATTTTTATGACTTGATACATTCTAAAAATGTGGAGGTTCTTTGTAGAAATGACATATAACTACATGTAATAAAAGTACAATTCCCCAATATAAAGAAAGTGTGAGGCAAACTATATCTATCATTATATGTTTTATTTATTTTCACCTTTAACAAATGTAGCTCTCCAGATGCAAGCTACCTCATGTCAAATTTAGATATCAAGTAATTTCCAGAGAGTTATATGGAAAATGATTATGAAAATGGATTGGAAAGTGGAGGTGTAGACCAGAAAAATACTTTGAACCAACCAAAGGACCAATGATCTATGAATCTAGAAAAGACATGGAGAAGGCCGGATGCAGTGGCTCATGCCTATAATCCCAGCACATGGGAGGGCAGGCCAAGGAGGGCAGATAACCTGATGTCAGGAGTTTGAGACCTGCCAGGCCAACATGGTGAAACCTGGTCTCCACTAAAAAGACAAAAATTAGCCAGATATGGTGTCACGCACCTGTAGTCTCAGCTACTTGGGAGACCGAGGCTTGGAGAATCACTTGAACCCGGAAGGCAGAGGTTGCAGTGAGCCAAGATTGAGCCACTGTACTCCAGCCTGAGCAACAGAGTGAGACTCCGTCTCAAAAAGAAAGAAAGAAAAACAGACGTGGAGAACACTTAATTTTAAAAGTACAGTTGGTGCCTGACATAACAATGTCAATGATTGACTACTTATATGGCAGTGGTTCCATAAGATTATAATACCATATTTTTACTGTGCTTTAAAAATGTTTAGATATGTTTAGACACACAAATACTTCCATTGTATCAAAACTGCCTACAGTATTCAGTACAGTAACATGTTACGCAGATTTGTAGCCTAGGAACAATAGGCTATATCATCTAGTCTAGGTGTGTGGTAGGCTGTACCACCTCTCTTTGTGTAAGCACACTCTATGATGTTTGTACAACAATAAAATCACCTAATGGCACACTTCTCAGAACATATCTCTATTGTTAAAAGAGGCATGATGTAGTGGGAATCATGCAGTATGTAACCATTCAGATGGGCTTTTTCACCAGTAATATACATTTAAGTTTTCTCCTTGATTTTCATGACTTTTAGTACATTTCTATTTGGTGCTGAATAATATTCTGTTGTTTGGATGAACGTCAGTTTATTTATCCATTGAAATATGGAAGGGGATTGTGGTTGCTCCCAAGTTTGGGAAATTACGAATCAAGCTGATGTAAACATTAGTGTGTATGTTTTTGTGTGAACATAAGTTTTCAACTATTTTAGGTAAATACCAGGAAGTAAAATTGCTGGATCTTATAATAAGAGTAGGTTTAGTTTTGTAAGAAACTGCCAGACAAACTGTCTTCCAAAGTGACTGTACCATTTTGGATGCCCGCCAACAATGAATGATAGTTCCTTTTAGTCTACATCCATGCTACTTGTATTCTGGACTTTGACCATTCAAATAGGTATGTAGGGCTATCTTCTTTTTAAAAATTTTTAATTTTTGCAGGTACATAATGAGTGTATATATTTATAGTGTACATGAGATATTTTGATATAGGCATGCAATGCATAATAATCACATCATGGAAAATTGGATGTCCATCCCCTCAAGCATTTGTTCTTTGTGTTACAAACAATCCAATTATGCTCTTTTAGTTATTTTAAAATATACTATTAAATTACAATTGACTATAGTCCCCCTGTTGTGTTATCAGATATTAGGTCTTATTCATTCTTTCTGGCTATTTTTTTTGTACCCATTAACCATCCCCACCTCGCCTACACTTCTGCACTACCTTTCCCAGACTCTGGTAACCATTCTTCTATTCTCTATCTCCATGAATTCAATTGTTTTAATTTTTAGATCCCACAAATAAGTGAGAACATATGTTTGTCTTTTTGTGACTTATGTATTTCACTTAACATAATGACCTCCAGTTCCATCTATGCTACTGCAAATGACAGAACTCTCAAATGAAAGAATCACTGAATAGTACTCCATTGTATTAATCCATTCTCACGTTGCTATAAAGAACTTCCTGAGACTGGGTAATTTATGAAGAAAAGAGGTTTAATTCACGCACAGTTCTGCAGTCTGTACAGGAAGCATGTATAGAAAGGCCTCAGGAAATTTACAATCATGGTGGAAGGTAAAGAAGAGGAAGGAAGCACATCTTACACTGCCAGAGCAGGAGGAAGAGTGTACAGGGGGAAGTGCTCACACTTTTAAACAACCAGATCTCATGATAACTGACTCATTATCAGGAGAACAGCAAGAAGGAAGTCAACTCCCATGATTGAATAGCCTTCCACCAGGCTCCTCCAAAATTGAGGATTACAACTCAATATGAGATTTGGGTGGGAACACAGAGCTCTACCATATTATTCTGCCCTGTCTACTCCAAAATCTCATATCCATCTCACATTTCAAGACACAGTAATGCCTTCCCAACAGTCTCTCAGAGTTTTAATTCATTCCAGCACTAACTCAAAAGTCCAAGTCCAAAGTCTGATCTGAGACAAGGCAAATCTCTTCCATCTATGAGCCTGTAAAATCAAAAGTTAGTTACATCCAAGATACAGGAGGATACAGGCATTGGGCAATTGCTCCCATTCCAATGGAGAAATTGGCCCAAACGAAGGGGCTACAGGCCCCATGCAAGTCTGAAACCCAACACAGCAGTCATTACATCTTGAAGCTCCAAAATAATCTCCCCTTTGACTCCACATTTCACACCCAGACCTCACTAATGCAAGGGTTGGGTTCCCAAGGCCTTGGGTAACTCCACCCTTGTGGCTCTGCAGGGTAGAGCTCCTGCAGTCACTTTCATGGGCTGGCATTGAGTGCCTGTGGCTTATCCAATTGCACAATGCAAGCTTTCGGTGTATCTACCATTCTGGGTTTTGGAGGAGGTGGCTTTCTTCTCACAGCTCCACTAGGCAGTGCCCTAGTGGAGACTCTGTGTGGGGGCTCCAACTCCACATTTCACTTCCACACTGCCCTAGGAGAGGTTCTCCATGAGGGCTCTGCCCCTGAAGCAAACTTCTGCCTGGACATCCAGGCATTTCCATGTATTCTTTGAAATCTAGGCAAAAGATCTCAAGCCTCATCTCTTGCCTTATGCATACCCACAGGCTTACACCATGTGGAAGCTGCAAGGCTGGCAGCTTGCAACCTCTGGAGCAGCAATGTGAGATGTATCTGGGGCCCTTTTAGGCATAGCTGGAACTGGAGTGGCAGGGACACAGGGAGCTGTGTTCGGAGGTTGCACAGGGCAATGGGATCCTGTGTCCAGGCTGCAAAATCAAAGCCAAACCATATCATCCATTGTGTATATGTATCACATTTTCTTTATCCATTCATTTGTTTATGAATACTTAGGTTGCTTTCAAATCTTGGCTATTGTGAACAGTGTCACGACAACATAGGGGTATAGATATCTCTTTAATATACTGATTTCCTTTTTTTTTTTTTTTTGGTATATATCTTGTGAAAAACGGGTACAATGAACTTGAGAGTGCAGACACCTCTCAGAGGTGTTGATTTTATTTTTTTTTGGTACATACTCAGAAGTGGGATTGCTGGATCATGTGGTAGCTCTATTTATACATTTTTGAGGAACCTCCAAACTGTTCTCTGTAGCAGTTATACTAATTTACATTTTCATAAATAGTGTACGAGGGTTTTTCCTTTTCTTTTCATCCCCACCAGCATTTGTTACTGCCTGACCCTTGGATAAAAGCCACTTTAACTGATATCCATTGTAGTTTTGTTTTGCCTCTCTCTGATGATCCATGATGTTAAGTACTTTTTCATATGCTTGTTTGCCATTTGTATGTCTTCTTTTGAGAAATAGCTATTCAAATCTTTTGCCTATTTTTTGATCAGATTATTAGATTTTTTTCCATATAGAATTGTTTGAGTTTCCTATATATTATGGTTATTAATCCCTTCTCAGATGGGTAGTTTGAAAATATTTTTTCCCATTCTGTGGGTTGCCTCTTCATTTTGTTAATTGCTTCCTTTGTGGTGCAGATGCTTGTTAATTTGATGTGATTCTATTTGTCCATTTTTGCTTTGGATGTCTGTGCTTGTGGCATATTACTCAAGAAATTTGTACTCAGAGTCATGTTCTGGAGAGTTTGTCCAATTTTTTCTTGTTGCATTTTCATGGTTTGGGGTCTTATATTTAAGCCTTTAACCCACTTTGATTTGATTTGATTTTTCTATATGGCAAGAAATAGCAGTCCAGTTTCATTCTTCTGCATTTCGATATCCAGTTTTCTCAGCACCATTTATTGAAGAGACTGCCTTTTCTCCAATGTATGTTCTTGGTGCCATTATCAACCATGAGTTTACTGTAGGTATGTGGATTTGTTTCTGGGTCCTCTATTATGTTCCATTGGTCTATATGTCTGTTTTTATGCCAGTACAATGCTGCTTTGGTTAATAATTGCTCTGTGGTATAATTTAAAATCAGGCAATATGAGTCCTCCAGTTTTATTCTTTTTGCCCAGGCTTTAGCTATTCTGAGTCTTTTGTTGTTCCATATAAATTTTAGGAATCTTTAAAAATTTCTTTCAAGAATGTCATTGGAATTTTGATAGGGATTGCTTTGAATCTGTACACTGCTTTGAGTAGTATGGACATTTTAACGACATTGTTTCTTCCAATCCATGAACATGAAATATCACTCTATTTTTTGTGATCCCCTTCAATTTCTTTCATCTGTGTTATATGATTTTTATCATAGAGATCTATCACTTCTTTGGTTAAT
>NW_012102399.1:1140996-1141544 GCF_000951045.1 Mandrillus leucophaeus
CAACTTTTTTGAATATTTTAAGACTTTTTAAGGACCTAATATATGGACTATCTTTGAGAATGATCCACATGCTGAGAAGAGTATGTATTTGACAGGTGTTGTATAAAATGTTTTGTAAATATCTATTAGATCAATTTGTTCTATAGTGCAAATTACATTTAATATTTCTTTGTCAAAGATCTGTCCAATGCTGAAAGGGCAGTATTGAAATCTCCAGCTATAACTTAAACAAATTTACAAGAAAAAGCAAACAACCCTGTTAAAAAGTTGGCAAAGAACTTGAACGGACACCTTTCAAAACAAGTCATATGTGCAGCCAACAAGCATATATTAAAAAAAAAAAAAAAGCTCAATATCACTGATCATTAGAGCAATGCAAATCAAAACCTCATTGAGATACCATCTCACACCAGTCAGAACGGCCATTACTAAAATGTCAAAAAATAATAGGTCCTGGCAAGATTGCAGAGAAAAGGGAATGCTTTTACACTGTTGGTTGGAGTGTAAATTTGTTCAACCATTGTGGAAGATAGTGTGGCGATTCCTCA
>NW_012102399.1:1141594-1144485 GCF_000951045.1 Mandrillus leucophaeus
CAGGTTTTGAATTTCTTCATGGTTCAATCTTGGTAGGTTGTATGTGTCTAGGAATATATCCATTTCTTCTAAATTTTCAAATTTATTGGTATATAGTTGTTCATGGTAGCCACTAATGTTCCTTTGAATTCTGTGTTATCAATTATAATGTGTTTTTTTTAATTTCTGATTTCACTTATTTGGGTCTTCTCTCTTTTTTGACTAAAGGGTTTTCCATTTTGTTTATTTTTTCAAAAAAACAATTGTTTTTTTGTTTCATAGATCTTTTGTATTGTTTTCATCATTTCAAATTCATTTATTTCTGCTCTGATTTGTATCTCTTTTCTTCTCTTACTTTTGAGTTTAGTTTCCTCTTGCTTTTCTAGTTATTTAAGATGCTATTTCATTCATTTATTTATTTGAAGTTTTCTTCTTTTTTGATATAGGCACTTACAGCTGTGAACTTTACTCAGTACTGCTTTTGCTGTATCCCACAAGTTTTTGGATGCTGTGTTAAAATTATTATATGTTTAAAAAATTATTTAAACTTTCTTCTTAATTTCTTCATTGATTCACTAGTCATTCAGGAGCATACCATTTAATATTCATGTTTTCATATATATTCTAACATTCTAACATTCTAACATACCTTTAGCTATTGACTTCTAGTTTTACTCCACTGTGGTGAGATAAGATGCTTGATATTATTTCAACTTTTTTGAATATTTTAAGACTTTTTAAGGACCTAATATATGGACTATCTTTGAGAATGATCCACATGCTGAGAAGAGTATGTATTTGACAGATGTTGTATAAAATGTTTTGTAAATATCTATTAGATCAATTTGTTCTATAATGTAAATTACATTTAATATTTCTTTGTCAAAGATCTGTCCAATGCTGAAAGTGCAGTATTGAAATCTCCAGCTATAACTTAAACAAATTTACAAGAAAAAGCAAACAACCCTGTTAAAAAGTTGGCAAAGAACTTGAACAGACACCTTTCAAAACAAGTCATATGTGCAGCCAACAAGCATATATTAAAAAAAAAAAAAAAAGCTCAATATCACTGATCATTAGAGAAATGCAAATCAAAACCTCATTGAGATACCATCTCACACCAGTCAGAACGGCCATTACTAAAATGTCAAAAAATAATAGGTCCTGGCAAGATTGCAGAGAAAAGGGAATGCTTTTACACTGTTGGTTGGAGTGTAAATTTGTTCAACCATTGTGGAAGATAGTGTGGCGATTCCTCAAAGACCTAAAGACAGTTGTATCATTTGACCCAGCAATTCCATTACTGGATATATACCCAAAGGAATACAAATTTTTATGTTATAAAGACACATGCATGTGTATGTTTGTCACAGCACTATTCATGATAGCAAAGACATGGAATCAACCTAAATGCCCATCAATGGTCGACTGGATAAAGAAAATGTG
Source organism: Mandrillus leucophaeus (assembly GCF_000951045.1). NCBI lineage: Eukaryota > Metazoa > Chordata > Mammalia > Primates > Cercopithecidae > Mandrillus > Mandrillus leucophaeus. The sequence continues at coordinate 1,143,020 of NW_012102399.1, forward strand.
ATATATATATAGATATGCAGCCATGAAACAGAACAAGATCATGTCTTTTGCAGGAACATGGATGCAGTTGGAAGTTATCATTCTTAGCAAACTAACAAAAGAGCGGAAAACCAAATACCACACGTTCTCACTTATAAGTGGTACCTAAATGACAAGAATACATGGACACATGGGTGATAGCAGGGGGAATAACAGACACTGGAACCTATCAGAGGGTGGAGGGTGGGAGAAGAAAGGGAATCAAGAACAATAACAAATGGGTACCAGACTTAATATCTTGGGGATGAACTAGTCTCTACAACAAATCCCGGTGACAGAGTTTGCCTATGTAACAAGCCTGCAAATGTACCCCTGAAGTTAAACTTGGGGTTTGTCTCTCTCCTTAGCTCTAATAATATATATATTTATATATCTGAGTGTTTTAGTGTTGGGTGCATATATATTTAAAATTATAATATCCTCTTGCTGAACAGACCCCTTTATCATTATACAATTACCTTCTTTGTCTCTTCTTACAGTTTTCGTCTTGAAATCAATTTTGTCTGATATAAGAATAGTTAATCCCATGCTTTTCTGGTTTCCATTGGCATAAAATATCTTTTTCCATCCCTTTATTTTCAGTCTACATGGATCTTTTTAGGTGACTTATGTTTCTTATAGGCAACAAATCATCAGGTCTTGTTTCTTCATCCGTTCAGTCACTCTGTGTTTTTTGATTGGAGAGTTTAGTCCATTTACATTTAATATTATTATTGATAAGTAGGAAATTACCCCTGCCATTATGTTATTTCTTCTTTTGATTGTTTTGCAGTCTTTTCTTTCTTCTTTCTTTTATCCCTGTCTTCTGTTTGGTAAAGGAGATTTTGTCTGGTGATATGCTATAATTTCTTGTTTTTATTTTTTGTGTGTTCTTTGATTTGAGATTACCATGAGGTTGTTGTGGGAAGTCAGGGACACCAAATGGAGGGACCGGCTGGAGCCAAGGCAGAAGAACATAAATTGTGAAGATTTCATGGACATTTATCCGTTTCCAAAATTAATACTTTTATAATTTCTTATGCCTGTCTTTACTGCAATCTCTGAACATAAATTGTGAAGATATCATGGACATTTATCACTTCCCCAATGATTACTCTTATAATTTCTTATGCTTGTCCTTACTTTAATCTCTTAATCCTGTCATCGTCATAAGCTGAGGATATATGTCACCTAAGGATTCTGTGATGATTGTGTTAACCATACAAATTGTTTGTGAAACATGTGTGTTTGAACAATATGAAATCAGTGCACCCTGAAAAAGAATAGAATAACAGAGATTTTCAGGGAATGAGGAAAGATAACCACAAGGACTGACTGTCTGTGGGGTCGGGCAGAATACAGTCATATTTTTCTTCTTGCAGAGAGCCCATAGTTGGACGTGTGCATAGGAGAAATATCACTGAATTCTTTTTCCAGAAAGGAATATT
>NW_012102399.1:1147630-1150790 GCF_000951045.1 Mandrillus leucophaeus
GAAAATTGGCTAGCCATAAGTAGAAAGCTGAAACTGGATCCTTTCCTTACTCCTTATACGAAAATTAATTCAAGATGGATTAGAGACTTAAATGCCTTGTAATCTTTTATTGCCCTTTGAAGCATGTGATCTTTGTGACTCACTCCCTCTTCATACACCCCCTCCCCTTTTAGAATCCCTAATAAAAACTTGCTGGTTTGTGGTTCAGGTGGGCATCAGAGAACCTGCCGATATGTGATGTCACCCCTGGCAGCCCAGCTGTAAAATTTCTTTCTTTGTACTTTTTCTCTTTATTTCTCAGACTGGCCAATACTTAGGGAAAATAGAAAGAACCTACATTGAAATATTGGGGGCTGTTTCCCCTGATAGCTTGCAAAAACTATATTATAACCTATTATTTTAAACTGATGACAACTTAACACTGATTGCATGTAGAAACATACAAATATGTGAAAAAAGAACTAACAAAAATTCTACAGTTTAACTTAATTCCCCCACTTTTTAATGTTTTGTTGTTTCTCTTTATGTCTTATTGTACTTTCTGTGTCTTGAAAACTCAAAACAGCATTTTAAATTTTCTGAAAAGTCATATATCTCTTTTTCCAGGATTGGTCCCTGGTGCCTTATTTAGTTCATTTATTGAAGTATGTTTTCCTGGATGGTCTTGATACTTGTAGATGGTTGTCTGTGTCTGGGCATTGAAGAGTTAGGTGGTATTGTAGTCTTCATAGTCTGGGCTTGTTTGTATCTTTTTTCTTTGGGAGGGTGTATTAGTTTGTTTTCACACTGCTATAAAGAACTACCTGAGACTAGATAATTTATGAAGAAAAGAGGTTCAATTTACTCACAATTCCACAGGCTTACCAGGAAGCATGGCTAGGAGGCCCCAGGAAACTTACAAATCGTGGTGGAAGGTGAAGGAGAAACAATTATGTCTATGTCTTACCATGGTGGAGTGAGAGAGAGAGTGAAAGGGGGAGTGCTACACACTTTCAAACAACCAACCAGATCTTGGAAAACTCACTCACTATCATGAGAACAGCAAGGGGAAGTTTGCCCCCATGATTCAATTACTTCCCTCTCCCAACACGTGGGGATTTAATTTGAAACGAAGTTTGAGTAGGAACACATAGCCAAATCATGTCGGAGGACTGTCCAGGAATTTGAAGGGACCTGGGCCTCAAGCCCAATAACACTGTAGTTTTTGCAGGCTTCTTGTTAGCAATACAAGACTGTCTCTCCAGTCTTTCTCAATGCCTCTTCTGGTGATATGAAATTAAAACCTGGTACTGTGATTGCTGACTTGATTTTTGGTTCTTGTCATGATGCTTTTCTGTGTGCAGATAGTTGTTAAAATTTGGTGTTCCAACAGTGGGGGCAAACAGTGTAGGCTTTTATTCTGCCATCTTACTCAGCTTTATCTTTTTTGTCTTAATTTGTAATTATATAATAGCACTGGATGTTAAACATACTTTTGTGTATTTATTTGTCATGTGTATATTCTCTTTGTTGAGGCGTCCATTCAGATCTTTGGCCTATTTTTTAATTGTATTTTTCTTATTGTTGAATTTTGAAAGTTCTTTGTATATTTTTAGATAACAATTCTTTATCAGACATAGGTTTTTAAGTATTTTCTCCCACTCTGTGGGTTATCTGTTTATTCCTTTGTCAGTATCTTTTAGAGAGCAGAATTTTTATGATTTTAATACAGTTCAGTTTATCAATTACATCTTTCATGGATCATGCATTTGATGCTGGACCTAAAAAGTTATTGACAAACCCAAAGTGACTGAGATTTTTTCCTATGTTATCTTCTAGAAGCTTTATACTTTTGTGTTTTACATTTAAATAAAACACAAAATTCATTTTGAGTTAGTTTTTGTGAAAGGTGTAAGTTATGTGCCTAGGTTCATTTTTTTTTTTTTTTTGGTGTGTAGATATGTAGTTGATCCAGCACCATTTGTAGAAAAGACTAGCTTTTTTCCTCTATATTGTCTCTGCTCCTTTGTCAAAGATTAGGTGACTATATGTATGTGGGTCTCCATCTGCTCTCTATTCTGTTCCATTGATCTGTTTGTGTATTCTTTTGCCAATACTATACCTTTTTTTAATTTAAGAGGTGGGTCTCACTCTGTCACCCAGGATAAAGGGCAGTGGCATGACCACAGCTTTTTGGAGTCCCAAACTCTTGTGTTCAAACAATCCTCCTGCCTCAGCCTCCCAAGTAGCTGGAACTTGCAGGCACATGCCATCATGCCACTGTGTCTGGCTTTCATTTTTTGTAGAGATGGGGTCTTGTTATATTGCCCAGGCTGGTCTCAGACTCCTGATCTCAAGTAATTCTCCCACCTAAGCCTCCAAAAATTCTGGGATTACAGGCATGAGCCAGCACACCTGGCCCAATACCACACTGTCTTGATTGTTGTAGCTTGATAGTAAGCCTTGAAATCAGTCCCCCAACTTTATTCCTCTTCAATATTGTGTTGGCTTATCAGGGTGTTTTATCTCTACATATAAACTTTACAATTAGTTTGTTAATATCCTCAAAATAACTTGCTAGGATTTTAATTAAAATTGCATTGACTTTATACATTCAGTTTGAAAGAATTGGCATCGTGACAATATTGTGTCTTCTTATACTTTTTTTTTTTTACTTTAAGTTCTAGGGTACATGTGCACAATGTGCAGGTTTGTTACACAGGTATATATGTGTCATGTTGGTTTGCTGCACCCATCAACTTGTCATTTACGTTAGGTATTTCTCCTAATGCTATCCCTCCCCCAGTTCCCCACCCCCGTGACAGGCCCTGGTGTGTGATGTTCCCTGCCCTGTGTCCAAGTGTTCTCATTGTTCAGTTCCCACCTCTGAGTGAGAACATGCAGTGTTTGGTTTTCTGTCCTTTGACAGTTTGCTGAGAATGATGGTTTCCAGCTTCATCCATGTCCCTGCAAAGGACATGAACTCATCCTTTTTTATGGCTGCATAGTAATCCATGGTGTATATGTGTCACATTTTCTCAATCCAGTCTATCATTGATGGACATTTGGGTTGGTTCCAAGTCTTTGCTATTGTGAATAGTGCTGCAATAAACATACATGTGCATGTGTCTTTATAGTAGTGTAATTTATCATCCTTTGGGTATATATCCAGTAATGGGAT
>NW_012102399.1:1151750-1153327 GCF_000951045.1 Mandrillus leucophaeus
TATTTAAAGTGATTATTAATATACTTGATTGATATTTATCATATTTGCTATTCTTTTCTATTTTTTAACTTTGTCCTTTGTTCCTATTTTTGTCTTCCACTGTTTTTCTTTTTTGTGTGTGTGGTTTTAATTAAGCATTTAATATGATTTCATTTTTATCCCTTTCTTAGTATATCAGTTATACTTCTTTATGTTTTACTTTTTAAAGAGGTTGCCCTTATTCTAATATATGTTTATAACTAATCAAAATGCACTTTAAAAGAACACTATGCAGCTTCATGGGTAATGCAAATATCTTATAATTCTAACTTCTTCCTCTTGTCCCTTGTATTACTGCAGCCATTCACTTCACTTGTATATAAACACACACACACACACACACACACACGCATACGTAATCAAATGTATTGTTGCCTTCTTTAATTTGAGCAAGATTTATCTATTAGATTAATTAGAAATAAGAAATATCCAAGTTTTTACTTTACCTTCACTATTCTTTCTCCAATGCTCTTTTTATATTGATTCAAGTTTCTGACATATATTATTTCTTTCTTTGTTTAAACATAATTTTTATTTGATACGCATTGGTATTTAGACATATTCAGACACAGATTGTATCACAGATCACTCTTTTAAATACTTTATGTTAAGTACATATATATAAGGGAAATAAATTGTATCTAGTACTCCTTCAAATGAAGTATCAAATTCTTCTGAATCAATTTTTGACTTGGTTATCAGTACTGTTCTATGCATTGGTGACAGAGAATTTCTTTTTCTTTTAATTGACAAATAATAATTGTATATACTTATGGAGTACAACGTGATGCCTTGATACGTATATATGTTGTAAAGTGAGCAAATCAGCCTATTAACCACACACACACGCTCACACACACACACATCTCCTTACATATTTATCATTTCTTTGTGGTGAGACTATTTAAAATCTACTCTGAACATTTCTTAAAAGTATGCTCCACTGTTTTTATTTATTTCAATAGTTTTTAGGGAACACATGGTTTTTGGTCACATGGATAAATTTTTCAAGAGTGATTTCTGAGATTTTGGTGTACTCGTCACCCAAGCAGTGTACAAGGTACCCAATGTGTATCATTTTATCCCTCACTCCCCTCCTACGCTTTCTCTGGAGGCCGCAAAGTTCATTATATCATTTTTATATCTTTGTGCCCTCATAGCTTAGCTTCCACCTCTAAGTGAGAGCATACAATATTTGGTTTTCTATTCCTGAGTTACTTCACTTAGAATAATGGTCTTCAACTCCGTCCAGGTTACTGCAAATGACATTATTTCATTCATTTTTATGGCTGAGTAGTATTCCATCATGTGTGTATATACACACACACCCTTCACACACACACACACACACACACATATGCACACCACATTTTCTTTATTCACTGCTGACAGATGGACATTTAGGCTGGTTTTATATTTTTGCAATTGCCAATTGTGCTGCTATAAACATGCATATGCAGTTTCTTTTTCATATAGTGACTCCTTTTCTTCTGGATAGATACCAGAAGTGATACTGCTGAATCAAATGGTAGTTGTGG
>NW_012102399.1:1153752-1162672 GCF_000951045.1 Mandrillus leucophaeus
TTTTTTTTTTCATATGTCTGTTGGCCATTTGAATATCTTCTTTTGAGAATTGTCTATTCGTGTCCTTTGCCCACCTTTTGATGGAATTAGTTGTTTTTCTTTTTTCTTACTGATTTGTTTGAGTTTTTTTTTATAGATTCTGGATATTAGTTCTTGTCAGATACATAGTGTATTAGTCTGCTCTCACACTGCTATGAAGAGATACCAGAGACTGGGTAATTTATTTTAAAAAAAGGTTTAATTGACTCACAGTTCCACATGACTGGGGAGGCCTCAGGCAACTTATAATCATGGCAGAAGGCATCTCTTCACAGGGCAGCAGGAGAGATAATGAGAGCAGAGTGAAGGTGGGAGCTCCTTGCAAAACCATCAGATCTTGTGAAAAGTCACTATCATGAGAACAGTATGGGGGAAATCACCCCCATGATTTAATTATCTCCACTTGGTCCTGTGCTTGACATGCATGGATTATTACAATTCAAGGTGAGATTTGGGAGGGGACACAAAGCCAAACCATATCACATAGTTTGAGAAGATTTTCTTCCACTTAGTGGGTTATCTGTTTACTCTGTTGATTGTTTCTTTTGCTGTGCAGAAGCTTTTTAGTTTAATTAGGCCACTCTATTTACTTTTGCTTTTGTTTCATATGCTTTTGGTTCTTGATCATAAACTCTTTGTCTAAGCCAATGTCTACAAGAGTTTTTATGGATGTTATTCTCTAGAATATTTATGGTTAGAGCTCCCAAATTTATAAAACGGTTACTACTAGACCACAGAAATGAGACATACAGCACCATAATAACAGTGGGGGACTTTCATACACCACTGACAGCATTAGGTCATCAAGACAGAAAGTCAACAAAGAAACAATGAGCTTAAACTGTACCCTAGAACAAATGGATTTAATATATATGTACAGAACATTCCACCCAACAACTGCAGAATATACATCATTTTCATCAGCACATGGAACATTCTCCAAGATAGATCATACAATAAGTCACAAAAACAAGTCTCAATAAATTTCAGAAAAGCAAAGTTATATCATGTGTTCTTTCAGAAAACAGTGGAATAAAACTAGAACTTAACTCCAAAAGGAACTATCAAGACTATGCAAATACACAGAAATTAAATAATCTACTCTTGAGTGATATTTGCATCAACAATGAAATCAAGATGGAAATTAAAATTTCTTTGAATTGAATGATAATAGTGACAAAATTTACCAAAACCTCTGGGATACAGCAAAAGCACTTTTAAGAGGAAAGCTCATAACATTAAATGCCTACATCAAAAAGTCTGAAGAAATACAAATAGACCATCTAAGATCACACCTCAAGGAACTAGAGAAACAAGAACAAACCAAACCCAAACCCAGCAGAGGAAGAGAAATAACAAAGATCAGAGTAGAATGAAATGAAATTGAAGCAAAACCAAACAACAATAACAACACCAACAAAATAATAATAAAAACATAAATGAAACAAAAAGTTGATTCTTTGAAAAGATAAATAAAATTAATAGATCATTAGTGAGATTAGCCAAGTAAAGAAGAAAGAAGATCTGAATAATTAGATTTGGATCAGTTAGACTCAAATAATTAGATGGGATCAATTAGAAATCAAACAGGAGATATTACAACTGATACCACACACACACAAAGTCATTCAAGGCTACTATGAACACCTTTATGTGCACAAACTAGAAAATACAGAGATGTGCAATATAAATTCCTGGAAATATACAATCTTCTTAGATTAAATCAGGAAGAAATAGAAACTCTTAATGGATCAATAACAAGTATCAAGATTGAAACAGTAATAAAAAAGTTGTCAACAAAATAAGTTTAGGACCAGATGGATTCACAGTTGAATTCTATCAGACATTCAAAGGAAATTTGTATCAATCTTAGTGAAACTATTCCAAAAGATAGAGAAAATAGGAATTCTCTCTAAATCATTCTATGAAGCCAGTATCACCCTAATTCCAAAATCAGGACATGACATAACAGAAAAAGAAAACCACAAACCAGTGTGCTTGATGAACATAGATTCAAAAATCTCCAAAAAATTCTTGTGAACTTAATCCAACAGCATATAAAAAAGACAATGCATAGTGATCAAATGGGGTTCATACCAGGAATGAAGGGATGGCTTACCATACACAAGTCAATAAATGTGATATCTCAGATAAACAGAATTAAAAACAAAAATCATGTGATTGTCTCAATAGACACAGAAAAAGCATTTGACAAAATCCAGCATCACTTTATGATAAAAACCCTCAGCAAAATTGGCATAAAATGAACATACATATAGGTATGGTTTTTCTAAGAACCAGCTTTTAAAAGCCATCTATGATAAAACCACAGCCAACATTACAGTGAATGCGAAAAAGCTGAAAGCATTCCCCCTGAGAAGTGGAACAAGACAAGGATACTAACTTTCACTGCTTCTATTCAACATAGTGCTGGACATCCTAGCCAGAACAATCAGACAAGAGAAATAAATCTTTCCAAATCAGTAAAGAAGAAGTCAAACTGTCACTCTTCAATGATGATATAATAATATACCTAAAAAACCCTAAGGACTCATCCAAAAAGCTCCTAGGTCTGATAAATGAATTTAGTAAAGTTTCAAGACACAAAATTAATGTTCACAGATAACTGCTATACACCAACAACGACCAAGCTGAGAACCAAATCAAGAACTCAATCCCTTTCTACAACAGTTACAAACAAAATAAAATACTTAGGAATATATCTATCCAAGGAGGTGAAAGATCTCTGCAAGGAAAACTACAAAACACTTCTGAAAGAAACCATAGACAACACAAACAAATGGAAAAACATCCCATGATCATAGATGGGTAGAATCAATATTGTAAAAATAACCAAACTGCCAAAAGCAATCTACAGATACAATGCAATTTCCATCAAAATAACATCATCATTCTTCACACGACTGGGAGAAAACAATCCAAAAATTCATACGGAACCAAAAAACAGCCCACAGAGCCAAAACAAGACTAAGCAAAAAGAACAAATCTGGAGGCATCACATTACCTAACTTCAAACTATACTACAAGGCTATAGTTACTGAAACAGCATGGTACTGGTATAAACATAGGCACATATACCAATGGAACAGAATAGAGAACCCAGAAATAAAGCCAAATACTTACAGCCAACTAATCTTTGACAAAGTGAACAAAAACATAAACATAAAGTGGGCAAAGGACAATGGTGCTGGGATAATTTGCAAGTCACATGTAGAAGAATGAAACTGGATTCTCATCTCTCACCTTATACTAAGATCAACTCAGGATGGATCAGACTTAAGTATAAGACCTGAAATCAAAATATTTTCTATCTTTCTAAAGGCCTTTTTTTTTTTTTTTTTTTTTTTTTTTAGACAGAGTCTCACTCTGTCATCCAGGCTGGAGTGCACTGGTGTGATCTCGACTCATTGCAATCTCTGCCTCCCGGATTCAAGTGACTCTCCTGCCTCAGCCTCCCAAGTAGCTGGGAGTATAGGCATATGCCATCACGCCCAGTTAATTTTTTTTGTATTTTAGTAGAGATGAGGTTTCACCAGGTAGGCCAGGATGGTCTCGACCTCCTGACCTCGTGAACTGCCCCCATTAGCCTCCCAAAGTACTGGTTTAAAGTACCTTTAAAATTTCTTGCAAGGCAGGTCTACTGGCAACAAATGTCTTCAATGTTGTTTGTCTGAAAAAGTTTTTATTTTTCCTTCACTTTTAAAAGATAACTTCACTGAGTATAGTGTTCTAGATTTGTGTTTTTAAATTTTACTTCATTTTAAATATAAAATATACATATATCATTTACCATCTTTACCATTTGTAAGTGTGAGGTTCGGTGGTAATAAGTACATTTAATTATTTTTCCCCTTACCTTATTCCCCTTTCTGGTCTCTGGTAATCACTGTTCTACTCTTTATCTTTATGAAACATGTTTCATCTTTTAGTTTCCACATATGTCTGAGAACATGCAACATTTTTCTTTCTGTTCTTGGCTTATTTCACTTAACATAGTCAACTTCAGTTCTATCAATGTCGCTGCAAATGGCAGAATGTTATTATTTTTAACGGTTGAGTAAAATGGTGTACATAATACCATACTTCATTCATTCGTTGATGAGCACTTAGGTTAATTTCATATTTTGACGATTGTAAATAGTGCTACAACAGACATAGAAGTACAGATATCTCTTTGATATATTGTTTTCCTTTCGCCTATACCCAGTAGTGGAATTGCTGGCTCACATGGTAGTTCTACTTTTAGCTTTTTGAGGAATCTCCATCCTGTTCTCCATAGTGATTCTACTAATTTGCATTCCCACCACAGTGTTTGAGGGTCCTCCTTTCTCCATGTCATTTCCAGCATCTCTTATAACCTCTCTTTTTGATACAAGTCATTTTAACTGGAGTGAGATATCTCATTGTGGTTTTGATTGCATTTCTATGATAATTAGTGATGCTGAACATTTTTCGTATGCCTGTTAGACATTTTTATGTCTTCTTTTGAGAAATATCTGTTCAGATCTTTTGCCAATTTTAAATCGATTTGTTGTTTTATTTTTTCTTTTGCTATTCAGTTATTTGAGCTCCTTCTATATTCTGGCCATTAATTTATTTTCCTATAGGAAGTTTGCAAATATTTTTTTCCCATTCTGTGGGTTATCTCTTCATTTTGTTGATTGTTTTCTTTGCCTTCCAGAAGCTTTTTAGCTTGATATAATCCCAATTGTCCATTTTCACTTTGCTTGACTGTGCTTCTGAGGTCTTACACAATAAATCTTTCCTCAGACCAATGTCCTGAAGCATTTCCTCAATGTGTTCTTCTAGTAGTTTTATAGTTTGAGGTCTTACATTAAGTCTTCAACTCACTTTGATTTGATTTACGTGTATAGTGAGAGATAGGGGTCTCATTCTTCTGCATTTAGTTATCCGCTTTTCCCAGAATCATTTATTATAGTGTTGCTATAATAAATGCTATAAAGCATTTATTATATTACTTATATTGTTACATATACATTATATATAATAGAATGAATGCTATGATGCATTTATTATATTACTTATATTGCTATATACACATTATATCTAATATATAAATTATAGTAATATGATATATTATTATATTACTATAATGTATTTATAGCACTGCTATAATAAATACATCTCTCTCACCCATTGACTGGATCTCCCTGGAGTTTTTCCCTCTCAAGCTTGTTTTCACTGAATCTCCAGCAATTCATCAACTACAGATCGGATTTTCCCGCCCCAGCACTGGTTCCTGTGGAGGTTTCAGCATGTGGGTTTCTTCTTCCCTAAGTTTTAATTCTCTGTATTTGCCTGTTGTTCTCTCCAATTTTGGAGGCAGAGGTTTGCCCTGTGATCTCACATGTCATATGGCTCTCAGAAGTGTTGATTTTTCAGTTTGTTCAGCTTTTGGGTGGTTGTTAGGATGTAGTGGTGGCTTCCAAACTTCTTACAAGCCAATCCAGAATCTGGAAGACCATTTGTATTGTCATTTAATTATTGTTCTCAAGTTTGTTTTCCTGGTACTGGGAACTTTGTGACAAGACGGCATTGAATATGCAAAAGTTTAATTACCTCAATTGTTTGATTAAGCAACTGATTTGAGGATTGGTCAGCGAGAGTGAGAAGTCAGCCACAATAATTTTAGATTAATAACAATTTAGAAGGTCAATGTTGATTCTGTTGCTTGTGCCAGTAAACAGTGGGTGAAATCTGAAGTCTTTCAGACATCAAGATACAAAATGAAAATAATCACTTCTACTCTCAGATGTTTTTAAATAGTTATATGTTAATCATTATAGATAAAGCTTCTATTATGTCCTGACAAAAAGGTGTACCTTGGATGGCAAATCTGGAAACTTTCAATACTGAATTTAACTGTAAAGGCACATACGTATGGTGCTATTTAGAATTTTTTGCATTTAAGATTTTTGAATGGGTAATCGAAATCATTAATGTAGAAGTTTTCATATTTACCTTGAGCACAAAGATTTTTGTAAACTGGTTTTTAAGAAAAAAGTAGGATTTTAAAAGGAGCAATGAAATATATTGTTTAGCATGCATGTTTGACACTTCAGGTTTATTGATATGTTCTGCCTTTTATAAGATGAATACTATGAAAAATGACAGAGAAGCGATTGCACGTCACTATCTCTGTTCTATCCATGTACTGCCAGTGGGCAAAGATTTCTCATTTCATACATCATTTACAACTTCCTACAGTAATTTTACACAGTTCATATCCTTGGTGCAAGGCATAGCAATTATCTATACACATATATGCAGGCATAACGAATATGAAAACCATGCAGTTCTATAAAGAGTTCCAAAGTTCACACACTCCAACCAATAAAGTTGGTGAAAACCAATAAGTTACCTAATTTAAAAACTTTTTTTATTTTAACTATTACTCTGTTGTGCACCTCTGAACCATGTTATCTCATGAGGTCTTCTTTTAGACTACTGAGTATAATAGTAAAATGCTATCTTCAGTTTTTCCAAGGTACTTTTGTATTCCAAAAGTTACATGAAAAAAGAATAATATTAATTTTTTTCTATCTACTTTTACACTTTTTCTTTCTAAATAGGTAAGAAAAATAAAATATTGCATTCTGGAGTGAGAAAAAATTAAAATTCAATGATTTTTAGTTTTAAATATAAAAAAAGTTGAAGTTTGATGACATTTGACTATTTTGAATTTTCTGAAGTTAATTAAAGTTGCCACGATTTTATTAAACTTTTCAACTAATATTGTACACATAACATTTACAGAGATTGTAAAATCCTGAACTGGTACATAATTAATGATACCCAGAAATAAACTTTGAACTCTTTCGTGTGTTATGTATGATCTAGGATTAAATTTTACTTTTTAAATTTTACTTTTTTTTTTTCAAATTTTGGTCTAAAAAAATATAGTGGCTTCCATTATATGTGGGTAGAACAATGAGTAGTAACTAGATTCTTTCAAAACTACAGAAATTAATGCTTTAGATTCAGCAAACACTTTTGAGTTATGCTAGCTATTCATTAATGAATAAATACCCTATCTCCTTTCAAAAATTACTTGATATATTGACACCGTATATTCCTACTCCTTCAAAATCATAATTTCTTCAGATTCTTTTCAAAAATCACTGCTTCAAATTTTCTTTTATTAATCTTTACTTGGTATCCATGCTACATCAGAAAGTATAACATTATATGGAGAAGTGAATGTTTCTCAAAGCTAGGTTCTTATAGTCTAAGACAAGACAGAACAAATAAGTGATATATCCTACCTCTGTGACTCAGTTACTAAGTTGTGGTAAATGCACAAAAAAATTAGAGGCCTATGTTCATTAGTTAAACTCAGAAGAGATTTCTAGTGCTATTCTGCCATTATCCACTTTTTTTGTCCTTGGTTTAGCCTCTTTTTGTACTTCAATATCTTCATCTATAAAGTGAAGCAAACTGGATGATTTTATATTTTCTTCATATAAGCAAATCTGCTTATATGATCTGCTTATATGATCTGCTTTATTGGCCATGACTCGAGGAATATTTGATGTCTAGAAAGGAAACAATATGGCAATTTTCTGAAGGGTACAAAATTAAGACATGGCTTTTTAAAATCAAGATTGTTTTAAAGACTATTGTATTTCACTTCATCTGCCTATAATCTTAGTAATATTACAGTCAATGACAAATATTAACCATAGAAATAATTCCATTGTATCTTAATTTTATGAGTAATCACATTTTAAAAATAGGCCAGCATTTTCATTGAACACTCAAATCCATATATCTGCTTTCTACAGTTAGTTTCCTTTTGAAGGTCATTTAGTAGGCCTCTTAGAATGCCTGAATAACATAGGAATAAAGTAAATGTCCATTCAAGTGTGATTTAGAGTTCTTGAAATGGAGAATGAAGTCAAAAGCAGTTCTTTTAATGATCTTAAACATGGAAATGACTGTACAAAAGCTTCACTGATGACTTCTTATAGCATTGACCCTAAAGTTATAGAAAGAGCTATAATAGCAATGTACACACCACAGATGTAGAAAGTCACATTAGTAAATTTCTAGAGGCTAAGTAATTTCTTCTCCTTTTCTAATGTTGAAATTCTAACCAAAGCTATTTTTGCTTACAATGCTCACTCTTTACTACACACAAATAAAAGAAAAAGTGAAATTGTCAGGCAAAAAAAAATTGAAAAACAATGATAATATAATTAAACCATAATCAGGTTTTACCTCTTCCTTGTTGATTTTATACTAATGATATATTATCATTCCTTCATCAATATATATTCATTCAGGTCCTCTGAGTACACAAAAACTAACTAAATCTTAACCAGCTAAACCAACTTAAATTAATCAGCTAAATTATTTGACAATAATTAAAATCAGTGTTAGATTCCTGCTATAATAAGGCTGAGTACATGTATTATTTTTCTATTGTATAGCAAGTAATCATAAATGTAGTGGCTTAAAACAATAGACATTTGTTATCTAACAGTTTCTTTAGGTTAAGAGTCTGAACACAGATTAGCTGAATTCTGTGAAAGACTGCAGTCAAAGTCTTGTTCAGGACTGGGTTTTTATCTGAAGGGCTGACTGTGGAAGGACTCACGTCCAAATCCACTTAGGTTACTACCATGATTCATTTCCTTGTTGTTGCAGGATGGAGGACCTCATTTTCTTGCTGGTTGTCAACTGGAGATCCTTGCAGGCTGTTGACTGGAAGCCTTTCTCAGCTCCTAGATGCTGCCCTTAATTCCTTGCTACATATGCCTTCTAACATTGCTGCTTGCTTCATAAAAGCCAGAAAGTAAAGTAAGTGTGTGTGTGTTGTGTGTGTGTGTGTGTGTGT
>NW_012102399.1:1163654-1288419 GCF_000951045.1 Mandrillus leucophaeus
ATCTTCTAATGGCTTATCTCAAGACAGCTAAATCTAGCAAGATTTTAATTTAATGTAAATGTGTTTTTGAGTATCTTCTCTAAACAAGGCGGTAGAAACTAGTAGGGTTCTAGAGTCAGATACTTAAACTTAAATACTAGCTCTTTCTCTTACCAAGAGAACTGTGGCAAAATATTTAATCTCTTTTTATTGGTAACATGACACAATAATAGTACCAAAACTGTTAGATTTTTGCAAAAATTAAATGACATAATATGTACAAAATGTTCAGCACATTGCCTCATGAATATTAATTACCTCATAATTGTTAGCTAGTATAGATTTTATTATCATTACAGTATGGTGCATCATTGTGTTAGGCAAGGGAAATATATATAAAGTGAATAGTAAAGTTTCTCTGCATTGAAGGAAATAACAAAAATGGTGCTTTACTGAAATATTTCCTCTTCTAGAATATGCCCTTATGTTTAATTTCCCTTGAGATTTATCAGAAACCAGGGAAGAGTTAAAATTCTTGTTTAATGTGATAAATATGGTTATTTTAATAATTGAATAATTTCTGCTGGATTTTTTCCAACATTTTAGGAAGAATTAACTAGGGCAAGTTTTATTTTTTTAATGAAAACATCATATCTGTCTTACGAAAATGTTCAGTTTCATTCTGTATATTCTGTTCTTTTGAGAGCAGATTTCCAGGTACAACACTTCATTGTTATTAATAAACGGGCCATACATAAATTATGCATTAAGAAAAAATAACAGACAAAAGCACTGGCATCTCTTTTGCTAGTCAGAGGAAATAGTTTTAGTGTCTGACATAGAAGACAAGACAGTCAGTGTAATTTCATAGAATTACAAGCAGCCAAATTCACACCCAACTTATCTTTCAAACTCTTTTTTTGTTCTCCACATAGAAAAATCACACAAAATGAGAAAAAACCATGCAGTGACAATCATTTTGCTTTGGAGAAAAATCCTCATTCATTAACCTCTTCTGAAGACTTTTTTTTTCACAGTCTTGGGTTTTCAGTCATTGAACTTCTTTGGTGACATGGGGACAAACCCAAAATACTGAAAACTGCAAAAGTTGGTGTCTCAGTCCATTTGGGCAGGCTGCAATAACAAAATACCACAGAATAGGTAACTTATAAAATACAAAATTTTATTTCTCAGAGTTCTGGAGGCTGGGAAGTTCAAGATCAATACACTGGCACATTCATTGTCTGGTGAGGGTCCAGACTCTACTTCCTAGATGAAATCTTGAATGCTGTGTGTGTCCTCTGAAAGGGGAAAACATTGTCCTCACATGGCAGAAGGTAAAAGGACAAACGGGAAGAACTCCTCGCAAGATCATTTAAAAAGGCACTGACTTAATGACTTAATCATGACTTAACCATCCTCTGAAGGTCCTACCCCTTAATACTGTTACATTGGCAGTTAAGTTACAACACCTGAATTTTGGACGGAACACATTCAGCCACAACAGCAAGAACTAAAAAACTTCAATGAAAGTGAGCATTTTTGAATGTTGACAAACACATAACATGGATGTTATGAAACATGGCAAATATTGATGTGTTTCATGAATATGTGGATGCCTTTTAAGGGAAATGGCACAATGAGATGGATGAAATATAGATCTACTGATACACTTATATTTACTTTTAACTTCAAGGAGTAAAAGGGGGTTATCGAAGAAGTTGAGGAGAGAAATAAAATCAAATAGCTGCATTCTCAGTTGGTGAAAATTGAACAATTCCTTTTTAGTATGTATCACAATCTTAAATTGTCTTTCCTCCTCTCATTTCCTTCTTTTTTTTTTTTTTTTTTTTGACCCATTAGAATGTCAGATCCAAGATTACAGGGCATTTGTATGCTTTGTCTATCACCTAACCCATTTCCTAAAGTTGTATAAGGACATTGTGGGTACTTAATAAAAATTGCTCAACAAATGAATGAGGAGTAGATTTGGATGTTTTCTGAAACATCTGTCCGAGATGAAATTAACTTATGTCGTTAATTTTGGTGTCATCATTCATGTCTTTTTATTCCCAATTAAACCATGTTTTTTTTGTCTTGATTGTTTAGATGCCCAAATAAGATACAATAAAAAATTCTCTTAAGTTTACATTCCGAGTTCTTTTTTTTTAAAAAAAGGTTAACTTTTTAAAATGGTGAATTTCCAGACAACTCGAAATACAAATAGGTCTATATGAAGGAAGGAAGAGAGACTAGAGAGATTCTTAGTTGTTTCCAAATTAATAGTGGTATGAACATCTTGAATGAGTTGACATTAGAAGTATCTTCACTTATTTCTCAATTTTTTTCCCTGTGTGGTAAATATAAATTCTAAGCACTTTTGACTAGATTTGTTAACTGATCATAATTTCATTTCATTGTCAGATGATCGAATTCACAGTTATAGAAAGATATCCTTGATAGTTGTGAAGAACATTTAGCTTCCTTTATCTCTTGTGAGGATGTTTTAATTTTTAATTGCCTATTCTTGTCTTTCTCAATAGTGCCTAAATGTGACATATAATATTCTAATAAGACCAATATATACAATTCCAAACATACTTTATTTCAAATATAAACACCTAATATGGTAATACAATGATTTTATTTCAACATACGTTATTTTGAAAATATTTGTAAAGTTTCTGATTTTGCTATTGTAATTGCAAATGCAAATGTGAAATACGAGTACACACTAGAGAATAAAAAACATTATAATATTTATTATATTTAAAGGATAATTATAATTTTCATATTTAAAAACCATGCTATATAGTTGAATTTGCTTGCTAATGGAATCACAGATGCTATAAGCTTTGTTTGCAGATTTCTAACTTCATGGCAGACGTGTAGAAAACCGGGGCTTATAAAGCTTGGTAAACATTTATATTGATCACTCGTATTGACTTGTCTTCCTTCTGGATCATGAGAAAGTAAAAGTAACCCAAACTAAAAGTACAAAGAAAAAAAATGGAACTAGGAAACTCTACAGATGTTAACTTCCTCTGAATTTAAGCATACAATTTGCCCATACAGGTTCCATTAAAGTTAATGGGAGTCGTGTGACTAATTCTCTCTGTAGGGTACTAAAAATGTACCCTGCAGTATTAAAAAGTCTGAACCTAATTTTTACTTTCTCTTAACCTTGATTATGTTACACTAAAGATAGGTACTTTCATTATCACATACATATATAGTAAATTTTATATAAAGATCTGAAAATAATCTATTTGGGGAAGAGACTGCATTTATATGGATCAGAGTAGAATTTTAATTAGTGTTGCAAATATCAGTACTGCTTTCATTATAATGATAAAACAAGCATGAGTATCTGTAATTTACCCTCTAGCTATACAAATGAGAACTTAAACCTCAATGAATTCAATAAATGAAACACTTTCAGGACACTTACTTAAAATCAGGTCTACTTTTTAATCAGTCATGTTTTAAGTGAATGCTTATTAATAGATCATTAATAAAACATGCTTATGAAATGAGATTTCAAGAAAGAGGTGAGATGAATGAAATACAAAGAAAGTAAAAAACCTGATGGAATATTTAATTTTGTTTTAAACAGTTTGCTTTATAGTGAGTTACATTCGAAGTATTATTTCAGGCTAAAAAATGAATTCAAAATCTTTTTTTTAGCTCTATATGAAGATAAAACACTACAGATGATATTGCCTGTGAATTCATGACCCTTTTATACTGCCCAAGTTCCCTCTGCTTTTGACATTCAAACTGAAATATTAATCTCATTTTTTCCTTTAAATAATTTCTGCCTGGCTTCTATCACTACCTGGGGGGATGAAGTTATAAGATTTTATTCTTAAAGAATGCAAAAAGCAAAGAACAACTATATACATGAATAAATACTCCACCATTAATTTTCACTGAAATCAGCAGCTGTGCTGCAAAAAAGGGACCTGCACAAAATATTTCCTAAGCACAAAGAACACTGGGAAAAGCAGGCGATATTGCAGAACAATAAATAAAACAGAGCACTCTCCAAGGGTCTGGGGTTTGGTTTGAATAGCATTCCAGAAGGCGGAATTCCTGCCCAACACCAACATAAACTGCAATTAAAACTGAACTTTATATGTCGCACATATATCTTCTTCTCTGGATTTGTAAGAGTCTCTATGTCTAAATTACAATAGCATCCTTTGAATGTGGGTGGGGCTGGAAAGAAAAGTTACTATTACTAACAAGTCACAGTTTTCAATATATTGAACCTGATGTCAGACTCCTAGCTATTGAACTTCAGATTCTTAGAGTACTTCCAGCTCATGATCCCATTACTTAGAATTTACTTTGAAGCTTGTAACATTTCCGGTTCATGCTGCCGCTTGCTTTCCTGATCTGTAGGCTCACTGCTGAAGGCTGTAAGCATGCAACTACAATGGGCTTTATGGACCCATTGGACCCAGCTTTCGGGATGATTTGTGACATCGATCTCAAAGCAGCAGAGGAAGAAGATGCTTCAGCTCTTGTTACTTATAAGTTACACTTACATGAAAACGAAACCTTAAGTGGGGCTTCTAAGAAATATGTCTAGTAGTCTGGGCTATGCCAATAACTAGCCAAGCCACATAGCTCTCACAGGTTTAGCACAATTCCATTCTGAATTGTTCTGATTCTTGAGCTGACTCTGTAGGGCACTTTCCATCCCTTTTAAAGAAATAAGGTGTACCTTGGATTAAAAATAATTTTCCTATACAAATGTCTTTCCTTTTTATTCTTGCATCTTGAAATTAATGAAAATTGTATTTAGGATTTTGCAACGTCTTTTGAGATAACTAGAAGCACTGCAGGATGCTAGAATTATTTGTCACTATTAAAAAAAAAACAGTTATTGATGTACTTTGTGCCTTTCTAAGAACAATGTGATGAGAGTTGAAAAGAATGCAGCTCAAGCTGAATTAAGTACAATGTACCAAGAATATGCAGTGACCTACGGTGACATACCCACATAGTGTGTGTTGATGTTTAACAAAAGGACCAATCCCTTCGCACTAAGAGACTGTCTCTACTGCAGATTTAGGTCTGATACTCTTCTCCCATCATTTGAATTCCGTGACTCCACTGCTAGTCCTCATTTTAATGTGCTTCCATGGGGGCCTCCTTTGCTCCGTGATTGTTTGGTCCTACTTTTGTATCAGGTTGCAAAAGTGTTCTTCTCTGTCTCCCACTGCACCCAAAGTATACTAAAATTATCTCTTTATTTGTGTCTCTTTTCCTAAAATGTAAGTACCCTAAGGGTAGGGACCATGCTTCACTGTTTGGCACAACTGGTGCTCAAACTTTGCTTATTGAGTGGAATAGGAAGAAAGGAATACACACTTTCAGAAAGTTCTCAGTCTTCCGATTTATAATTGCTGCACATTGACTTTTTAAATAGAGATCTAATTTGCATTACAAAGCCTCTGTCAAAGATATTTCTTTCATTTTAGCTATTTCTACCCAAATTTGCTATTTTACAATTTTGTACTGTGCTTAAAGGTGAGGTTCTTTATATACCCCCATTACATGAAAATGTGCTTTCCTAGAGCCTTCTGGAAAGTATGTCCTACAAGATGCCTGATGCTGGTGGTCATTTCTGGATTCCCTCTACCCTTAGTGAATGTTCCAAGTATGTTACAGGAGTGGAAGCCAGGACTCTGGCACAAAGAGCTGCCTTTACTGACTTCCCTGTGGCAGGGACTGCTAGGTCTGTATTACCCTGCGTTATGTGATGATTCAGTTCACCCCAATTTGCCCTTTGGGAACTGCTGTGAAAATTTCTTTTGTACAGTAAATCATGACAGCATTTGGCCTTCATTTGGGGGTGAATGCATGGTTTATATATTGAAGCCATTTCTTTTTTTCCCTTCAGAAATACCATGTGGCATCAATTTGTAAGCACAAATCAAATGGCAGTTTGGGATCCTCCAGACGATCCAGAATATTCTGTATTAAGTTTTTAAAGGTTATCACAGCAATGAAAACCTAAACCTAACATTGAAAAAATTGAGACTCCTTGAATCCTCAAGAATACATCCTTATACCCACAGAGATACTCAACATTAGTTAAAGAAAATCTACTTTGAAACATTTAAAAATGCTGGGGCATTATTGGTACAGTTCTAGAATTTATATACTATTTAGAAATATGTATATTATATATGTATATATGTGCATTCTATATTTTTTAATCCCAATTTTTTTTTAGAAACAAGGTCTCACTCTGTCACTCAGACTAGAGTGCAGTGGTGCAATCATGGCTTACTGCAGCCTCAAACTCCTGGGCTCAAGTGATCCTCCCACCTTGGCCTCTCAAGTAGCGGGGACTACCGGTGCATGCCACCACAGCCAGCTAATTTATTTATTTAATAGATTTGTTTGAGATGGAGGATCACACTATGTTTCCCAGTCTTGTCTTGAACTTCTAGGCTCAAGCGATCCTCCTTCCTCAGCCTACTGAGTTGCTAGGATTACTGGTGTGAGCCACCACATCCAGCTATATCTTTATCTTTCTATACCTGCATCAATATCATCTATCTATATCTATAAATATCTATATCTATATCTATATCTATATCTATATCTATATCTATATCTATATCTATAGAGCTAAAATCTGATTTTTGCACCTAGCCAGCAGAATTTTATATTAGTTATCTTTAGCCACAGGTGAGATTAGGCTATAGAAAAAAAAATCCGTGACAATTTTGTAGCTTCCACTTTCAGATATGCCATATATGGTCAAATACAGTAATTCCCTGAGTAACTGTTTGCTTCTCAGCCTTCAGCCTCCCAAGGAATATCCCAGGCTCAGCACTATGGGTTTCCAAATTTACCCATTCAGCCATACTTGTGGCTTTTGTGGTTGGTCTGTGGCCTGAAGCTTAACTTGCCCAGTAGTTCTATTTCCCAAAATAGGCTCAGGAAGTTTGTGACCATGTTTGGTTTGTTTCAGAGGGTTTCTATATATTTAATGAGGTTGTGAACATATACTAAGATTTGTGTATGGTTCACCAAATAAAACATATCTTCAACCCTCTTTTCACTTCAGTGCGTGGTTTGGAGTGGGCTGTTTAACAAGCACATGTGTTTATCATATGACTTTATTTGGGGACAAACATCACTCCTTGCATTTGGGATACAGTTTCTGAGTAACTGAACACTCAATTTCATCCCTCCCTATTCAAGAACAAATGTTAAGCCGGGTAACTCTTTTCCCTTATTTTTGGCAGTTTTCTCTGAATGCTAAGGTGTCTTCATTCATCCAAATGTTCCCTTTATCATAGGAGGATAAGAAAATGGCCTGTACCCTAGAGACCTTTTTCACCCAGAAAGGCATTTAACTGGTGTCTTTCTGTGTTCTGGGTGGGGGGGGGGTAGGGAGCCTCTTATCAGTTATATGCATTTATGAGAACAATGCATTCCACTGGTTTGTGCACCAGAAGAGGATCCCGGAGACCTTCATCTTCTGTTGCTCAGCCTTGCTGAGACATTAGGCAAATTATTTAGCTCTTAGGTCACTGACTTCTTTTGTTTTTCTATAAAATATCTTCTCCTAGCACAACAAAAGGGCATTATGACTAATACTGATAATAGCTATACAATTTATTTTTCTTTTTTAAGTCTCTATCATACCACATAGAGCAACAGTGGTGGTCTTTTACTAAATGAACCTTGGTGAGTAGCTAAATGACTCACACAATACCTTCCAGTTACTGTATAATGTAATAAACCACATTCTATAAATAAGCCAGATATAATAGATAAAATGTATTTCATTTGATGATTCAGATCCAATTCAATAAAGCAGAATATTCCATAGGGTTTATTTTCTCTAATTACAGTAGATAAAATTGATTTTCCTATATTTTCCCTCATGTTTCCCTCCTCCACTCAGTGTTTGCTATAGTTGCTGATTGTGAGAGAAAACTAGAAATAGAATTTGCCAAACTTCACGGTGCTTCATTTGAAAAGTAATGTAGAGCTGATAGTTTGTATGAAATTCTGATGTGGACTTTTTTTCTTAGAACTTTACAAGGAAAGGGGAAATGTCTGAAATGGAGATTGCACAATCTTGTCTTGAAGCAGAAGACTCAGCTAGAGCACATCTGGAAACGCCTGGCGTTCCTCAATATAATTCAAATGGTGTTTTAAAAGGTAGTATGGTCCTTTCTACTTCCCGTTGGTCTGGGTCAAGGATTCGGTCAGTGCAGTCAATGCACTGATGGGGAGGAGCCCAGGATATGGCTAGTACTGCGACTGTGTTGGTAACCTGCATGGGGCTGAGCAAATCAGGGAGTACACTGAAGATAAGGAGAGTCAGGTACCATTCTTGCAACGTTTATGTAAAGGTTTACACTGTTTCAAAATGAAAAGTAAAATAAAATTTTTAAAACGCTGACATGGTTTAGAATAACAATTTTACCAGAAGAATATCTTATGTTGCATTTAGCCCATGTAGAACATATATATGTATGTGTGTGTATATATATACACATATATAATGTTATATATTTCTTTATGTTTTTTGTTGTGCACATACATTTATAGATATATTCTTATTGATCTAGTTTCTCTAAGATTCTGACATATTTCAGAACAAAGGAAGAAATCTTACCAGTCAGTTCAGTAAGATAATTGGGAAGGGAGACTTTTTAATACGTGAAAAATTTATTTTGATCCATAGAAGATGTTAATATTTTTTTCTTAGTTTTTGTCTTTCTGATTAAAGGCTTAATGCAACCCTGTATTTCTCTTTTAAATGATCAAAAGCAGAATTTGCAAGCTTTTTGGAATATGTATTTTAGTTCAAATTCCCCCACCCCAAATTAATTTCATCTATGTACGCAGAAAGTATAATTTATAGTAAAGTGCTAAATCTAACCTGATTTCCCTGCTTAAAATTAGGTTTAAAATAAATTAAGCAGTACCTAATGTGTTTCCTAACAAGGCTCAGGGTACACAATGTTCTTTGGTTGGCCACAAAACACAAGGTCCTTAAGCTGAGATGACAGATTCTTCAAGCAGACATATCCTGTACAAGGTGCCTTAAAAGTGAAGGCATTGCTACCATTGGCTTACAGGCTTTATTTTGAAAAGGAGAATTCTGAAGGAAGGATGTTTGTTTTCTTCCTTTTTAAAAAATAAAATGATTTATAAAAACCGCAGGTTTTTCTTTTTTGCTAGATGTAAAATCCAAGCTGCAACACTGAACAAAAGCTTGCCAGTCAGCAAAGATGCTACCGCTCTGCACAACAGATAAAACCCAGATATATAGGGAAGTCAAAAGTATCTTTAAGCTACAGTGTTTAAGAGGCTGTTTGTCTCTGATGTAAAATTAAGAAAATGGTAAAAGCAGCATTAGCATGAGGTGTTCATTCCAAAATTGTCGCCGGAGTGTGTGTGGCATTGTGGGCAAAAACAACTCTTCAAGCAAAAACAGTTCCAGCAAACTTCCTCCTTCCCTTCAAACCTCATCTTCAATTACAGTGTGGTTCTTACCAAGTAAAGGGCTGTTGTCTCCTCTTCAGACCTGTGCTGCTTCTGAGCACTAGCCCTGTAGACCATCAAGGCCTAAAAATAGTTGCTGGCTTCAATGAGACATGAAGCGGACAGAAATGGCATTAAGCTAATGGGCAACAAACTCTATGAAACCTACTCAGGAAATCATATTTTTAAGCTGAACACCAAGTGGATTATTTAGCTTGAATGTAAGGCTAGCTTATTTTTGTATTTATATTTCAAATAAAACATAGGAGTGTGTTAAAGAAGAATCTCTTTATTTCCCTTGTTATATATTTATTTAATCCTTTTAAAAGTTTTGTTAACAAAATCTTTGGATTCAGTGTTGTTTATTTGAAAAGATTGTTATCCACACGTTGTGAATAAGAAAGTGGGGCTTAAAAAGGTGAAATGACATGTCCTTAGTTAGAACATAGACAACTTGATTCTAATCTATCAGGAAAGATGACGATATTTATAATTAACCAGAACACAAGGTGCTAAGTTCAACACTCATATTTTGAAAAACATAAGAAGTAAAATCCTTTATTTAAAGAATCAAAGGGTTATCAGAAGAGAAGTTATTGGTGGATGGTCACAGAGCTAATAGCCATAATTATAAATGACCTGCTGGAAGATGGAAAAAAACATAACACAAATCTTACCATTTCCTCTGGTAGTTGGTTCATAACAAAACTCTTAGGTCTTGATTGTTCACTTGGGAGTGTTGCTATTATTACTCAACTTATTTTAAAAAATGGAAAAGTTAGTTGTGGTGGCTGTTGTTGTCTGGAAGAAATAGACTATATTCAAAATAAAAATCGCCTGAACATGTCAACATGATTGCCTAATTTTTCAAATGTTGATTCCTAATACACAGATTGTAAGGATTCAGTTCACTGGATGAGATGTTGTTTTTAGAAATGATCTGCCTTCTCTATTCATTCACATTCAATTCAAGAAGTAGGAAATTATTCTGGAATCTTTTTTCTCATTATGGTCTTGATGTGAAATTCATTTCGTGGTTGCTGAGCATCTTGAAAATACAGTGGATGGTTGCAACTACATATTCCTCTCTGGTGATTTTACTACAATCGCTCAAATAACAAATGATAAAATGTTTTAGATGGTATATTATTTATTTTACTTGTCTTAATGTTGAATTTACTTAGTGTTTTCAGCAGGAATTCCATTTCAGAATATAAAATAGCATTCTAAAATTCTATAAAATACAGATAATTTAGAAACATGAGTAATAAAATACATAAATATGGTTCAAACATATAATCAAAATAAAATATATGATTTTTATAATATCTTTCTGCTCTAGTTAATCTTTCTGCCCCCATTAATTACTGTAACATACCCTGAGGTAGGTAGAAATAAATTAACTATGTTTAAGCTGTAATGAATTTTTGGCCAGTGCCCAGTAGAAAATAATATTGAACACAAGACAGAATTGTGGCTTCCAGATTTCCATTATAAGGTCTTACATGCTGGGAGAAAACTATAATTTATTATCACAATAACATTTCTAAATCAAGTCAATTTCAAAGAGAAGTTGATTTATTCTGATTTAGGCAGCATTTCCTCCAAATGTGGAAAAGGTTTTTAAGTTACTTTACCTGGAAAGACATTTTTATCAGATGGCAACAATTTTTCTCATACTTTCTACAGCTTTTTACATCCATGTTGTGATTCTTCTTAAACAGAATCTAGAAGATATGCAGTACTAATGCTTTAGGATATCATCTCCATTTTTATTGATATAAGTACATCTCCAGAGTAATTTATTTTAGGCCTTTCTAAGATGACTTTAGGTGTAGAGTTTGGGGACAGGATGAATTAGCTACGGTAGATAAGCTTGATCCTAAAAATGTAGGTTCTGAAATATATTGCACTAGTTTTCAAACAATTAAGCAATTCAGTACGTAGTCCTAGATAGATAAATATATTTTCCAACTCATGGCAAACTAATTGCTCTGTATAAAGAAAATGTAACTCAGTATTAGCAGTTACTTGATAATGCATTTACTTATAGTCCTGCAGAAAAGAAGATGCTGGCTGGCTGGCTGACAATATTAAGTTGGAACACCCTGGTGTATCCAAATCCTCCTGGGAGTGTCTCTAGGGGCAGGTTGCAGAGCTCCAACCTTCTCCCTGGCCCGTGCAACAGAAGCAGATTTAAGGATGGCCCCAGACTGAGAGAGATGGAGACAGAGATAAAGAGCAAGAGCCAGAGTGGGAGAGAGTGTGTGAGAACACCCTTAGAAGACCGAATTAGCATTAAAAAATTACAATGATTTTCTGGATTAAATGTAAAGGCAAGAATATAAGTTTGAAAAATGAACCTTGAAAGATTGTAGAAAATTAGTACACAAGAACATCAGGTAAAAGGAATTAGAGGATTTTTGTTAGCAGCAAACTCAGTAAATTAACAATAAAATGAGGGAGTCCAATTGCTCACTTTATTTTTGTTGTTGTTAATGTAATACTAATAGGAACAGAGTTTCTAGAGAAAAGAAGATGATATCCTGGGGAAAAACAGTTGGTGCATCATTTTCAGTCCGTGTCAGCATACATTTAGAGCACAGAGTATGTAGGGAGAGACCACTAGCGTAAGTGGGAGTTCTGGAATCAATATTCTGTTAGCTAAAAAAGGTGAAACTGTTTTGTCTAAAAAAGTGAATGAAGCCTGAGAATGTAATAACTCTCTTCAAATATATGAAAAATTATTTCTAGAAAAGAGACTAAGCACATTCCCTGTTGTGCCTTAAGGAAGCAATTAGAACAATAAGCAAGGGCTGTAGAGAGGTATATTTCGCTACCATAAGGACAGTTTTTTTCCCCCCCCAGTCACTATTGCTATTCATCAAGGGACTAGTTTGTCTCAAAGGAGAATATGAGTTTTGCATTACTAGAAATATTCAATATAACCTTTACAATTTTTCTTTTCTTTTTATTTTAAAATAGAATCCATTTCTAAGAAGATGTGGTTCAAACATACAGAGCTACGTAATATGACTAAAATAGGACCTAACAGTAGTGTTCTCCAGCATTGCTCTGAGTTTCCTTTTCTGGATGTAACAACATCACTGAGAAAGGAAGAAAAAGCAAAAATGTGCTCTCAGGGAGATTCCAGCACAATGGAGAGCCCCAAATGGAAGTCCATGCCTTGGTTACAGGGCATACAGTTTAATAAATAAAACGATGCTCATCTGGGATGCTGCACCAATTATCATATACTAAATAAGGTTACTTATTTCACTCTCCATGTAGAAACATCTATCATAAGCAGGTACCACAGAAGGTCTCACCAATATCATTATTGGCTGTATTGAATTTTTGTTTTAGTTCTATCTTATAAGGTCTGTAGTCTTACTTTCAGTGAGGAAGTGTTTTCTCAGGTTCTCAAGAAAGTAACAAAATGCCAGCATTGCCAAGGTCACCACTGTGACTGAATTATCTTACTGTCTGATTATTCCATCTTCCTCTGCAACATGTTAGCCTGATGACTACGTTCTAATTATTTAAAGCATTATGTAAATCAAAGCAGTGAATGTAATTTCTAGTCTTACTAGATATCATGTACATTGGGTCGAATAACTCTAGAAATGTCGTCATAATCGTGTCATGCCTAATGATGACCTACTCAGCCCCTGCAAACATCATTCAATTACTCATTTCAGCATTGATTTTTCTCATGCTTCTCTTCATGGCATTTAAACAGCTCTCACATCTCCGCTTTTACTGAGGTGTAAGGTTGTATAATGACAGAGATGCCTTGCTTCCAGATTCATAATGTTATACTCTGTTTCAAATCCTTGTGGAGACAAATTGGAGAATCAATACATAAATAATGACACACTTATTTTTAATTGAAGTCACTGCTTTCACAGAAAAGGTATATTAAAATTATTTTTGCTAAAAAATTTTTAAATGCCTAAGTACAATAAAAAGACTGCCAATCCTCGGGATCAAGAATATAATTTGCCCCAAATAACTTTTCTATAAAAGTAGAATTCTTAATGAAAAATAGATTAATACATGTAATTTCAAGATCTAACCTTAAAAATGGAAATAATGTGTCCATTTTTAAAAAAAATCTTATTTACATACACTGTGTTTATTAGAGTTGTTTTAGAATAAAAATTCTTTTCAATTGAGATCAAATTCATTTATTCACAACAATTGCAATATTTTTTTCAGCTAAATGTTATGCTATACTCTTCCAAAATCTATTTTCCCTTCACTGAAGTAGAGGCAAATGTTCCTTTTTTTTTTTTTTCTTGAAATTGATAGTCCAATTTTATCCTGTCTCTCTTTGGCACACCCTCATTTTGCCTGAGACAAGTTCCTTAAAAAAATTTCTACTCAGTATTAAAGAAACTTCCAGAAATGGCATCTAGAATATTACACTGGCCCATTTAACTTCACCTTCACTAATTGTAATACATTATACAAAGAGCACTGTGGAAAAAGGTGGAACATTTAACTCACTGGATTTGGTTTCACAAACTGTAATAATACTTTTAAAAACATTGGAACATTTATTTCATCTCCTTTGCAACATATTTTTCTTCCTTTTAAACTAGGCTTTCTAAATTCTCATTTTTAATGTCTCAGCTGAAAGAGCTTTCATAAGCCTTTAAAAGACACTATGATTTGAATTATTCTTGCCCAGAAAATTATTTCTGATGTTTAACTTACATTCTCCTTTATTCAATTTTACCTTCAAACTATCTTAGAAAATTAATTTTTCTTCCAATTTTCCCGTTAAATCATTGTAGGTAATCTCAATATTTTATCTTTCCAAGCACACATAGTACTATTTAAATTTCCAGAAAATCTGAAGATAACTAAGATTTCCTTTAACTTTTCATGTTTGATGAAATGATGCAGATATTCTCATGTAAGTATTGAATCCTAATCTCATAAAAAAGTAAGAAACATCCCAAAGGAACTTTAAATTGTTGTACTTTTTCCTGTTTATATAATATTTTCGTTTGGTTTCCAAAACTCATCTCAAACACACTCCTATCAACACACTCCAATCAAAAATTCATTTCAAACACACTCAATCAACAAAATGGAGCTGTTGATTTTCATCTCTAAGCTTGATGCCAAGACAGAAACCTGGACATTTTCCTTCAAGTTTCCTTTTTCCTCAGCCACATCACACATTTAATCTAACATTAATCCTGGTGTTTGTAACTCCAAAATGTAATCTGAATTCATCCACATATTTTTATCTCTACTGCCACCACCCTTTTATTTTATCTCTACTGCCACCATTATTTCTTGCCTGAGCTTTCATAATTGTCTTTTATCAGGTCGCTCTGCTTCCATTCTCAAATCATTTCTAATTTATTTTTCACAAAGCAGCCAGAATGATCTTTTAAACACATAAGTCACATCATGTCACTACCCACATTAAATCTTCCTAAGACTTTCTCATTCCACCCAGAACACAATGTAAATTGCTAGGTTTAGTAGCCTATGCCTGTCCTTCCAACCTGATGTGATATCACACCCACATTCTCCCAGGCCATCCCCACCAACATTACCCAGTACTAGGCTCCAACCACAGTGCTTTCCTCTCATCTGTGAGCAAACTAAACTCTTTTGACATCAGGGTCTTTTAACTTTCTGTTCCTTATGCCTAATTTTCTTCTCTACGTTCTTCACAAGGCTGCCCCTTTTTCCTTCTCTGAGTCTCAGCTTAAACGAAACTTATTCAGAGAGTCTTGCCCTAACCACCATAACAAAAGTTGGCCTTTCTTTTAATATATCATCTATATTTTATTATAGCACCTCTCATAATCTGTAATTGCTTGCATTATTTAATAATTTTTTTTATTTTTCATGCTTCTGGCAGAATATAAGCTCCAGTGCAGTAAACAGCCATTTCTCCAGAGAACCCAGATTGCTTTTACTGGGAAAAGGTATTTAGAAACCAAGCTCCGGATGGGTCAGGTGTGCACATAGCTAGGGAGGTGGCATTACTTCTAAACCCTCTCAGTGAATAAAGGCAGAATATGCCCATACACAGCCATTTACATTTCATATACATCTCTCTACCATTATTAAACACCATGGCCTGGACTCTTTCCAAAATGTCAAAGCCATATATGACAAATAAAGTCTGGGGAAATGTTCCAGATCAGAAGAGATCCAAAAGAGGAAAAGGAGATTAAAAGGTAATGTATCATCCTGGAATGAATTCTGGATTGGTAAAACCTTAATCGTATATTGTATGTTTTTGGTACAATAAGCACACTTTAAATATGGACTATGAATTCAGTAATAATATTGTATATATGTTAAATGTGTTGATTTTTATAACTGTGCTGTGATTATGCATGAGAATGCTCATGTTCTTAGGAAATATACATTGAAGTATTGGAGATAAAATGTCACCAGCTGGGCACGGTGGCTCATGCCTGTAATCTCAGCACTTTGGGAGGCTGAGGCAGGCGGATCACGAGGTCAGGAGATCAAGACCATCCTGGCCAACATGGTGAAACCCCATCCCTACTGAAAATACAAAAAAATTAGCCAGGCATGGCAGCGCAGGCCTGTAGTCCCAGCTACTCAGGAGGCTGAGACAGGAGAATTGCTTGAATCTGGGAGGCGGAGGCTGCAGTGAGCCAAGATGTGCTACTGTACTCCAGTCTGGCAATAGAGAGCGACTCCATCAAAAAAAAAAAAAAAAAGTCAGCATATCTGCAACTTGCTCTCAATGGTTCACAAAGAAACACACACCCACCCTCTCATCTATTGAGGGAAAAAGAATAACTTACAAGCAAAATGGGCCGTTTACTTGCAAGTACGGGCAGTTACAAATGTTTGAATCAAAAAAGGGCATATGAGAACTCTTTGTTGTATAACTTTTTCAATAGGTTTATACAGAAACACAAATTTACAATTTTTTTAAAAAAATCTACAATATGATGTCTATTGGCATTGCTTTGAATGATTAAGAATTGAAATAACATCTTTTTTCCTTATCAAGGAAAAAGTAAATTAAATGGCTTGAACTAAATAGCAGTATGTAAAATGTGCAAAAACAGAATTTTTCACAAAGGACAAATAAAAACAAAATTTATTAATTTTTTTCCTTAAATAAATGGATTTTATGATTGCTTTACTCAAGCATGTTAGTCTTCAGTAGCAAATCCACACAGAAGAATAATATTGCTTAGTTTTTTATTCCTTTACAAAGAGAAAATCTTCTAAACAGCTTAAGCTTGCCTAAAGCAATTTCAAGATGACCCAACTCTCCCCAAGTGACTTCTCAAATTCTTAAGCTATTATCTTTCCTGTTCAAACCCTTTTTCTAAACTTTTCCCCAATTACTCCAACCATATAATTGCAAAGCTAAGATTCCTATAGACTATCTCTATCAAAGGATCAGGATAGGGAATGATAAACCTCTTAACAAAAACTTAATTCTGATTCTTTTCCCAGATTAAGGTATCTTAGCAACCTGTGAAGCATTTTATCTGCTGATTCTATCATTTTGAGCACTTTGTTGAACCCTTGAACTGACCTTATATCTGTGTATTTCCCCTCTTGTTGGCTTTGTTGGTCCAGGTTATATAAAATGAGATTGACAAACATAAAGCAATGTGACCATACATGCCTAAATGTATTTAGCCTTTAACATCACAATTGGTTGTTTATTAACTTATGAACCAGAATCTTTATTTCTGCTCTTTGTCTCCTGCGAATTACAGGTTTCGCTCTGCTACATGGGTGGCAGAGATGGGGAATAAGAGCTTGCTTTTAGCTAATACAAGGATTTGAAATGAAAGAAGGGTCAAAGCCAAATTCAGACGGAGTTGCTGTAGCTGAGGAAGACTGAACACTGAAGCGCACGTTGCAGTCCAACTCTCATGAGAATGTTCCCAGTTACACTACTCCAAGATGGATGCCTACTTATAAGAGAGCATTCAACTTTAAACAAATTCAACTATTTTGTGTTTCAATCCTGTGAATACAGCTAGTATTATCTGATATAATCAAAGAATCATTGTCGATGGTATTGAGAAATTGTTGTTTGCCATTTGGAACACTTTCTTCATCTTGCCTTCTACCTCACGGGCCACTGCATCTTAGAGTCAATCTCTGAATGTCCCTCATTTTCCTGACGGTGTGTAAATATTGCAGATTCAACTTTTTACCTTTTTTTTTCTCTGTCACTTCTCATTCACTAGGTAATCCATGTACTCTCAAGGCTTTAAATAGCATTTATTCTCTAGACACTCTACTTTTTTTTTTCTGTAGTGCAGACCTCTCCAGAATTGGGCTCCAGAATCCTACACAGAGACTTTCTTATAATCTCCAGGTGGATATATGCATTAGGCATCTAAATCTTAATATGTCCAAAACAAACTCCTGATTTTTAACTTCTAAAATATGTGATGCTTTCCACAGACTCCCAACTTTAGTAAAAGGCTACTCCATTCTTCCTACTCCTCAGTAAAAATTAATTCTTGATTATTCTCTTCCTCGTATACCCCACATATAATATTATTAGCAAATCCTGAGGCTCTACTTTTGAAATATCCAAAAAACAGGTACTTGTCACCACTTTCATCATTAGGACTCCAGTCTAAATCACATTATATCTCATCTGGGTTATTGTGATAGCTATTCATTGATCTCTTATTTCACCCTGTATCTTGCATTCCACATCATCCACAGCAACCATGGCGATCCTTTTAAAATACAGGTCAGATCATGTTATTCCTCTGCTGAGGCCCCTATAACATAGTAAATCTATACTTCTTATGTCCTCAAAGCCCTTGCATGGCGTGGTCCTCCATCTATCTGATATATTTTCAAGCACAGCTACAACTCTACCATCATTCTACCCTAGTCTCACGGACCTTTTTGCTGTTACTTAAGCCAAACACACTTCCTTTAGCATCTTTGAACTTGCTGAGCCCACTGCCTGGGCTGCAGTTTTCTCAGATTACTCAGATTCCTAAGGTCTCTGCATAGATGGCAGTTTATATAAGAGTGGGTTCCTCCAACCATTCCATCTAGAAGAGCACCAGCACCATCACTGATGTCGCCACATTTTCCATTTCCAATTTGATTTTCTCACTACTTGTATAATCACTTGACACATTATTTATTTGTTTGCTTGTTTATTGTCCTTTTCCAGCAAAATATCCATGAAAGCACAGGCAGACCTTTGCTGCTTTCCTTTCTGCCAAGGACAATATCAGGTGTATATAGATGCTCAATAAATATTTGTTGAAAGAATCAATTGCATTTTTTTCTATGTGAAAGAAGTTTTTTACTGTACCATGGGTATTTAAAATAAAGACATGATTATTGAGGCAAGGATATAAATTACTTATTATTTTTGTGAACTTTAAGGTCAGAGATGATATCTTTACAGTCTGCTACAAAGAGTTGACATAAACTAAATGAAGAATATATCTAGGAAGCATTTGAATTCTACCTAATGTTACAACTATGCAGTCTTTAGGTGACTGTCTTGTACATGGGAATGTCTTTCTGATCTGCTAAGTTCTAGAAGCTTTATTTTGCCTACTTTTTTTTTGGTTAGTAAAAATACGGGTTAGCATCAATTTGAAAAATTTCTTATTAGAAAACATCACTATTTGCATTGTCTTGTTAGGATGAAAATCTTGAAAGCATGTTAGAATTTATGAATGCTGAAACCGTGGGAAAAATACCTTAAATTAGGTAAGGTATGATGATCATGAAATACATGCAGTGGTTCACACCTGTAATCCCAGCACTTTGGGAGGCTGAGAAGGGTGGATCACCTGAGGTCAGGAGTTTGAGACCAGCCTGGCCAACATGGTGAAACCCCATCTCTACTAAAAGTACAAAAATTACCTGGTCATGATGGCACATGCCTCTAATCCCAGCTACTTGGGAGGCTGAGGCAGTAGAACTGCTGCAACCCGGGTGCGGGGGATGCAGGGAGCCAAGATTTTGCTACTGCACTTCAGTCTGGGCAACAGAGTGAGACTCTCTCTCAGAAAAAAAAAAAAAAGAAAAGAAAAAGAAAAACTAAAAATGTTAATGGGCTAGGGGCTAGGACATGGGCCAAGATAACATGCCATACAACAGAAAAATCTGTACTTTGACATCATGCTAGTTATTTTACATATATTATTTCATTTAAGCCTCAAAACAAAACTAAACAACTAGACATTATCCAACTCTTAAACAAATATTGAAACTGAGTCTCAGAGAAGTTACATAACTTTCTTAAAAACAGAGGGTTAAAATGATGTAGACTATATGCATACGGAAAATCTCTAACTTTGAAGTTCCTGTGATTTCCATTATGCATTTCAGACCATCTTCTAGAATGTAAAGAAAAAAAGACAGATTCAAAATAGGAGTTAAGTAGCAACATAGATTAAAATGCACATTATCCTTAAGCCATTTGATAACTGTTGTCGAAGAATGACTAAAATATAGTTCATGTTACTGGAATGATGTGTCCATTCTGATGGAGGTGATAATCTGGATCTACACTGCGTTGGTCAGAGCGTTCCTGGAATTATGTTTGGGTGTGGGTGTCATACTTTAAAGGTTACAGACAAACGGGAAATTCTTCCAGGGAAAGCATCCAGGATGACTAAAGTTCCCACACAATGTCCTAAGGAAATGGTTGCTGATTTTGGGTATGTGTAACCCGGGATGGGAGAAGGGAAGAGTCAGAAAAGGCTGACAATCATCTAGGCCAGAAATTTCAGTCATTCAATATGGCTCCAAAGGATTAAACTATGACTATGGGACTGTCATGGCCCTGGGCATCGTGGAGCGCTGGGTGGATGGAAGGAACCGGTGGCCGGGGAGGGCCAGAAGCTGCGCCTGCACCAGTGACACCACATTAATAAGCTGGTGGAGGACACAAAGCACTGGCCCAAAGAAAGCCTGGAGGTCATTTTCATGCAGTCTGTGGACACTTGGAGTATGGAGTGACCTGGTCTCAGTAAAGAAATCTGTGGACCGGAATCAACTCCTTCCTCAGAGACTGGCTGCATATGCATCACCTGAAAACAAGAAGCTGTTTGAAGAGGAGAAATTGCCGAGACCAGGAGGAAAGTTAGAGAAGATCCAGACCAGGGCAGGTGAGGCAACAGTGACATTTCCAAAAAACTGTCACCTGGAGGTAGGGATGAAGAACAATATCAAACAGGAGCTAAACCCTGAAACAGTTGCCCGCCACTTCCTCAAGAATCTTGGTGTTGCAGTCACCCCACATACATTAAAGTTACCAGGAGAGTCCCTCACTCGGTGGGACAAGTACTGGTGTGAGGTGACGGTAAATGGACTTGGTACTATGAAGGTACCTGTGTCTCTGGTAAACTTGGAGAGGCCCAAGATCAAAAGATAGAAGTACTGGTTAGCCCAGCAAGCTGCCAAGGGCATGGCCCCACCAGCCCCTAGAGGATCTAAACCTGTTCTCCTCTAAGGCAGCAAAGCAGAATCAGAGGAGCAGTGGGACTGAAACAGGCAAGCACCCTGCTCTCACTCCCAGATCTGACCAAATAGAGAAGTTTAGAAAACGTATGGAGGCGACATCAGACTGCCCTGCATAGACATGTTGAATTCCTTATATTTGCCATCTTCATCTTTAACCGTCACCCCTGGGGCAGCCTTGTTCCAGAAGTACCCAGCTGTGGATTTGATAAGCTGGATACAGTAGACTGAAACGATCCAGATCCTGTTTAGTTTCTTTTTCCATTGGAGTTTATTGGGACAAACACAGGAGCTAGACATTGTCTCCAGTATTTT
The DNA here is from genome assembly GCF_000951045.1 of Mandrillus leucophaeus. NCBI lineage: Eukaryota > Metazoa > Chordata > Mammalia > Primates > Cercopithecidae > Mandrillus > Mandrillus leucophaeus. The sequence continues at coordinate 1,184,976 of NW_012102399.1, forward strand.
CCTCATTCTCATCATCTAAACTAACATATATATCTCAAGCAGACATAAAGAGATTATGTTCCTAAAAAAAAAATAAATAAGTAAACGATGACTACAGGTAAAAGCCAAGTTTCTTAGGTGAAATGAGCTGCTTCGGGAGTTATTAAGTTCTCTGTCAAGGGAAGAATTCAAGAGGAAAAAAAAACAAACGATCAATCGTGTGGTAGGGAAGTTTTAGAGGAATTCCAGGATCAAAGGGGAGATTGAACTAGATAACCTTTGGGTCTCTTCTGACACTTGAATTTCATGCTTTGTTAGAAAAGACTGCCAGTCTGCATCTACCAGTCAGAGGGTTTACGGTCAGCAATTAGGTAGCTATCTCGTCCTGTTTGTAATGATAAATATATATTTAATTAAAACGTTATCTGGATCTCAGTCGAGGCCTTCCTACAAGCCAAGAGCAGGACAAGATAGACTTGAACCCAAAATTCTATGCTCTGAGAAAATTTTAGAAATAACGTAATGGGAATTATTGGAGTGGGAGTCAGGCAGGGAGAGAATTTTGCATTCTTCGTGTTTCCAGGTTTCTCTTTCTGATCAGTAAAGCCAAATTTTCTCACTTTTCTCAAGACTAACTAACCAACCAACCAGCAACACTCCCACTCACATTAGTGAATTAAGTGAAATTTGACAAGGTTTAAAGTGGAGAGAATGGAAGGAGGGAGGATTTCTATTGCAGTCAAGTAACTAAATTAAGCACAAGCTATGTCTGATTTAAAAATATGTCTGGGTTAAGCCACCAGGGGAATACCACTGGCCTTTGAGTCCATGTTGACCCTATCCCCATACAACTCAATAGCCTCTCTCTCCTCCTCTTCCTCCCTCACCCCATCTCTCCTCCTTAATAACTATCTCAGGATTGCTCTCAGGAACTCCAGCTTCTTTCTCAAGTTCTCAAACTCTCAAGCCTACCTCAGATTCACTATCACGAACCCAAACTTGCCCAGGTGCTCGGTAGAGATAAATTTTAATTATCATAGAGTAGAACTGACTTTTAAAAATACTAAATGTTGGAGGGAAGTTTTTGCCAGACTCAAGACCCCCAAGATTTAAATAGAAAGAGGAAGCACACCGTGGTGCTCTGGGGGAAAACAGACCTTGCTTCTTGTCATGGTTTCCATTTGACTGGCTGTGCTGCTTTGGGCAGTTTACTGAACTCCTCAGATCTTTGATTCTTCCATCTCCAAATGTGATTGATAGCAATGTGTTCCTCATGGTTTTGTCTAAGTTAAATTAAATAATTCACGTACAGCATTAGTCTACTCCTTGGCATGTGGTTAGTGTTTTGAAAGTGTTAGCCATCACTATTAATAAAATTTCCTCAGTCAAAAATATTTTTCAATTCTCTAAATTCACAATACATTTTTCAATGTGTACTGAAAATTTAGCTTGAAAGACTTGGAAGCATGTACTAAGGATATTTACCACCAATTTTTTTTTTTTTTTTTTTGTCTATCATTTGCCAAACCGTCATCAAGATTTCCTGAAAATACATCTCAATAACTTCTGAATTGAAGGCAATTTATGTGACTGGCAGAATAATAGAGGAACTATTAGTAAAATACATTTTATCAGTTTTACAACTCTCCCTGCTAGCATGATATCAAGATCTGATACTATGATTCTTAATAACAAAGAACCATTTTGACCTTTGGCAAAATTGTAAATTAGAAATTGTTTAATTTAGCATGAAGTTTCTTTTCACTATCTCTATCCCAGCCTTAGGCAAAGCTCCAGACCTATGCTGTCCAATATGATAACCACTGTTCACATGGGGTTATATACATTTTAATTAAAATGATTAAGTAAAATTTAAAATTCAGTTACTCAGTTGAATTAGCCACATTTCATGTACTCAGTAGCTACATGTGACTAGTAGGGTACTCTGTTGGACAGTGTGCATATGCAGCTTTTTTATCATTGCAGAAAGTTCTATTGGACAGTGCTGCATGAGACTCAATTGACTGGTATCCTTCTTTAGCCTGGCACCCTCAAAACTACTTCCTGCCTGGTGCCATTACCCCAATACCTTCTCCTCTGAGATATTCCTGTCTTATTGCTTATATTATCAACTAATAGAAAGTAAGGTACTGTGGTGCTAATAGGGAGCAAGCTCTGAGATCACTTCCAGGTAAATGAAGAGCTCTTCTTTCCTCTTCTACAGCAGTATTTCTCAAGAGAGGTTCTAGAATGGCTATTTTAATAAACTAGAATGCTTATTTAAATTTGAGATTCTTAGATCCCCACATCGGACCTTCTGAATTTGCATATTGAAACAGCTTCCTCAGTCATTGTGATGGAATGCTTAATGTCGAGGGTTGTTGCTGAAAGATGCAACCGCTATTGGTATTTGATTACCAGGGCCAATATAGTTAGATGTTAGTCTGTATAGGAATGAGCAATGCCAAGTTTGGGTACCTGGGGAAGACATTTTTGGAGAAAGGTGGATTTTGTTGCTCTTTAAGATCATATGGTCACCTCCATATAGACTGATCACAGACCAACTGGCTAACATGATTCAATGTGACAAAGTCCACTTACTAATTCTGAAAAGCTTTACACTTGAGATGTTTAAAAAGTTAATATTATGGAATACTTTTCACGTTTATAATTTTGTTTTCTGTCATTTATAGTTTGATTACATGTGATTTAAAAATTTCCCTTTGAGACAGAAAAAATTAAAAAAAGGAAAAAAAAAAGGAAAAAAAAAAAAAAAAAAAAAAAGATATCACATAAAACTGGAAACTTTTACTAAATAGACCAAAAAGTCAAAACTAGAAGCAAAACTATGCAATTGGAAAATCCTCTGGCAAGTCTCATCAAAGAAAATTATGTATAATTAAACAATAGTAGAAATAAGAATGGAAAAACATAGAGACAATACTTAGATGATTAAAAATAATGACTAAGACAATGTGGTAGAAAAATCGTAAGCCATGTTTTGTTTGATCAGTTGTCGAAGCTTACTATAAAGCTATACTAATTACTATAGTGCAATTTGTCACAAACAGATGAGAAAAGCAGAACAGAGAACACAGAAATAAACCTTTAAAGATGAGGGAGCTTCCTGGAGGATAAAGGTGGCATTCCTAAGCACCAGGGAATGATGCTGAAACAAGTGACCATCCACCTGGAAAAATATAACATTAGACCCCTAACTTTCACCATAATACAATTCCAGATGAATTAAAATCCTCAATGTGAAAAATTAACAGTAAAATAATTTGATAAAATATAAGTCATTAAAAGTACCACTTTATCCAAATTTATCAACTTGACCTTTTTTATCCTGTTTTCTGATTACATGGGTGAAATATTCTTTCTTCAAAGGCTAAGGGTTTTTTACAAAATTTAATTGTGCACTGGATCCTCCTGGTTTCTGGTACTCATGCCTGACTCTCCTCTCTCCCATCTCATCAGTTTCTCACCGATTTTATAAAATTGCAACAATACAACATGTTCTAACACTACTCAGCTAAGAAAAAGAAACCTCCAAATCTCCTCTTATCTAGTTTCACTTCTCTGTTTGCCTTAAAACAAAATCTATCAAGCCTTGACTTCACTTACTCACCTTCTCTTCTCCCCACAAAACTGTCCAATCAGGCTTGCATTTCCTCTACTTTGGGTGCTACTCTTGACAAGATCACTGCGGACTTCCACCTTGTCAAGTTCAATGGTATATTTCAGTCCTTGTTTTTCTGATCTCTCAGCTGCATTTGGCACAAACTGATCCCATTTTAACATTGCATAACACCTTTCTTTACCTGGCTCCAGAAGCGGATTTTCCATGGATAAATAAAGCTTAGGTTTGAAAAGAATTACGGATTTTTAATTTAAACTTTTTTATTTTCAAAATGGCTCCCCAACTTGTGTTAGCAGTTAGCTTTCCCAAATATCTATGTATTCCTGCTTATGTTGTGAATAACACTCCCCTGATTTTTATTTAAGGGTAGTAGTTAAGGGCATGGGCTCTGGAATCAGAATGAGTTTAAATTTTTGTCTATAATTTTTACATTTTTGAATTGTTTCATATTTTAAAGTAATGATTATAAATTTGTATAATCTTTTATAATTTTGTATTTTTTAATAAAATAGATTCCTTGAAAACGGCAAATGATCTGTTTCTTGAAAAGCATAAATTGCCAGAATTGACTCAATATTAGAAATAAAGTTTTATTGAAAAGTAAAAGATGACTGTGAAAAAAACGTTGAAAAAGTGACTCAAACAGTCAAAGACTTATATGCCTTACTAGCAGTCCCTTTCCACAAAATGGACACACACACATGTACACACACACACACACACATATACACAGGCTCAGATGGTCTTATATGTGAATTTGATCAAATCTATAAAGGACTTATAATTGCTATGTACTTTAAACTCTTCCTGAACATCAAAAAGTAGTAACTAAGTCAAGAAAACTAAGTAGACTCACTAAGATACTGTGCCCACTTGGACAATAGAGATACAGAGGTGAAAACTTGGATATTTGTTTAAAACAAGTTCTTTATTATTATCTGAAGTATTTGAAAAATAAAATTCCATTACGGAAAAATTGTGACTATAATACGTATGTTTATAAAGCAAAGCATAAAGGACAGGATACGTTTTCTGGAAGTTTTAATGACTTTTGGGCAAAACAAGATCTCGTAGGATTTTCTTGCAATGGCTGACACAAAGTTTTGCTTATTCTCAATAAAAAAGAATTCTCTGTCAATGAACACAAGTTCACACGTACAAACACACACACACGAGTACAATCCATAAAGGTCGGACATAAATCTATGTATTCCATGAAAATAATACAATTTAATATGGCTGAGGACACTGAGAAATGTGTCAAGCCATCTACATATTGCTTACTTGTCTGGAGACCATTAGAAACACAAGCAAAATTCTGACAAGCTAGGTTAGATACATTTACCTGACAACGTTTGCCTATGAATCCCAGAATTCTTTAATCTAGGACATAGGAGGAGCGAAGAGTCAAGTAACCAGAGGCATTTAGAAAAGAGTTTTAGCTGAGGAAGAGGATTTTTTCTGTTTTTTCTTTCTTTCTTTCTTTCTTTCTTTTTTTTTTTTTTTTGATGGAGTCTCGCTCTGTCACCCAGGCTGGAGTGCAGTGGCGCGATCTCCACTCACTGCAACCTCTGCCTCCCAGGTTCACGCCATTCTCCTGCCTCAGCCTCCCGAGTAGCTGGGACTACAGGCGCCCGCCACCATGCCCGGCTAATTTTTTGTATTTTTAGTAGAGACGGGATTTCACCGTGTGAGCCAGGATGGTCTCGATCTCCTTACCTTGTGATCCGTCGCCTTGGCCTCCCGAAGTGCGGGGATTACAGGCGTGAGCCACCACGTCTGGCCGGAGTAGGAATTTTATGGGTTATAAACGAAGGATCTGAAGGTCCGCTTGACGAAGAAACCTGGAGTGTAAAAATTCAGTTTGGAAAAAGACGTTTTGTCTCTTAAACTGAAGCACATTCCTGCCATTTCATGCGGACCATATGAAGATAAGACTAAAAACTTTTCTTTAAAGCTCCCGCTGATGGTAGTTGAGCCAATGAGCCACCCCCAACAACAAAGGACGAAGAAGTACGTATGATTCACCACGTGTTAATGCAAATGGTGGATTATTGCATCATTAAAATTTAATGAGAAATCTTAAGTTCTATCATTTCCAAATTGACTGAATAATAGGGTAGTGTACTGGTATTAGCCAAATACTGTGAGATTCAAGACTTCTAAAGACCTAGTTTTGCTGCCTAAGTTGAGAACAAAACAAAATTGTTGGCTCTGGTCTTTCCCTTCCCCTCTCACCACATCTTGCACCCTAACTCTATGTCCCTCCTTGAACTGTTCCAAATATTCTATACTCCTTGCTCTGCATTGAACAGGCTATAATATGCCTAAAAAGGTCACTCCTTTAAAACAACAACTAAGTTCAGATGTGAGTTGCACAATATTTTGATTAGGACCAGTGATCCAAAGTCAGTGAGGTAGAGAGTCATTTCACAATTACAGAACAAATTCCTGGTTGTTAGTATGAGTTCTAACATTAATTGAGTATGTCACTTTGATACGCCTTTTCTTGTTAAATATTTCATGAAGAAGGTGCGATTTTCATTCTGTAATGCAGATGAGAAAACTGAGGCAAACTAAGAAAATGTCAGAGCAGAGTAAAAATTTCAGCCTTCTTTATCAGTATTCTATACTAATTCCTCTGAGGTTATATGTGAGTTGAGTTGATACACACACACACACACACACACACACACACACACACGGTGCAGAGCTACAGATTTAAAAGAAAACAAAACAAGATCTTCCAGGATTTTTTTGCAATGATCGACACAAAGTTTTGCTTATTCTCAATATAAAATAATTCTCTGTCAATGCACACAAGCTCATACACGTGCACGCGCATACATACACACACACACACACACACACACACACACACGAGTACGATCCATGTTTTTCCCCAAAGCTATGAAAAGGTTACCTAATCTAAAAAAAGATATTCAGCTTCACATCTTATGAGATGCTATATAGTTTTAATATCTGTCCTGCCCTGCAGCTATCTCCCAACAATAAACTATACATAGAAATCAGAGTGTAAGGAGAAAATAAAGATACATAGTGACACCAATATGGGAAAGCTAAACATCTGGAAATTCAGTGAAAATATTAATAAACTCTGAAAAATTTAGTCAAACTTTTTAATATTATGTTGACAGAATAAATGAATAGCTGAGTCGACTTGATATTTTGGTATTGTTTGAAAATAAAATGACTTAAAATGGTTTAATTGTTTCTAAATTTTTTTTTGTGAACTGGCCATTTGATTTTAGTCACAGGTCTGTTTACAGATAGATGAGGTATAAATAAATGTAGACTTTTTTTTTGCTCAATGGATTGTATTCGACTCAGAGGAGCAATAAATTAGCTGCATGTTACCAAGGTTTATATTCATAGAAGTATATTTTAGAATATTGGTCTGGGAATGATGTAATGTTTTTAAGATGTTCATGTACGATGGTCAATAACTCAAATCTCCTGATCAAATTAAGCACATAGATTCTTCTAAAGATACTCTTTTACTCCTAAAGGTGAAAAAAAGCCAGCCAGAAAAATTTTGACATGTGACATGGAGGTAAAAAAGATAACCAAAAGCAGAAGAAAATCCTAACAATGGGTGCTACAGTGGCCTTGAATAGAAGATGGGAGAAGTATGTGGAAGTTTGTCTGGAAGATCCTGGGGTCAGATGCGCAGGATTCCCCCAGTGAGAGAGAAGAAAAACACACGTGCTTCTATTCTTATTTTATTGTTTTTTATTTTTTTTATTATGGTACAATGTACAATATAAAATTAGCCATTTTAACAATTTTTAGGTGTACAATTCAGTGGTATTAGGCATATTCACATTGTTGTGCAAACATCACTACTATCCATCTTCAGAACTTTTTCATCTTCCCAAACTGAAACTCTATAATTATTAAATGATAACTCCTTATTTTCCTCTTCCCCCAGCCCTGGTAACTGCTCCCTTACTTTTTGTCTCTATGAATTTGACTAGTCTAGGTACCTCATATAAGTGGAATCACACCGTATTTGTCTTTTTGTGTCTGGCTTATTTCACTTAGCATGATATCTTCAAAGTTCATCCATAACGTAGCATGTATCAGAATTTGGTTCGTTAGTCAGGCTCAATAATATTCTAGTGTATGTGTATACTACATTTTAAATATCCATTCAGTGATCCATAGACCTTTTAGTTGTTTCAATCTTTTGGCTCTTGTAAGTAATGCTGCAATAACATGGATGTACAAATATCTGCTGGAATCTCTCCTTCAAACCCTTTTAGGTATAAATCCAGAAATAATGGTTTTTAAATTTTTAAAACTTTTTGTGGAAATATACAGAAAGTTACACAGATCATAATGGTACAGCTTAATGAATTGTCTTTCAGGTAACACACCCACCTAAGCAGAAGGCAGATCAAAAGGCAAACCATTGACCAGCACTTCAAGCCCTACCCCCATCCAGTCCTCAGGCTGCTGCATGGGTGTCCACTCTCTTGACTTTCAACCTAGATCAGCCATGTTTGGTTTTTGAACTTATATAAGTGGAATCATACAATACATACTCATTGTTTTAACTCAACATTAGGTTTGTGAGACTATAAGAATTCTGTTTCTGAGGTTATTAGCATTACCTAATCTTCTAACATTTCTGAGATCTTTAAAAACCCATATTCCCACTTACAGTTTTAATGTGTCCATTCTCATTCATATATAATATTCCATCATATAAATATTATGTAATTTATATGCTGATTCCGTGATTGATGGGAATTGTGCCTCCTTTCTTTACTCTTTTATCCTTACAAAAATCTTGGGTGTTTGAGAGTCCTTAAGGACAGATTCAGGGTGTTGGATTTTTCCTTCTTGCATTGTAAGAAAAGAAACAAATGAGGCAACTACAAACCTTGTCTTAACAAAAGCATTTACCATTTTACTTTCAACCTATATTTTGGGCTCATCTTGATCTGCTAGTACCTCCATTCAGCTGGGGCTTCCTGGCAACCAGATAAATTCTCTTCTTTCCTTTTATACTTCCCTCAGGAGTACTTAGCTAGGCAATTTGACATTCTTTTCTCCTCTTCAGTATCAAAGGGTGATCATCTAATTTTAGAAATTGTGTATTTTAATGTGAGTGCAGTTTAGAGGTCTCCCTGCTGAGGATGCCAGAGTTGGATTCAAGGGAACTTGGGTGGCAGTGGGCGCTGCAGAGGAAGAGCAGGTATCTAGCATGAGGAATAAGCTCTTGCTTTTTCTGTCAGAGCCACAGGATTTATTACCTACTGGTACATTCAGTGGGCTCCCTTTGACTTAACCATCCCTTCAAATCTTTTCTTTCTACTAGCACCATCTCACCAGGATGATTCATCACTTTTTCCTACATAATCACTCTGGGCTCTCTCTTCCTCTTCTTGTGAAGCCACTGGTCCTATAGAAGTAGAGTTCCACCCTTATAACCTTGTTTAACCTCAATTGCCTCCTAAAAGCATGTCTCTAAATACAGTCATATTGGGGGATAGGATCTCAACATATGAATTTGGGGAGCCACAATCCAGCCCATAAGATGCTGTTTTTTGCGCTGAATCTCACTGCTATAGCCAAGGGAAGAACCAATATGAAGAGTTCACTGCTGAAATCCATGAAATCAGAATCTTTGAATTCAATTTACTCAAAAACTTGAGGTTTTTTAGCCATTCTCCCTTTCTTCCATACCCTATTATTGGAGTTTCTTGGTCATTCAAAGCATAAAATAAGTATTGGTAAAACAAAGACAGTGATATGGTTTGGCTGTGTCCCTATCCAAATATCAACCCAAATTGTATCTCCCAGAATTCCCATTTGTTGTGGGAGGGACCCAGGGGGAGGTAATTGAATCATGGGGACTGGTCTTTCCTGTGCTCTTCTCGTGATAGTGAATAAGTCTCACAAGATCTGATGGGTTTATCACGGGTTTCCCTTTTTGCTTCCTCCTCATTTTTTCTCTTCTCGCTGCCATGAAAGAAGTGCCTTTTTGCCTCCCACCGTGATTCTGAGGCCTCCCCAGCCATGTGGAACTGTAAGTCCAATTAAACCTCTTTTTGTTCCCAGTTTTGGGTATGTCATTATACCCGAAAACATGAAAACAAAGCTATGCCATGTACTAGTCATTCAAAGGGAACATTCCTAAGGGACATGTAATTTAAAGTAGAACTTCTGGGTCATGAGTTTGAAAGTACCCATCTCCTTGACATGGTCACTGGGAGGTAAGAGTGGGACCTGTGGAGAAAGACTGCAAGAGTTAGAGTAATGGACTCCAGTATCACCCAGAGTGAGTGAGGGCACAGTGAGAAGATGGCCATCTGCAAGTCAGGAAGAAAAGAGCCCTCACCAGGAACAAAATCGATGTGCACTTTTATCTTGAACTTCCCATCCTCCAGAATTGTGAGAAATAAATTTCTGTTGTTTAAGCCACGTAGTCTATGGTATTTTGTTATGCTTACCCTGGTAAACTGCAGCTCTGTATCCTTGAATGAATCATTTATGCTCTTTGAGGTTCAGTTTCCTAATTTATAAAATGGCAATAATAATTCTTACTCCACCCAACTTGTTGGGGAGATCAATGAAATATCATATCAAGGATTGCAACAGATACCAAATGCATTTTAAAACAATGATACTTCCTTTTTTCTCCCATCCTGTGCTTCCTACCACCTGATCACAGCTGTAAAATGTAAAGGGAACAATAAGGCCACCACCACTTTTCAAACAAATGCAATAATAATAATAGCTAAAAATTATTGAGTCCTTACTATGGGCCAGGCACTCTACTAAACACTTTATTTGCTTTATCTTGAGTCCTCACAGAACACTTAAAGTAAATATTGTGATTCCTTTTAACAGAGAATTAAAACTGAGGAAACCAAGACTCACAGAAGACAAGTAACTTCTCAGAGTTACGTAGTTATTATTTGGTGGGGCCTGGATTCCTATCTGTCTGTCTGATCACCTGGGCTGAGTTCTTATTCATTTTCTTATTCCCAAGTATGTGATTATTGGTCATTCAACCCTAAGGGCACAGGATATTCAATCACTGCTGTCATGTACCTCACTTTCTAGTAGGAAAGATGAAAGTGAAAATTGGTAATTAATAAATAGAGTGATAAATATTAAATTTGCACAGGCTGTTATAGAGTACACAGGACAGATACCAACTATCTGAAGTAGCCAGAATCAGTTTGCTGAGTTGACAAGGCTCAGAAGGACATTCCATGCAGAGGGAATTAAAGCACAGAGGCATAAAGGCAAGGCTCATTGGACATCCACATGTAGTTCTGGGTGCCTGGAGTGAAGGACATACAATCGGGAAATGGAGTAAATGAGGCAGGAGAGGTTTGTAGAGGCCAGATTATAAAGAACATTTATATGACATACAAAGGCATTTGAATTCTCTTCCACGCAATATATGTGTTAGAAAGCCATTCTTGGGCTGGGCATTGTGGCTCATGCCCATAATCCCAGCACTTTGGAAGGTCCAGACGGGTGGATCACCTGAGGTCAGGAGTTCGAGACCAGCCCGGCATATATGGCAAAACCCTGTCTCTACCAAAAATACAAAAATTAGCCCGGCGTGGGAGTGTGTACCTCTAATCCCAGCTACCCGGGAGACTGAGGCATGAGAATCGTTTGAACTCAGGAGGCAGAGGTTGCAGTGAGCCGAGATCACGCCACTGCACTCCAGCCTGGGCGACAGAGTGAGACCCTGTCTCAAAAAAAAAAAAAAAAAAAAAAGGAAAGAAGAAAGCAAGCAAGCCATTTTTGTATGCCTTCCCTTCAAGATAGTGTTTCTTCAGAGAAGAGTCCGTCCTGTTCATCTCTGAATATCCAAAGCCTAACATGAGGTAGTCACTTATATTAGACATATAAAATGAATATTTGTTGAATGAAGGAAGGAGTGAGGGAATGAATAAGTGAATAGTGTTGAGCCCTTCATAATGTATACTTTTTGATCACTCTGACTGTAGGGGTACAGGGTTAAAGGATGTCAAGAATGAGGTAAGGGCTGAGTGTGGCGACTCATGCTTTTAATTCCAGCACTTTGGGAGGATAAGGTGGGTGGATTGTTTCAGCCCAGGAGTTTCAGACAAGTCTGGACAACATAGGGAGATCCCCATCTACAACAAAAATACAGAAAATTAGCCAGGTATGGTGGCATGTGCCTATGGTTCGGAGGCTGAGGTGGGAGGATCACCTGAGCCTGGGAGTTTCGGTCTGCAGTGAGCCTTGATTGTGCAACTGCAATCCAGCCTGGGTGACAGAGTGAGACCCTGTCCAAAAAAAAAAAAAAAAAAAGAATGAGGCAAGAGATAGGAGAGAGGGAATTATGCAACAAAGGCATAGTGAGGAGGGTATTGGAAAGTTATTCAGGACAGTGACTATTATTAACCAATGCAAGATAACCGAGAGTACTGGCTGGGGGCAGAGTGAGGTGAGGTAAAGATGGGGAGAAGCAGATTTTGGGAGAATACAGTTGAGTTTTGGACATATTGAGTTTGAAGTGGTTGGAACCTGCAGATGGAGGTCCCCGGTTGTCACTTAGATATAGAACATAGGGCAAAGGGTCATTGTATTAAAACTAAGGCCATGCCTGTTTATAGTGAGAGAGAATGTGTAGAGGCAGACTGGAGAGCATTCTAGGGTCAAATCCTAGAAAAAAACAAGCACTTTCAAGAATTTGCACATGTTATCGAATCTTATTTGCTGTCAATGGTAGAGAAAGAAGAGCCAAAGAATGTGGGTTTAGGAGGAGTATGAGTTGAAATGAACCTTGCATCATGAAGTCTAAGGAAAACTCAAGGAGGTATGCATCCAACAGGGTAAATGCTGCAGAAAGGAGTAAATTTAGAGATACTTTCTTTATATTGTTTGGTAGAATATTTATTGGGGAAATTATATAATATCTGTGGAATTAATTTAAAACAATTTTAAGTGTCTGCTTTGCCTGGTGCTATATTTTTTTTTCCAGGAGTTGGGTACATTTTATATTCAGCATCTGAAACTGAGGATTTAAGAAAAGTGAATCACACCTGCAAATACCAGTTTTTTATTCATGAAAAAAAGAAGAATTTTAACACAGTATAATACCAGGAGGATACAGTGAATGTAATTGCTTGCTTGCTCAAGACATCATTAAGTTGGTGGTCAGTGAAAAAAATAATAGGACCAAATGGAAATTTCTGAGCAACTAGTGTGCTAACTTCTCTGGTGGTAAAGGCTCTCTAGGATGACCATGAGAATATACTATCTCTTGAATATGTGGGAATAGTCTGAGAAAATTTTAATAGACCAAAATATTACAAATAGAAGCATAATGGAAAATTCAACACTGTAATTCATTTATAAAAATAATGATGCTTCTCACGTTTTTAAAAAGTGTTAAGACTTTTTAGTTTTTTACTTTTTAGAAACTTAAATTATAATTCAATTTTTAAAGTATTTGTTGAGACTAAGGAAAACTTGTGCTTATTCTTTGTAAAGGATAAAGAAATCTATACCTTTAAAATTTGTAATCAAAGTATAATAAATATGAGAAAAGTACACATACATGTGTAACTCAATGGTTTCTTCACAAACCAAATACAATTGTGAAACCTACACCCAGGCTAAGAAACAGAACATTAGGAGCACCCAAGATGTTTTCTCTGAGTTTGTTTTGAATTACTAAAAGCAAACGCCGTCCACCTTCTACATCATAAAATCTAAATTTTTAAACATTAGATGTTTTTCTGATTCTCTACCATGCAAAGGGATAACAGTTCATTGAAGATAGTGAATTCATTGATTTATCTCATTTTTCTCCTTTATTTAGGCTCTAAGCTTGTCCACAACAGGAATTATAGTTTACTCTTTCATGTTTGCCTGAGGGCCTATTGCAGAGTTTGGAACATAGCAGATATTCAATAATCACATTGACTAATAAAATTGGAAAGTAATGGGGACAAATAAAAAATCTGAAAATATTAGAGCCCAGAATTCTTTTGATAGAGATGTTTTGGTCTTGGTGACACTGAAGTACAACGTATGCCTGGACCAGTTCTCATCCTGAATATGACTCAGAGCAGGGCAAGAGAAAAGAGCAATTCTCTAGAGCTAGTTTTCTGAGCTGCTTTGATGGGGTAGAAAGAGGAGGCTTTATGACTGCAACACATCTAATGGTGTCAGGACACCCAGAGTGATTCTCTAAATAATTTGGCACAAATCTTACATAGTTGAGAATGTTAGCAATTTTTTTTTCCTTTCATTCCTAAGGGAGATTAAAATATTCACTTTCTAGAGAACCCAATGAGGTTGCATTTGAAAGAAATGACTTACATTGCTAATATTTTATCATTGCTATTCATTCTATGTGCATTTTAGAGTTTCCTCTCAATCTGATAATTTACTGATAATTATTAGACATATAAAATGAATACAAAAAGGAGACTAGTTGGCTATACATTTTGCAGCATTTAATTACCTAAAAGTGTCAATAACCTTGATTTTTAATTTTTTTTTTTTTTTGCTGTACAAATAACATTAAATTCAATGATATTAACAAGAATTCAGGTTAAGTGAATACTTGCTCTAAAGCAGCTTTGTAATTTACATAAATGAACCCATTAGAGGCTCACAATTATCACACCTCCCATCACATTGTATCCTCATTTTAAGAGAATGAGGCTTCGGGATGTTCAGCTACTGGTCAAATCAACTAGGTTTTTGAATATGGATTCAAACCAGGTCTTCCTAGGTCCTGAACCTGGACTTCTACCTATGTATTAAAATCTTATAAATTTTAATATTTTGGGTTTTTACCTACTATTGTTAGGTTGGTGCAAAAATAATTGTGATTTTTGCCATTACTTTTAATATGTACTCAACACTGTTTACTGAAGTTTTTTTTTTTTTACCTTGATGTGATTAAGCAGATAAGCTTTCAACTAGAAAATGCAAGCTCAAAGAGACAAAATACAGCCCAATAGTGACAAAAACAGCCCAAGAGTTTTTATCTCTAAAGTTCTGACCATGATTCACAGAGTGATTCCTGTATCACACCAGGAAGGTTTTTGTGAAAACAGAATTATGAGACAAAAATCCCAAGTATTATATGCAGCTTAAAATGAAACGTGGAAAGGCCTCCTTGACCATTATATGCATAGATTCAGTAGCTGAAATTCTGGCCAATTTAGTCTGTTTTTTTTTTTTTTTTTTCTAGGTGAAGACATTGTCTCTAAGAGTTCCCATTAAAAAGCAAATGATACCTGTTAGTTTCCATTATGACATTAGCATGAATTAAACTAAGGGGTTGTAAGAAACTGACAAACGGTATCATACCAGTGAAATGTCTTAGTGAAAGGCCACCTCTCAGCTGCGGGGCCTCAGAGAGGCAAGTTAGCATCTTGAGAGAATGCAATTTGTTAGGCTCTTCCAACCTGGGGAGTTGCAAAGAGAAAGTGGTTCTAAGTAACTTCTGGTTATACCCTCAGCATAGAGTTGGGAACTAAGATTTGGTCGCTCTTCTTCATAAAACCCTTCCCAGGCTCCCTTTGTTTTCAGATTGAGTCATTCTCTTGCACTTTCCACGAGAAACTCTTCATGGCCTGTTCTCCAGCCTTGTTTCATATTTTGCTAACACATGTGGTCTTTCTAACCTACTTGAGCTTTTCTCAATATACCTTGGGCATTGTCTTTAAACTGCTTGAGAAGTATTCTGAGAATAGTAAACAGATGCATATGCATGTGTATTTGCTGCATTTCCTAAACTACTAAAAATCCATGCAACAGAATTTGAATGCTATAAGATACAACTCTTTCACGTGCCATTTGAAATACAGCAAGACACCAAATAGGTGACAAAGAGGCAGGTAGTAATAAAAATAACATACTATTATTTTGTCTTTTAAAAATAAATCACATATGAAGAAATAAATGTATTCTTATAAAATCTGGTAGATTATTTTAGGCCATATCCAGAGAGAAATGGAATGTGTTCAATTAAAAATGATTGAGAAATGTTGTTCTTTACTTTAAAATAGCTGTCAATTTAATTATTTATAACTTTTATTTTCCACTCAAGATAAAAAGATAATTTTTATGTAACTGGATAGCTAGTATAAAGCTAACGAGATACCTTTGTCTTTCTTCTTGCTTTCATATTAAGCTCCATAGACTAAGCGTCTGGCTATAAATAAAACTATTGATGTTAAAAGGTCATGGCTATGACCTTTCACATGTTTCTTCTCCACTATATCTATATACACTGGATACTTTACCCAGAGAAGAGATTCTTTATTTAAGAGAGCTTAAACTGTTCAAATTTGTAATGTACTAAGGATTTTGGAATGTCTAGGGGACTTAGTGGATAAAAAACTGACCTTTCATCTCTGAACCCAGACACAGTCCAACCTCAGATAAATGAAAAAGTTTTGTGTCAGTTGCTTCCATGATAAACTGGTACTCTCCAATATCTTCCACCCCAATTAAGCATTACTGGCAGGTCTGGCCTCAAGAGGCACATGGAGTATAGAAATGGAATAACTTCTGCTCCGGGAGAGGGTGTCTGAACCTTCAAGACAGGATTTTAAGGTTATAAATGGGCAGTGTTGGCCAAAGTTATGTCTATGGACAGAAAGTATGAAAACCTCCCCCACTTCCCATAATCATATGCAAATTTGAGATACTGTGATACTTTTCATGATTCATACTTTTGACTTTTTGGTTTTTATTTGGTATATTTTCAAATTAAATTTATAAAATAACTTTATTCTATTACTTTACAGAAAAAGAATAGCTTGAATGTAGTAGATAGTAGCAATTATGTATAGAAGTAATAGCATACAGTGCAGTTTGAAGCTGTTACAGCTAATTTAATTTTCACAGAAAAATATGGACCAGATTTTCTAAAATATTAAATAATACACAAGTCCTTGCATTTTATTTTGAGTATGTAATATGAAGTTGTATAAAGCTTTCCATTTTCTTATTTAAATTTTACTTATATAACCTTAACTAAACAGATTTTCGGCCCTGCGTGGTGGGTCATGCCTGTAATCCCAGCACTTTGGGAGGCCGAGGTGGGCAGATCAGGAGATCAGGAGATCGAGACCACCCTGGCTAACACAGTGAAACTCCGTCTCTACCAAAAATACAAAAAATTAGGTGGGCTTGGTGGCATGTGCCTGTAATCCCAGCTACTAGGGAGGCTGAGGCAGGAGAATCACTTGAGCCTGGGAGGCAGAGGTTGCAGTGAGCCAAGATAGTGGCACTGCACTCCAGCCTGGACAACAGAGTGAACTCTGTCTCAAAATAAATAAGTAAATAAACAAATAAATAAATGAAATAAAATAAAATAATAAAATAAAAAAATGGATTTTCATTTCAAATAAACATTGCAATTAATTAAAAGAATATGTAAACTTCTAGTGGGCATAATTGCTGTTTCTTATATCTTTGATTTTCAAATATACAACCCAACAGTGCACAGTGGATGTTTACTACCTACTTTATGATGAATTAATAAGTAATGATTGAATGCAGTATTAATGTGTATCATGGAAGGCCATTGTAAGCTGAAAAAAAAATCCATCAAATATTTCAGTTATGTAAATATAATGGAGGGGGAGAGGTTGAATCAGTCTTATAGATATATTCAAATGATTTAAAATGTCAACAGGGAAAGGTATCATGTTTAACTTGAGACGAGCCTTCACTTTCATGGAAAGCGATGGTGATTGAGGTTCTCTATTTTTCTCCCTCAGAGAGAAGACAATGGCTATTATTGAATTGAATTGAAATGAGTTAAATTGCAACTTCAATTTACATATTACTAAGAACTTAGTAATATGCATTTATACATTAATTTATTTTAAAATTAACGGCAGAAAAAGAAACTATTTTTTCCCCTGTAGATATACCACATGACACTAAAGGATATAGCGATGAAAAACACTGATCTAATCTCTTTGGTTGGATTACAAGTTACTTTCACTTACTTCTTGCATTCTTCTGTATTTTGTAAGTCTCATACCAAATACAGAAAAATGGTATGATAAACTGGTACTCTCCATTATCTTCCAACCCAACTAAGCGTTACTGGCAGGTCTGGCCTCAGTCTTTTATTCATACAATTATACAATCCTTTATTGTTTTTGTTGTTGTTGTTGTTGTTGTTGCTGTTTTTAACCAGGAAAAGTAATCTCTGAAACAAACAATGCTCCCTAAATTCTACCTTATTATAACTTTTTTAATGTAGTCATCCACCCATTCATATTTGAAAAATGAAATGTAATATTCACTCTGTAAATCTGAAAATCATTAAGTCCACTGGACATTAGAGGAAGAATACTTGAAAATTTTTATGTGGTGAGTAATTAGATTTGAAAGTTGAATGAAGGTGAACTCAATAAAGGTGAAAAATTAAAATTCAATAGCAGAGGCAACAGTGGCTCAGAAGGGGCTGGGAACTTGACAATACTTGAGAGGAATGTGTTGAGTGGTTTCAAAGAAAAGAAAACAAGACTAGCTTGATCTATGTATATAGATGATCTGAACACTTTATATTATTGGGTTTGGCCAAATTGATCACATTAACCAAATGGTTACTCAGTCATACTTTAATAAAAAAATGAAATATGAACTGCAAAATATTGGGTAATTAGGAATAACACCCTGAAGAAAAAAGTATAACACAGAGGATAAAAGCCTGATATTTCAAAGTATGAAATATCCAAATCATTACCAAATTGGAAGTGAGAAAGTGATGCTATATTCTGAAGATTAAATTAGAAATATAAGCTAAAATCTGAGAAGGATTAGAGTAGAACACTGATGTGAGAAAAAATCAAAAGCTAAATTCCAAGTTTTGTGACTAAAGATTTTTGTTTTTATATTTTAAGATGATCCATTTTCACTATATGGCTTTTCAAAGGGATATCAGATGTAATTATTAAGGACCATTTAGACATGGTTTATATACATATATATGTGTGTGTGTGTGTGTATATATATGTATATATATTTATATACACACACATAAATTGTCTTCTCATACTGATTATTTTTCCTACTTAATATGGTAAACTAAATATGAAACTTAGAATTCTGAACTCAATAAATACAAATTTTATTATTCCTGAAACCTATCATTTGCAATCTTCTCATTCCCATCTAGTTTATAGGTAGAGTTTTTATTTCTTTTTGGAAACTATAGATATGAAATTTTCAATTATTTTACTTAGAATAAATCATAGCATCCTTATGTCAGTGCTATACAAACACAAATGTTGGCAAAATTCACATTTATGTGAATTTCTTATTTTCATGACCTTTCTCTATGCATCCCCTTTACAGCCGGCTAATTGTAGTTTACATAGCTATTTACTTAATTATTAATTTAATGCATATGTTTCTCACTAGACATGAAGGTAAAGCTATGTCTGTATTTGCACCCTTGAATGTGAAGTGCCTAACTAAATGACACGAAGTAGGTGCTTGAAAACTAACTTGAATGAAAGATTGACCCAGCGACTGAATAAAGATCTCTTCTAGCTTTCATTTGGACTTAAATCACATGTAATAAAAAAGATGACTGCAACTAAGGGCTTTCCCTTGCTCAGAGATGATTTTCGTTACTTGAAGGAAAATTAACACTTCTAAGTTTCACTGACTTGGATAATTCATTGAGTTGGAAATAAGCATTTTACTACAAACAAAGCAAATATACAACTCAAACTCCAGGGAAATATTTAATATAATAAACTACCAATTTAACAAAGAAAATGCAAGTCATTGAAGATCATTATGCATTTTATTTTAAAATGGCCTTATATTTCTCTTATATAGAGAATTGTTTAGAGATTCACAAATTGTAATTTAAAACCATGTCCACTTATTAAGTGTCTGTGAGCACTCAATGCATGTTAAAGTCAAGAGAAGACCACTTGCTTTAAAGATGATAACACCTTTGGAATGTTAATTGTATAAAACTTTCAAAAGGAAAATTATTTCTTTACTGAACAAGGAAAGAGTCAGATTGGCTTAGTCCATTTTGCACCTTTGTGCTAGGGAATCTCTGGGTTTAAATTACAGCAGCCTCAGTCTTTGCTTTTCAATCCCTTAATCCTTAAGGAGCATAGGTTTCAGTTCAAGACAACTTCACACAGAACACAAGAAAAGATTCTGTGAGCCTACCTCAAGTATGATGATCTTTTTTTCAGCTGTGATCTTTCACTCGCATCCCGTAGTAAAAATGACTTTGAGGCAAACCAGTGTCAAATAATTAATGCATTTTCAACGAAGGACTTTTTTTTCCCCTATACTCTAATGCAATGCATGAAAAGCAATAAATGCTTTCATGTAAGCCACTTGTACCTGTGGTTTTCATCACTGTTTCACTGGGATCCCTCACATTAGACAATCTATGTGAGGTGTCTACGCTGAAATGGAAAGAAAAGCTGGCCTGGGAGGTTTCACATCTGGTAGCCTACCCCATTACTTAAACAGGCTACATCTTTAAAAAAAAAAAAAAGAAAAAAGAAAAAAGTTATACAGGTTGAATTGAGGCAATTATGTTCTGATCTAAGACATATATATTTGTGGATTATTTCCAGGTGTTTCTTGAAAAACATGTTTTCTTGATCTATAATTAATATTCTGCTAATGGAACTCTAGCAAATGCCACAAAACCACTCACCATTTCTCCATGCCATAAATGATAAGAACTAATAGTAACCATATTAAGATTCTTAGGTTTTTAAGCATTATCCTAGTTTATGTCACAACTATTATTTAAAATTATAATATCCAGGTGCTGTATATGGTATTTGATCAAAGAGAATCAAAATGTAATGAGTTATAAGTTTTCTCCCTGAGGGCTCAAACTGTACATAATGGGAGAGGGTGTGATTTATTTTCTGAGTCATTCTGGAAACAGTTATGAAAACCTTTAGTTAAATGTTGGTAACTGGGGTTACTGAATCTGTGGATATTTACCACTTATAAGAGGTTATAGGAGTATATTATTTTGAAGGGAAAACTGAACCAAATTGTCTTTTAAAAAACTCAAAATATCATAAAACATTACTACCAACTGCTAATTTTTTAAATGAATATTTTCAGACTCTATATAACATGTTCATAGAATCTCACACACACAAAATCAAGACTTCAAAACTGACCTTTAGAGATAACAAAAAGTGACACTTGATTTTTTTTATGGTGATGAATGCATCCTCTAAATTACAATGAACAGTAGAGCTATAATTTTATGGGAACATTTCTAATTTTTCTCACATTAACCTTGTATTAAGAAATGCTGACAACTTTGAATTGCAGGAGTACATCCACTTCCCATTCTCTGCCATCAGTGAAAACGATCAGTCCTTCCCCTTTAAGCAAATGCAGTAAGGAAGCATCAGAAGAGGGTTGAACACTTTTCTTTTTTTTTTTTTTTTCAAATTTTGATCTTCCTCAAATATTGTTTGACCTTAATCACTGTCTTCCAACAAGCTTAATGTGACATCACCTTGAAACAAAAACACACAGCTCTCAAGTCTGGCTCTGGAATGAAAAAGCCCTGATTATTAGTCCTCTGTGTGATCTTTTCAGATTGCACTGATGAGATGAAGTTTAATCTCGTTTCTCTCCTCTCCAGTACCACAAACCACAGGCAGTTTAAGGCAGCCTGAAAATCTCTTACATCTGGAAGAGCAATAATTCATGGGATTTCGCCTGACAGCCATGACAGGCAGCAGGGCAGCCAGAAACAACCATCTCTTATGTTGTGCTATTTGCAAAAAATCAGAAGAGGAGGAGTCGGCACATGACCACATCCTTCTTTAGCATATGTTAGTGGAGAAAACCCTTTTATTTTCTGCCAGATGCTTCATAAATAGGTCCTAAATATTACATAGACAGTAGCTATCACTTCCAAACAAAATTCCTGGGTGTCTGCTAAGCTGCAAAGCATATGAAGGCCTATTGTCTGGCAAAGGGTCATGGTTAGATTTGCACAGATTTTTTTAAATAGATATTTCAGATTCTACATGTGATTTATAGACATTTGCACACCCTGCTGTGCATGAATATGATACCATCTTCTGAGAAGGATTATTTCATGAAATGTATATGGGATTTAGCTACAGTAACTTTTACTGGGCAGCTTAGAATGGCCAACAAAGTACTAGAATTTACTGCAGCACAGCTTGGGCTGTCAGGCTCCGGGTTGGTGTTTATGATTTCTGCAGAAGCAGAAATAAACAACTTCTCCTTAATGGCCTTCTTTATGTGTAGGCAGCAGTGGCCCTATCTGGTCTCACAACAGTAGCTGGTGCAGCAGTCTGTCCCATTTCATGTGGAACCAATGTCTGAAGATTTGCATTTCTGCTTTTCTGAGTTTTCTGTGGTAGCAGCCAGAAATAGCGAAATAGACTGCAAATGTTTGAATGGGTAGCATTCCACTCTACTGTTTTCAGTGCTATAAATACATTGTGGATAGAATGACTCAATTTTAAGACTCTGACTGAGAGAAGGGAATGGCTGCATTCATTTTCAGATTGTACATTGTCAATAAACCCTATAAAAATACTCATCAAAGAAATTTTAAATGACTTCTCTGAGAGGCCTGCTTCCCCCAGAGTATGTGATATAGTTAAGTCTCAATTCAATATGCATTTCAAGGTATGTTTAAGCAATATTCAGAATGATATCAGGCATAAGCACAAGGATATGAATATGTTAAATATGCATTTTTCTATTTAGACAAAAATTGTAAAAAGTAATTATCTACAAATTTCCTGATATAGCAACAGTTTTTAAAGTTCAAAAGAATGTCGACACACATTGCATATAGAAACAGGCAGAATATACATTTTTAAAAAACGAGACAACCGTTTCATGCCAAAGAAAAACAATTCCTTTGCCAAACTACACATTGTTAACTTAAAATGTGTTCCATGTGGAAATACGGAGACTGATTTTAAGGAAAGGCTGGTGATCTTAAGTCAGCTGGCTCCCTGCCTGTCAACTATACATTTTGGCTTCTAGTTTTACAGCTAGAATTGGAAATATTTATTTCCCCTATTTAAGACTAGTTCTTTTCCTTTGCCTAGTAAACCAATGAATTTGCCTGTAAACATTCATATAGCAAAAACTTTCCGGCAATACACAAGGGAAGAATAATTTAAAATCTCTTGTAGGCAGCATATAATAGGTTGGAAAGATTGTATTTTATTCTGCTCTCATTTTGTCCAGCCCTTTTGCCAGCATTTTTGTATACTCATCACATTTTCTGGAAAGAAATTAAATTACTGAAGCCTTCAGCTCTTGAGTTTGAAAGCTTATGACCACAAGACAGATACATATTTGGAAGGCTTATATTGTGATGACAATATTTACCCATCACCACTGCTTAGAATTATCAACATCAACAAGCCTTCACATACCCTGTTACGGGTTTCTTTAAAGTAGTCATTATATTGTGGTCTTATGCTGGTTACAGATGCATTCTGAAAGGCATCTTGAATACACAGCGATGAGCAGTCATTGGAAAGGCCTTGCAAAGGGAAACATTTTTGATAGTGTTTAAAAAAGATTATCTCATATTCATTTGATAGTCATAGCAAACTTACATTGGATAACTTTATATATATTTTCAGCATTTGATCTTTGTGATAAAGAATACAAATGATTGACCAAAATGTCTTATCATATTATTTTACATAACATAAAATAGCAGGAATTTGAATTTCACGTATATGTGGAGAATACACTGTGTTTATTTCAGTTTCATTCTCTGAAAGGCTAATCCAGAGACTTTCAGTAGCCAGATTTTAGTAAGTCTGAGTGGGCAAGAGCTATTTATTGCAATTCTGAGAGCATAAAGCTCCTCCTTTTCACACATACCCCTTTGCTGGAATACCCAAGTTTTATTTATGATTTTGGATTTTATTTCACAGCATTCCAGTTTAGTTTAGCATGATGTATTTAATAACCATGTCGACTGTCTTAATTACCCTATAAAGCAGGGTTCCATTGGCATTTGACCCTCTACGGCATTCCAGAGAAACTGCAGGACCATGATAATTACCAACCGCCTGCGAGAAAATTAAACAAAAGGCCCAACTTTTAAACCACCATTTTAAACGACCTATTACATCTCAGAAATAAATCATTGATGAAATAGCCTGCTTAACAGGAAAATAGCTATTCCATAGCAAAGAATTTCCCCTTGTGTGATCATGAAGAGAATATTAAGTATTCTTCAGCTCAAAAGGTTAGATTTTATGTCTGTCCAATGTCTTTTAATGACACATTTTTGTGTAATTTTACTGTAATCAAAGCCTTTTCCAATAGAGGTTACAGACTGTGGATATTTTGTCAGTCTCACACATTTTTCTATCCATAGAATATTAAATGCACTTAGATATGGCTGGAGGTAGGGAGAATCTGTTTATAATTGGAGAAAATTCAAATTAAAAGGAGATCTATGAATACTTTTATTTCCCTTGATTAGCATAGACATTTGCTATACATTCTTCAAAAGGTGCTAATCAATCACTCTGTGATAAGATTGATTGATTAATTGCTGCCATAGTCCAAAAAATAGTGACCTGCTTTGAAGGTCTAAATGTCTGGATTAATTTGAGAGTGGTGTCAATATGTCATAACTAATCATGATATATCTTTATGTTCATTTCTGCATAACAGTTCTATCGGTCTGATGCTCGACAAATACAAAGCTTCAATTCTTCTCCCCTCTCACTCCCCATCGACAAATATTTGTTTTGTGAAAATTGATACTTTTACATATGCTTTCTATTATGATTCTCAGTGTGACATTAGAGATATTCTAGATAATTCTTTTCTGAT
This sequence comes from Mandrillus leucophaeus, assembly GCF_000951045.1. Lineage (NCBI taxonomy): Eukaryota > Metazoa > Chordata > Mammalia > Primates > Cercopithecidae > Mandrillus > Mandrillus leucophaeus. The sequence goes on from NW_012102399.1 coordinate 1,209,481, forward strand.
CTCACTATAATCTAATAATTAGAATCATCACTTCAAAAATATGAATACAGCTCAAGTAAGGACATATAAAACTTCTAAGCTTTTGTTCTTTTTTTTTGGAATCATTTTGACTCTCTTCTTTGCAAATGCCAGGGTAAGGAAATCTGCCTTAAGGTCACATAAGGTCCATTTCCAGGTTTTTCACACTAACGATTCTCTCTCTCTCTCTCTTTTTTTTTTTCTGTTGGCAAATTGTCCAGAGTCCAGGGAAGCTAGATAATGGGTACAAGAATAACTGGGAGAGCAAGTGTGTTTCTTTGGCAAGGAGCTATGATAGCAAAGAGAAGTACTAGATTTGTGGTCAGGCATCCTGGCATCGCATACGTATTCTGCTGTTTACCAGTTGTGTGATCTTCAATAAATTACTCACCTTCTCTGAGTTTCAGTTCTCTCACTCGTAAAATGAAACTAATGGTAGCTATTTCACACATTTTGAGAAGGATTAAATAAATTAGTATCTGTAAAATGCATTCCATAATGCCTGACTCATAGCAGTTACTCAGTTTTTGTTGGATTTGATATTTTGGCTCTGCCCTCACCTGAGTTCACAATAATCTGGCTAATGCTTTGTGAAATGCTTTCTCATTAAAATCTACTCAGAAGCTCCAAGACATTGCCAAGAAGCAAGGAGTAGCTGATCAAGGATCCTAAATCTATTTCCTCAACTATTGACATCAAATAAATTACTCTGGCTATCAATGCCAGTTCCCAGGGGTGCATTCCTCATTGTTCTTCAAAAATTCTATCCCAAACATAGACCATTTGTTTTTTTCCTTTTTGGCACAGCCAAAGAAGTTTAAAGTCTTAAAATAATTCAAAAATATTACGAAAGAAAAAGAGAGAAATAAAATTTTTTTTTTAAAAAATATGTTTTTGAAGTAGAGATTTCTGACTCTGTTATCATTAGCTCTTGCAGAGTCTATCTAGTTCTAGACCATAACCTCAAAGGGCTAGTGTCCATGTACCTACGGCCTGTACTGCCCTTCTCCTTGTCACCCATTGGAAGTAGAACACCTCTGCTTCCACCAGAGTTGAACTGCTATTCTTGATACTTTAAGCTCTACTATTCAAGACTTAATGCTAAATATGAACCTTGCTACTCATTTAGGACTCAAACTCAAACCAAGGTGTAAGTCTGAGAAACAACCTTTTCTGAGCAAAGTGACAAATCAAATTATCTCTTCAGATGAGACGTAATGGGAATAGCTAGGTCAGGAAAGGCCTACATCACAATTATTTAAAAGAAAAATCTCCGTTTTGGTCTTGGTATAAAATTATCAAGGTAAAGGTGGGCAGCTGGATCCAGTAGCTCCTGAAATCCATCTTTTCTTAGGGTTTCTTCAATCTCTTACCTCATCGACTCTCTAGTTCAGTAGTTTCTAACCTGGAGTCCATGGACTCTGCAGTGATCTATGGGCAGAATTCAGAGGGACCGAGGACTTGGGTGGGAAAAATTGTAACATTATCTTTACTGGCTTCAAACTAAACTGTATAATTTTATTCAAAATTTTAAGCAAGAAACAAATCTAATAATATTAGCAGTATCTGTGATGTTACCAAAATAAATCACAGATATTTTTATATAACCTTATACATGTGGTAAATGCTTATGGTAATAACTACCTGAAAATTACATGAGGTAGTGATTAGGTTTGTTTCCACATCTTATCACTTAGTGTATCATTATTAAAGCATGTATATGATTGTATCATAACTTGTTTTTAACATATTTTGATAGCTGTATTAAATATCATAGTTTTTCTTGCAATCCCATATGTTGTATTTTAGGAGTTCAAATGCATTATTCTTAGATTGGGTTTTTCATTTTCTTCCAGACTGCTGAAAGAGCCTATGGCACAAGAAGTTTGAGAACTAGTGCTGTGGATATCATCTTTATCCAGGAAACCACTATGCTTCTGACAATAGACCCTGCTTTCCTAATCGATCAAGAGATAAATAAGTGATTCCAGCTGGCTAAATTTGAGTTTTTTCCCTTGATTTTTCAGGCTAGAAATGAAAGCAAATGTCCTTTCCTTTCTGATGAAATTATAGGAGTATGAGTCCAGAGAGCCATGTGTACCACTAGGTGAAGAAATTTCAGCGGTAGAAGAAAATAAAATTAACAAGTAAAATAAGAGAAAGAGCTGGAGAGCAGAAGGTCCTGATGTGTATGTGTGTGTGTATATATATATATAGATAGATATATAGATATAGATATTATATATTTATATATAATATATATATATTTATTTATTTATTTTTTCACCATGGATTCAATCCCTGAGGCCAGCCCCACTCTTCCTATGATTGGGTTATATAAAGCCAATTGGTATTCTTTTCAAGTTATTTCATGATGGGTTTCTGAATCTCCTAACTATGACAACAATAGCAAACATCCTAACTTGTAAAAGGAAGCATCACAGCTTCTTGCATCTCTCACCCAGGCAGTATCCCAAATTCTTTTTCTTAAAATATCTTTACTGTGGACATCTTTTTTTTTCTTTCTTTTCCTGTTCAGAATCCTTCTCTTCTTCTTTCATAAAAGTAAAATGTTTCCTTAGGAAATTTCCCCCACACCCCACATTCTCAGTCTACTCCATATGAATGAGGCTGACCCACTTTAAGCTGGAAATGTTGGGATATGGTCCAGGATTAGCCACCCAGCACATTTCATGACCATGGTTGAGTTCAACATAAGATCTAATCTAGGCCATTGGGAAGCAAGTCCAGTGCTTTTATAAAATTTGAGAACAAATATAGCTCTTTCCATTGGGGCTACTGACAGTAAGGAAGAAATGATGCTGGAAGTACCAGGACCCTCTCTGTGGTATGCTAAGTGGAGACTTAGAGACGGACCAGAGCCTGGTGACATCATTTGAGCCTCTTCATCTGGCCATGCAAGTGGTTGATTACTGTGCGCTTAGCAATGTTTCTCTAGATTTGCAATTCTATGAAACAATAAATAGCCAATAAATAGCCTCCACATTGTTTTTTGGCTTAAGTCGGTTTGCATTTGCTTTCTATCTTTTGAAACCCCAATAGTCCTGAATAATATACACATCCTAGGCAGACCAAAATACTCCAAAACCTTTTTGTTAAATACTGCCAGCTAGGGTTGAGTTGTGTGCCTGGAGGTTCATCCATTTCTAGAAACACAGGTGATGTCAGTAGTCACTAGATCAGTAAATTTTCCTTGTGAACAAGGAAGGTTCGAGAATACTTCTTGCACATTCTTAAATTCTGACCCAGTGTGTTTCAGGATTACTACTGAGCATTGATCAGATTTCTTGGTGGTCATATCTAGGTGCTTACCATGGTGGTGTCACTGACCCTTTACCATCTCCGGGAAAGCATCTTCGGGAAAGATGAGATGTGCCCCAATAGTCATGTTTTCTGGACTTTTCCTGTCTTGTCATGGGATGAACTCAACTCAATAGTAAGAAAACAATCAAATTGAAAACTAGACAAAGCGACAGGTATAAGAAAAACTGTTCAACATCATGAATCATCAGTGAAATGCTTTCCTGCCTTGTTATAGGATGAAATTCTTTAAATGACATAGTCTGTTATTCCTATTGTCTCTCCTCAGCACTTTCAAAGCTGTATCTCCTCCTTGTTCTTCCCCTTATGAATGAATAAATGAGTGAATGAATAAATCAGGTCTCTTTGAAGTTGGCCTGACCTATAACTGACCTGCTATGCCTGTGACAATTGCTTCCTCACCTGTTTACCTTTGTTCATTTTGTTTCTTACTTACCTTCCTCTTCCCCAAGCTCAGCAACTTTTGGTTCCCAGTAAACTGTGTTACTGAGTTTGTCACACAGGATTGAACCTCAATCGCCAGATAAATAGAGATGCCAAATAGGAAAAGATGCCAAGAGAAATAAACTTAGAGAATGCAGCACGAGTAAAAGTGTCCTAGCTTCCACAGTCTTCAATAGCTTAGTCTTTCAGTTCGTTCATAGAGCATATGCCATTTGAATTATCAACACCATTACCCCAAGGGCTGGCACATATTTTCAGCATTTTAATTTCATAGTTCTTGTCCTTTTTTTCAATAAAGGATACCATCTTACAGATTGTTTTATAAAACATCTTCGTTTCTTCAGGGCGGAAACCATGAGGGCCATATTTTCATGGACCATATCTGCTCTATACCTTCTTGGGTCCTATACCTAGTCTGAGAAGCTCTTCTTCCCCGACTTACTGTCAGTGCGAAAAATCTCTGGCTTACTGTGCTTTTTATGTCTTTACAGACTCTGTGCATAAATGAGGTATCTCAAATCTCTCCAGTCTGTAAATACAAATGAATACCTGTGATTATTAATGCCAAAGGTATGATTCCAGTTAAATATACAAATAAGCATTGAGCACCTCCCCGGGGTCAGGCATTGTGCCACATACTGGGGGTATATTAGTTGAATGAGACAATATTGTCACATTCTACATGTACTTAGCCACCTAAAGAGAAAGGCTAGCTTCAGACAAACCTTTCAAAACATGCAGAATATTAAAACTGCTACAAATCTAAGCTAGTGCAGGAAGTCAGGGAAAGCTCATCAGATTATGTAACATTGAAGGACGAATAGGGAGTTAAACACAAAAGCAAGAGAAAGGCTTCTCAAGCACAGTGAACAGAATATCTGAAAGGGACAAGAGAGGGAATAAAAAGTGTCAGTGTGGCTAGAGCCCAGAGAAGCAAGAGAGAACACAGCCCTTCGGGAGACTGGTGAGGTGGGAAGGAGCCAAATTTTGGAGAGCCTGGTAAGCCATGTTAAGAATGTTTTTAATTAAAGTAGACTCGAGGAAAACTACATAGATTTGGAACAGATGCTGTGGGAAATGGGAAAGAGCTGTCGAGAGAGGAGAGAAGGGATTGCCAGTGTTTGTGAAGGCCTAGCTGAGGGTGGACATCATGACAACGTAATGAAAGCAAACAGCCCAGCTATTTAATTTTCTCCAACAACACTTAGCGTGGAAATAGGCATGATGAGTACAGGCAACTAAGTTGCTCCAGAATTTGGGATTGGCTTAGTGTGTGCAAACGAACTGATGGAAAAAAATTTTAAGAATGTTGGTATAAGCAGTGGTGCCAAGATTGACCACAAGATTCGGGTTATGCAAGGAAAGAGTATTTAGAAAAGATATTCAGCATAAGGACCACAAATACAACCTTGCAAGTCCTGACTGCCTTGTTCACTTCCAGGTCCTACCATTTATAAGCTCTTAGGGAAGTTACTTCAAGTGTTTAAGCTAAGAAGGGGACATAATAGTTCTTGTGTCATAATTTGTAGGGGAGGGAAAAACTGATAAAGTTTATGCAGTGAGTTTAGCCCAAAGTCCGGCACATAGTAGACACTCAAAAGAGTGTATTATTTTAAAAGAGAGAAGGAAAAAATATGTCTATGAAGAGACTAAGAGATTTGGAGAATTGGTAAAGGACAGGAGGTCCTAGGGTAGTTGAAGCTCCAACTTAGTAGGATCGAGGAGGTAATAGAGGCAGAAGGTTCTCAACAGTACGATACAGACTGACTTGCTAAAGAGTGGAAAAGAACACTATTACAGTAACCACGAGAACAGCCTGTGAGTCATAATGAGGACAAAAAACAAACAAACAAAAAAACAAAACAAAACAAACAAAAACAACATGAGCCAGGGACCAACATCTTCAGTCAAGTGTCTGGTGGAGGCATGTTGTAAAGCCAAGTATCTGGTGGAGGCATGCTGTAAAGCCAGGTATACACAGTTCACAGAGAGAACAATTGCATTTTAGGATTTCACTTCCTTCATGATTGCCTTTTCCTTCTTCAATCTTCCAGTTCTTCTATTGTTCCCAGTCTTCCCCTGAACTGACTGCCATATTTCTGCCCTCGTGACAAAGCTCCGGCTCTTTTTATCTTTTCTGGTTATGATCCTCACTTGCCCTCTGCACATGTTCTCTGGGACCACTCTTCATTTGCCATGGTATGATCATGCTTCAAAGCAGGGCAGCAGTCAGGATTATCTGATTGAAGCCTGGAGTCTCCAAATATCCTCCTGTTCACTAAACTCCATCCTGTTAACCACGCCTACTCTCATTTACCATAAACATTTATTGCATGGGCCTATCTGCCGCAGCTGGGTGTTGTGCCAGGTGCTGGGTTGGAGTCATTCCAGTACTGGGCGATATAGTTTGGCTGTGTTCATACCCAAATCTCATCTTGAATTGTCGCTCCCATAATTCCCATGTGTTGTGATTGGGACCCAGTGCGTGATAATTGAATCATGGGGACAGTGGCCCTCATACTGTTCTTGTGGTAGGGAATAAGTCTCATAAGATATGATGATTTTTATAAGGGACTTCCCTTTTGGCTTGGCTCTTATTCTGTCTCTTGCTTGCTGCCATATAAGACATGCCTTTCACCTTCCACCATGATTGTGAGGCCTCAGCCACATGGAACTGTGACTCCATTAATCCTCCTTTTCTTTATAAATCCCTTAGTCTCGGGTATGTCTTTATCAGCAGCATGAAAAGAGACTAACACACTGGGTTTCCTCCCTTACAATGACACTCTGCCTGATACTCAATTGTCTAATTTTGCCAACTTCTCATGACCACTGTTTTTTGTATCGTTGTCCTTGACCAGTTTCTACAGAGAGAATAAGCTCAGTGTTTATTCCTCTATACTCTTACTCAGGAGTTTTCTTTCAATTCTAATTTATTTACCTATCACTTCTCTACAGGTAATTCTCAAAGGGACTTTCCATTGCTGACTCTACCCCATGCTTCAGTCTGCATTCCTGGTAACTTATCTACATGAAAATTAAAAAAAATACTAAGTTGGCTAATATTCGTTTCAGTGCTCAAGGGTTTACAAATTACTTTCACATAATTTCTCCTAAGGCTAATATAAAGTTTATTTGTGTAATGAGTGATTTACATTTTTCTTCCTTTTTTTCTATCTAGATTCTAGAGGAAGAGGTACTGTTCTCCTATGCTCTGTGACATGTTATCTGCTTTAATTTTATTCTTAGTGCAGTTCCTGTCACTCTCAGCTGGGACATTTCCCTATCAATTATCTCCTCTCTCTCTCTCCCATGTCTTCAATCTCAACTTTTCCCCTGGCTTGCTTTCTTCAGTCAACAAGCATGCGCACCATACCCCCCACCTCCATTCCTAAAATGACCTCCCTGCAACCTTGACTCCCTGGACAATATTGCCTCATTTCTCCGCACTTGCGTTCTTCACTTCATTACCCTCAATTCTCTCCTTACTACCATCAGGTTTCCACACCCACCACACCATTGTAAGCTTACCTCTCTTAAAAATCAGTGACTTAGGCCGGGCGCGGTGGCTCAAGCCTGTAATCCCAGCACTTTGGGAGGCCGAGACGGGCGGATCACAAGGTTAGGAGATCGAGACCATCCTGGCTAACACGGTGAAACCCTGTCTCTACTAAAAAATACAAAAACCTAGCCGGGCGAGGTGGCGGGCGCCTGTAGTCCCAGCTACTCGGGAGGCTGAGGCAGGAGAATGGCGTAAACCCGGGAGGCGGAGCTTGTAGTGAGCTGAGATCCGGCCACTGCACTCCAGTCTGGGCGACAAAGCGAGACTCTGTCTCAACAGCAGCAACAACAACAACAACAACAACAACAACAACAACAAAAATCAGTGACTTAAAATGAAATTCCTGCAAAGGTGAATTTACCATTTTGGAACTTATTCCTTCTAGGTAAAAAGAAGGGAGAGAAAAAAGTCTTCTTTTCTATACTCTCAATCTCCTTCAAATCAGGCTTTGGCCTCTTCTAACCAGGAGGAAAATGCACTGTAGCTTCAATACACGGAGAAAATAAATAACTTAATTCTCGGCTTTTGAGTTTCCAGAACCCAAATACTGAAGACATAAAGGCAATGCGAGAGATGGCTTAGGATGGTTTTGATCATGTAAGGTTATCATCTCAGGTACAGATTTTAGAATGTCTTCCTCGTAATGTGCTACTCCAACATATTTCTTCCTTGTAAACACCAATAATCTCTCAAAAGTTTTTGTTCCATTTACTTCTCTGCAGCAGTGTACACATTTGACTATACTTCTTAAAGTATCTTTTTCTTGGCACATAGACATCACTTTTCCATGTTTTATTCCTATTTCTCTAACTACTTCTATTAAGTTTGTTTTACTCCCTATTCTTTTGTTGTTCTCTTAAAAATTTGTTTCCTCCACAAAATCCATCCTCAATCCTTCTGGTACTGGACACATTCTCCCTGGGTGGTCTCACTCTGCTCAACCCCCATTCAGAACCCCAGGCCCATACATTCCACTGCCAAAGAGGTATCTCCACCTGATATACCAGAGGCATCTTAAACAAAATATATCCAAATGTCAACATCTAAATTCTCCACTTTTTTGTTCCTCCACTTTCAAAGTGCATTTGAATGGCATTTCTGAAATAAAAGCAGTAATGAGGTTTTCTGCCCTGCAATAATGTCTGTCACCTTTTCTCAGCCACTCAGGCTAAAAATCCCAAAGTCATTGTGGACTCATTTATAACTCCACACATCAAATAGTTCAAAGTTCTACTGATTCTATATCCCATATATCTCAACATTTAATTTCTATATCATCACTGCCATTTGGTTTACTATACTTCTTTTCATTTTTCATTTTACCCATACTATATTATTTGGCTCTGACAAAATTATTTTATTGTGACAACCTCCAAAATCTCAGTTTATTTTTAGCTGAAGTTATATGTTTATCATGGATTGCTGCTTTGGCTCTTCCCACTGGGCTCCTTGCTGGTGTCGAGGCACACTGAAAAGAAAGAAGGCAGAGCCATGTTGTGGATTTTAAAGTTTTGCACAGAAGTGGTTAATGTTCTTTTCACTCACATTTCACTGGCCAAAGAAAATCACAGGACAAAGCTTTACTTTAATGAGGCAAGAACTCTAATTTTCCCTCAGGGACAGAGCTGGTAAGGGCACATTTGGTAGAGACGCATTCAGTAGGAAAGGGCAGTGGATATTTTGAATAAATACTGTAATGTATTTTACTCTCTGAAAAGATTCTAATGATTGCGTTCTTGATTCACTCGTAATTTTACTCACTCTTTAGATGACCTCATTCACAGTCATATGCTCAACAATCAGCCATACATAAACGGCAGTCTAATCTGTATCTCTAAGTCAACTACCTCACCTGAGCTTTAAACTTGTATTCCAAATACTACTAGCGAGGTCCATGTAGATATCCCACAGGCAATTAAATTTCAGCAAGTCTCAAACTGAATATACATTCTTTCCAAATCTGTTTTACATTTGCTCTTATATTTCTTATTTTGCTTTTACATTTCTTATTTGATCCACATTGTATTAAAAAGCACATGTCACACGATGTTTTAATAGTGTTGTTTATTTAGCTATCCTTATCTCTCCTTACCCCACATCTACAAGATAGTGAGCTTCTTGAAGTTAAGACCATGTTTTAAATTTCTGTATCCCCATTATTATTTTTGTTTCTCCAGCTTCATGCTTATTCATAACAAGTACTCTGTAAATGCTTCCTTGTTGAATAAGTGAGTGCTGTGGGCACCCTTCTAAATGGTCTGTTTCTATTTCCTCTCCCTTCAGTCCATTCTCTACAATGTCACTCTATTTCTTTTCTGAAATTCAGAACACATTTAATGACTTCCTTTGCCCATATTGTGAAGAACAGGCTTCTTAGCATAGTATACAATTTTCATCCTAATATGGACTGAATAGACTGAATTCCTCTTCTGGCTTCGTTTCCCCGCCCCCCTCCCCCCACTTTCTCATGTACCCCAGCCCCCACCCAGCTAGTTGTATTTCCCGAGGGTACTGTTTCTCTGTATCTACCTACTTCCCTTGCTTGAAATGACTTAAAGCTACCATTCCTCATCACTTCTATATATTTTTTTCTGTTTGATTTCTACATACCTTCAAAGTCAAATGTCAAATCATCTAAAAACATTCTTACTGAATCGTTCCTCCGTAACCCAATAAAACTAATTTTAGTTTCTTCTTGCATTTCCCCATTTTATTACATAATCATAACTTTTAATAAACTTGTTACATCTTATCACAATTATCTCCATTGAGGCTTCCCTCAACAGAGAGTGAAATTCTTGAGTTTGGGGGACTAGGTTTTATAATCTTTGTTGCTAACTCCGCTTGAGGGATTGGCTCACGGTTCAGTTGGAAGTGAACAGATGAGCGCCTGCATGAATAAAAAGGTTGGGTGTGATGAAAGCGTGGCCTCTCTCTCCGAATCCATATGAAAGAAGAGATGGAGAAAGAGGAGGAAGGACTACTTTGAGGTGTTTAGGAAGCTCATGCTCTCATTTTTGAGAATGAAAAGTTTGGAAAGAGTTAGGAAGGTCAGGAAAACGACGAAGGCCTGAAACAGACATAGTATAAAATGTTCTCTGCAATAGGAATCTGCTAAAAAATATCAATTGGTTGGCTAAAATTAGGTGTTATGAACTTATTAGGAAAGTTCCAATCATCATAGTTCTGGACTTTTTCGGTAATGCACTCTTGCCTGAATACAGAGTTGAGAAAATGAGATAATGGAAACACAAAGATTTGGAGACTGGTAAATACACATATTTAGGGATTGGCAAATTACACCTGAAGCTCAAGAGAACATTAAAGATGAGCAGAAACAGAATTATGTGTGTCCTTCTGACAGTCAATCATGAAACTTTGTTTAAAAATCTCCTTTTTTCAAGTAGACAGAAAAATATTTTTTTATATTAATATGAAGTAAATAAAATCTTCCGAGCATCATTATTATGTCTTTTTGTAAAAGTATCACTCATGCTAATAGGTGCTAGGTGTTCATTCAAACTTGTTATGTTAGTTACTCTAACTCATTTATGTGTGTGTGCATTATATCTAACTCATTTATATTTATGTTAAATATATACATATATAAGTTATATATGAAACTGAATGAGTTAGTTCTATAATATAGAATTACATATATATCTATATATAAAAAATAGATATTATATATAATTAGATAGTTTTGATTCCCTGAGGCAAGTAAACCTCCTTTGAAGTTTTCTTCAAGTAATTTCTGTTATATCTATAATTGTCCGTATAATATTCATTCAGTGACTTATTCACATATAAAAAAATTGCAGGTATTTGACAACAATCCTGAATAGTTAAAGATATAATAATGACCAGTTTTAGATTTGAAACAATCTAAATTTCCATGAATGGATTCGAGTAGCAGTTATAATTTGAAATAGCCTCAATTAAAATACTTAACATTGTTTAATAATCAATATGTATTGTAATATGAAAGTGCTGTAATTTCCCAGAGCAACACTGACGTTCAGATATAAAGCTAAAATATTAAAGGCAATTATAATAAACATCATAGTACTTTAAACAATTCTGTTATTGTAGGCAATTTTTATACTGAGTATAGTGTTTAAAATTACACTTAGTTTGCAGTAATAGGAGACAAAGCAATATTGGATCTGAGACTTCCTCACATGACATAGGAAGTTAAAAAAATTTCAAGATACACCAAAATTTCATAAGGGAAAGGGTAAATTTCTATTTTAATTCCCAATACTTTTCTTTCTTCTAATTCCTATGTAATATACTGTATTTTATTAAGGATGAATCTGGGGGATAATATTTTTGGCAGAATGATTGGAAAAGAGTAGAGGGTGATTATTTCGAGGTATGAAGTTGTTATAGGGAAGAGCATTAGGGGTGGAGTGCTCATTTGAGTCAAAGCCCATTATGTCCTGTGGAAAACTGGGTTTAGCCCATCTTGAAACTCTTTTCTCTAAACCTCCTTTGTCCCACACATCCTAAACCAAGGAAATAACCAAAAATTGGAGTATCAATTATTTTTATAATAGATAGTTAATATTACATGACTGAGATATTATTTGTGGATTTGTATTGCTTATTGCAGGAATTTTGATATAATTAGAAAAAGAAGCATTAAAATCATGCACAAACATTATCTGGAAACACCAGATTAGGTTTACTTTAAAGTTTAAAAAGAGATTTTAGAAGATTTATTTAATTTTTCTTTTTTCTACACATTTACTCTGGAAAATTTATTAAATTAGGAGGCCTCAGGAGGTGAGACTTAATTTGGTAATTCAGGTAAAACCTAAGGCTTATGAAAAAAAAAAAAGATGTGAAGTCATAAATGTTTTTATTAAACTAGTCTTGTATTAAAAGCATAACATAACTTTAGAAATGAAAACTCAAACAATTTATGAATTAATTCCTCTTATTGTTTGCCATAGATATTTAATGTGGTCATTCATTAGGTAGAGAAGACATGCTTTACCTACAAATGAATACATACAAAAATCTAACTTTATGATTTTTTTCCTTCTTGATTTTGGCTAATTCTCTTCTACCACTATTTATAGTAGCCTTTTTCTCCTCACCTGATGTGAGCCTTCTTTTAGATTAAGGAAATATTTATCAAAGCTTATGAATTGAGCTTCTGTAATGAACATAGATAAAGAAGAATAATAAACATATATTGCGTAAGGCTAAGCTAAAATTTAAATATTTGGAATTCTTCAAGAAATATTGGGAAACCTGATGAAACTTAGCATACTGAATGTGGTATTATTTAGGGTAAGTGGGACAAAGTGCTGAATAAATGAATGTAAAATGGAAAATGGCTCAAATACAATGAGCTAATGTACCGTTCCTCAAATGGCAGTGGCCACTGAGGTGCTCTCCTCTGCATGGTGAATTGGAGGTCAGCCTCCTTCCTCTGTGCTTCTGGTTGCCTCGGCTTCTTATTATCATCATCTGCTTCCTGCTGGAGGCTGGAGAGAGTATAGGAAGACACACCGACTTTTTATAGACTGTAGCCCAGAGCTAGGATCTGGCCCTCTGCTTACTTTCCATTGGCTGGAAATAAGTGATAGGACCATGCCTCACTGCAAGAGGGGTTGTGAAATATATAGCTACAATTGTTTGTATACTAGGAAGGAAAGAATGGATTTGAGGGAACACCTAGCATTTTGTCCCACGTATCTACATCTTTAAATTCAGTCTTTGATCTTAAAATTCAGTTATCTTGATATAACAAATTGTTTGATCTCATTGCCTAAATTTTTATATACAGCTCAAGTTTTCATCATTTGCAGTTCCTCAACAGTTATAATGGAAGTGTTGTACCAATAAATAGTGAATAGATTTGACATCATTAGGAATAACAATTGATTTCAATAAGAAATTATTTAACTTCTCCTTCAGAGGTAATATAGTGAATGAGATGAACTTCTATACACCAAATGTTTTTCTGGATGCTAGAATACAGTGGTAAACAAGAAAGACCCAGAGCTTATGTGCCAGTGGGTAGACTGATAATAAACAAACAAAAAATCATACATAAACAATATGACTAGTTACTGATAAGTGCTGTGAAAAACAGAGTGAGTGGCAATAGCAAGCAACACTGAAAGGCTAGTCAGAGAGGCTTTCTGAAAGGGTGACTTTTACACTGGGATGTAAAGGATGAAAGGATGTCAACCACGCAAATAGTCAAGTGGAAATTGCTAAGCTAGTGATGATGGCAAATGTAAAGCCTGCTATAGGATTGAGCTAGGAGCATTTATCAGAGGTCATTTATCAGAGGTGATCCTGGACAGCGGGTTGAAGCACAGTGATCATGGGTATGGGAGAGGGTCAGAGAACTACGCAGGGGCCAGTCTACACAGGGCATTGGAGGCCGTGTGAGGATTCTGCCATGTTTTTATTTGGAATAGAAAATCATTGGAGGATTTGAAGTGGGACATTACTATATTCTAATATAACTTATTTTTATTTTTTTGAGACAGGGTCTTACTCTTGTTGCCCAGGCTGTAGTTCAGTGGTGTGATCACAGCTCACTACGTCTTGACCTCCTGAACTCAAGGGATCCACTTGCCTCAGCCTCCAGAGTAGCTGGGACCACAAGCGTGCGCCACCAGGCTTGGCTAATTTTTAAATTATTTTTTGTAGAGATGGGGTCTCACCATGTTACCCAGGCTGGTCTTGAGCTCCTAGGCTTAAGCAATCCTCCTGCCTTGGCCTCTCAAAATGCTGGAATCACAGGCATGAGCCACCATGCTCAGCAAGATATAACTTTAAATTGCTGCCACATATAAAAGTATAAAAGGATACAAGAGTAGATGTAACGAGAGGAAGAAATGGAGGGATACAGGATATGCATGTAACACAGATATAGGAAATTGAGAATGCTTTGTTGGAGGAGGCAATATATGAGTTTGGATTTTAAAGAGTTAATTATAGTTGAGCAACTGAAGCAGGTAACTTTGCTGATAGAGTACAGCAAGAGACAGCAATGAGGGCCTGAAAAGGTATAAATCATTCTGTGGCAGAAGAAGAGGTCCAGAGGCATAACCAGAACCCATAATGAAGGGTCTTTTATATTATGCCGTGGTATTTGGGTTTTATCTTCAAAACAATAGAGCAATGAGAGGACTTAAGCAGAGGTGTGTCATGATCCACTTTCCCTTTTAGAATTAGCCCTCCTGAAATCCTAGGAAGGATGGACTGGGTGGGTTTGGCATGGAGAATGGTTGTCTACATGAACAGTGATAAGAGCCTAAAGCCCTAAACTAAGATCTTGGATGTACATGGGGAATTATTAAATATGAGTGGGAAGAAAAAGGAAACGTCTAGGGTAGTTTCTAGTTCTCTGGCTCTTATTGGTTTTCTCAAAGACAGAGCAGCAAACATGAGTTAGACAGGGGGAAGGAAGGGGCTAGAATGAGGTGGTGGGCTTGTATAAAAGAAGCATTACTTGCAATAAGAAATATGTCTCCAGGAGCGAGTAACAGTGTAACAGTTGGAAAGTCACATACATTGAAAGCTATTTAATTGTTTCTGTCAACTTAAAATCCAAATATATAATATAGGGTCAGATACATGTAGTTAAATAATGTATTTAGTTAAAAAAAAAAAACCCAAGTACATATCATAGTAACATTTACAAAGCTGCATATGAGGCTGCATACAATTTTTTATCAATCAACTGGTTAATGAAGATATGTATTTATTCAGCATTATATCAACTAATATTAAGAATCATAATCATATTTTAATTGAACACACTTGTCAGACACTATGCTAAGTACTTTACATATATTAATTTTCTCATTTAATCTTCTCAGCTGTCATTGTCAAGTTAGAACAAGTATTATCTCAATTTGTTGTACAATGAAGCTGAAACTCAGAGAGGTTATGGAATTTGTCCACAGTCATTGGATAGTAAATGTAGGGGACAAGAATCCTACCCCTATTCTGAACAACAACCAGCAGCCTCTATCACATTTTTTATTCAACACAGCATGGTGATTTGTTTAGATGTCTCCTTGGGGCTTCTAATCTAGCCACATGAAATAATATATTTTTAAGCAAGCTATTAGCTTTGGAATACAGAAAATATAAACCTGCTTTTTGAATTTTAAAAGAATTTGGCATCATTTTAATTGGATAAAGGCCTTAATAAAAGTAAGAGTCATCAGGGCTGGTTTCTATGGTGGAAAGAATGAGGGTTTTGGAATCAAGTCTGAATTCAAATCCAGTTCAGCACATATTGACTAGTTTATCTTAAGCACGTTTCTTTTCCTCTTAATTTCGCATCTGTAAAATGAGGGCTGTAACTCAGTGCCGAGTGCAGAATAGGCATTCAATAAATGTTGTCATTTGCTTTCCTATGTTAAGTACATTAACCATTGAGTTAGAAGCTGAATTGTTAAACTAGCTTTCCCTTCAGCAAAAATGAAACTAGCAAGCTGGTTGCAGAATTTTCTTTCTTCGTCTCTGTTTAAATCAGGATAAAGCATTCTTTTTTCTGGTCTGGGTAACTTTGCCAGTCTCCGAATTGTCCGTCCCCTCATAATGTGGAAAAAAACACAAAAAATTAATGGAGAGCTGGCTGGCCTGTGCTTTTAGAATCTTGGGGTGTGGGTGCTGGGGACTGGAACCTGCCCTGCTGAGTGTGTTCGTCACCAGCTCCTTCTCGCTTTCCGCTTGGCTTTTTGCCCTTCGTTCCCATGTGTTGGCTGTTCTCATTTCCAGATCAGAGTTGACCTTTTTTGTAAGGTTAAAAAAAGCGTTAAAAGCCTCTGCCTTTTTACTGTCATACATTATTAGCTTTCTCATCCCATCAAATAAAAGAGCTGCATTCTCCTTTACCCGGCTCTTGTGACTGATGTATTTAAAGAAAGGCCTTTTTTTTCCTGTCCATTTTCTTACAGTTTACAAAGAAAACACACACACACACAAAAAAAAAAAAACCTAACATCATGAATTAATTTAACAAATGTAGTAAAATAGCCTTCTATCTTCACATAGAACTCCCTCCATCCACTATAATTAAAAATTAATACGAAGTCGCTTTGAATAAATTACCCTAAAAATGTCAACATAATCACAAAATCAGGGTTCTCTTTTATTGTTAAGTATATGCATTTTAAATATTGCAGTATATATAAATGCATTGAGGGACAAACAGATAGCAAAAAAGATACTGCCATTGCATGACGCAATTTTAAAAACTTTTTTGTTTGAGACAACTGCAGATTCCCAGGCAGTTGTAAAAATAATATGGAGAGATTCCACATACCCGTTATCTCGTTTTTCACAAACATTTTTAAACACAGTCATTTCTGTGTGCCTGCATAGTACTTTAATAGTCTCAATGTACTTACTTTTTTCTGAGACCTGAAAAGAATTTCCTTATTGTCAATAAAGATTTTGCCTTCTCAGCAGTCAAATGCATACAAATATAAATATATATATATATCACATATATATATCTCTCTCACTTATATATATCATATATATATATATATATGCTTTCTGGAAAATTCTTGGAAAAAAGAATATTCAGGAATCCCAAAATAAAAATACCAGAACTGTTTACTATAAATGTATTGTTGAAAGTATGTAAAATAATTGGAATATTTATTTGTAACACAAAGCATTTGTGTTACTTATTATTCAAAGCATATAGAAAAGGTCTCAAATTTCATTGTGTTACAATTGATATAATGGAATATGATGTATGCATGTGTGTGCACACCACGCATGTTTGTGGTTACTTTAACTTGGAGATCATAAATTGTGTATGTCTTTAACGTGGTAATCTCTGTTATTTTCATTGTGACGTTTATTTTGTCAACTTTTCTATAGGATTAGAAATCTCTCCAAAGATGCATATCTTTTGAGAGAGACAAACTGAACAAAATCCCTTTCAAAATAAAAGGGTTAAAACTCTCTTCAGAATTCTACAATGTTTTCCATGATCTAATCATAAAACTAAATTATAATGGTGACAGCCTTCCATATCTGGTTCCTCTGAGTCCCTTTAAATTAATTCAACACCATTACAATTCTGGGAAGCTAGAGGCTGTGACTTGCAGTCCAATTAAAAACATAACATAATTTAACTATTGATAAAAAGATAATCTTAGAAAGTTCCTTTTCATGGGAATTATTAAAAACTTGATATATTCCACATGGGAATAACAATTTTATTTCACCTCAGGTAAGAAAAGTAAATGGGAATAAATTCAATTGTAAGTACAACTCAAATCATTGCCTCCAAAAATATAGTTTTGCAGACTTAGCGGTTGTTCTTGATAATTAACAAAAAAATAATGCTTTTCTTTCTAAGTTAAAAGTGAAAAAGCAAACAGTAAATCCTAATATAGCTTTAGCCTCTGACTCCAGCAAAACAAAACCACTGAATAGAAATTTCTCAGTCCAGATTGGAAAAAGCTACTAGGTCAGTGAACAATTTTAGAAATGAATTTATAGACCACTTGAGTTCTTAATAGCTGAATAATATGTGCAAGGATTTGGCTCAAGTGTTAAAAATGACTAAACCTAACTAATGAGGTGGACAGTAGTAACTCACTTTTGGTTATAGCCTTTGTTGAAGCTCTAGTTTATAATATCTTTTATTAAGTATTCAATAAATCCTTAACTAGTAGAGTTACAAATTCTAGGGGATGGTATCAGGAAGTAGCAGCTCTTTTTTATTTTCATTACTTGGTCTGGAGATGGCTGACCTCTGGGCTCTGGCACAAAGACAGAGAAATGTCTTCCTCGAGAAGGCAGCCATGGGAATATCCACTAGGTAAAGGGAAAAACAGTGCCTACATTTTTTTTTCTTTTTTAAAGAATACAGCTTTTTTGTCACTTTTAAATATATCATGAATAAGATGCTTGACTGTACAAGAAACAATATCTACATAAAAATAATGACTTTTGTTCCACACTCCAAGTTTTCATTATCTTAGACCCTGGCAATGACGAAGTTTCCTTTTATGACTCATTAAAAAGAAATTCAACAAATTATGCCAATGATATCAATAAGCAATTTTAAGATATTTATTTTAAGCCTCTCCTCCCTTCTACTTCATCTGCACACCACTTCATCAAAGCATCCTGATTCACTTTCTCATCTTTCCTATCAATTTTTAGCTCCAAGGCAGCCCAAGTATTGAAAAAATGGACCCAGATACTGGAGGCCACTGGAGGTCCAGGCTGGTGGACAAAAGTGTGATGCCTCCAGGTTAACACAGTTACTGGACATGGTCTATCAAATAAACAGTAATGGTGTTGTGATGTAGGTTTCAACAGAAATACAACAAAGAGGCTGGAAAGGTAGGCATTAGCAGCTGAAAGAGCCACAGATGATGAAGAAAGATTCTAAACACTGTATTATGGCAGAGGCAGGTTTCCATAACTGAAATGGGGGCTCACAAGAGCAAAGTGGTGTCACTTAGGTTCTAGACATAATGTTGCAATAAATCTTTCTGACCTTGAGATGCATGCAGAAGCCTCTTGGGGTATGCAATCTAGTGTATTTGCAGTGGACTTGTACACAAGACTCTCTTATTCTAATGATGCATCTTAGGATAGATGCCTAGGAAATACTAGAAAAGTTTCGAATTTTCCCCAGGACATTTTATTGTTGATTTAATGGCAAGGCAACTGGATAAATAAGCTAAAGCAATAAAATAAATTTCTGCTTCAAATTAGGATTGATCTGAAAACTGGGGCAGAATACCTATACTTGAAGGGAAATAAGTTTATTAGTGGAACACAGGATTTGGAAGATAATGATGTTTATTGGAGTGAAAGAACAATAAGATGAGGGCTGATATTCAGGGTTTGCAGTGAGAATCCAATGGGGGTAATATTTTTAAGAGTACTTTCTTAAGTATGAATCACTTTAATAAGTTTATTAATACCTTATTGCCATAATATTTCTACTGACTCTAGTTACTAAGGTCAATAAATGTAATGCATAAGAATGCATATGCATGATTACAGGGTGCACACAAACACAATCAGTGTTGACTGATTTCTGTCATAGTTTGCTCCTGCTGCTATAACAAAATACCTGAGACTGGGTAAATTATAAGAACAGAAACATTCCTTACAGTTCTGGAAGTTGGAAAGTCTAAGATCGAGGTGCTAGTACAGTTGGTGTCTGGTGAGGGCTGCTCTTTTCTTCCAATATGGTGCTTTTGTTACCTGTGGTAAAGACTTCTGCCAGACAGCAAAATAGGTGAATGCTGTGTCCTCACATGCAGGAAGCAGAAAAGCAAGAGGCCTAGTTAGTTCCCTTCTGCTGTTTTATAAGAGCATTTGGCTCATTCACTAGGGTGGAACCCTTATGATTAATCACCTCTCAAAGGCCCAACCAACATAGGAAGTTTGGAGTGACACATACATGTAAGACATAGTACTCACTGCCCCTGCTGCTATAAGGATTTCTAATCTTTGCCTGCATATACTTCTTGGCCTTAGTTCCCCCGGTCTCTTCTGCTCTCACCATTAAAAACTCATTCCGTCTCCTCACTTTTCACGGTGCAGCTTTCACCTTTTTTAGTATGACGTCCTGAATCCTAGCTACAATTACAGCCTGAGGTATGTGATGACTCTGAAATTGTTTCCCACTGTTTGTCAAGGTAGAGAAAGTTGTTTATCTGTCCCACAGCAAGGATGCAGTGAGGCGAAAATCAAGGGTTCTTACAATATTTTGAATCCCAGAAGCCTTTGGGATCTACTTAAAATTGTTATGAACCCTCAAGAAAGAAAGTATCCATACATAAATATTATTCTGCATGCAATTTTAAGAGATTTACCCCCGAAGTCATACATGTATCTGCTACTATTCTTTTGCCCAACATAGATCTACAATCTTTGCCCAAGGAGCTTGCACTTCATGTTAAGAGTTTTGTTATGGAAAGAAGAAAGAACATAGACTTTGTAATAATCCTGAGTGCAAATCCTGATTTTGACTATGTGATTCTAAAAGAAAACAACATTTCACTGAGCTAAAGCTCCTGCTTTTGTAAAACAAGGTTAACAATATTTATATTTTTGTGTTGTTAAGGATTAAAGATAATTTGATAATATCCTGGCATAGGGAAGCTCCTCAATAAACATAATATCATAATTAAAAACAATGTATCTCATTACTTCTAGTAGAACATTAGGTCCTGCATTAAAATAACAATATTTGGTGCGTAGTGAACTATATTAAAATTGTGTTTAAGAAATTGCTATGCCATATATTTTTCCCCCTTCGAATTTGAACTATGGGCTTGTGCTAATTTTCACTGCTATGTTACTATATTTATGTGCTGGTTTTGTGAATAATTCCCAGTGTTGATTCAAGCCGGTGACAAAAGTTCTTAAATTCCTTCTAGTTACAGGAAGGAGGATTTTTTGACAGAGTTTAAAGCAGATAATTTATTCAAAGTTTTTTACAGGAGCAAAAACTTTGCTCCTGTAGGCTGTTAACTCTTAATTGCATCTTTATACATTGATTGGGATTTGTACAAATTTGGATTCAAAGTTTACAAACTGTCTTATGACCATTAAAAAATTTCATGTATCATTCCTGTTGCAATTTGTTAAATTGGAATCTGAAGGTTCTCAATAATTAAATAGTTGCTTAAACACTTTGTACAAGTTTATCACAAATATGGAAGGAAAGAGCTGAAACTTGCCCAGGTTAATGCTGCCAAGATCTCAATAATCATGTTGATAGATGCTAACATGTAAAGATGGCAATCACACACTTCCTGACCTCTGGAGAGAATACAGGAACATGAACAGAGAGGTTCACCTTTTGTCTACACTGAAACACAAGCAACATAATATCCTTTTGAGCTAAGAGGGAGAATAAAATCCCAGTTTTAGTTGTTGATGCCCCTGGTGTACTCATTTTATCATTTGCTCACAGGCACCTGTTATGGGCCCGTCTCTTTGCTTGACCTTCAAGATAAAAAGATATATAACACGTGGGTCTTGCTTTCACAGGCAAAGTAGAGAGTGAATGTTTCATTCTCATTTAGAATAAGACTGCAAAGTGCAGTGGTTAAGAACACAGGCTTTACTGTCCAACAGACCTGGTCAGCATCTTGCCTCTGATATTTACTATTATGTCAATTTGGCCACATTTTCAAAGCCCTCTGTCAATGGTATGTAACTTGCAGGATTGGTGCAGGAATTAAATAGCATGAAGTATGTGCCATGCTTAGCAAAATGGCTAACATGTACTAGTTGCTCAATAAACAATGGTTATCTTTATTGCATCTACATCATGTTAATGCCAATAACAGTGACAGCTTCTCAGTGACACTATGGAGTTTTATTTTTTTGCTGAGTGAGCACAGATACAAGTTGTTCTGGAGCAACTTTTAATCGCTAAATACTATTAAAAACAATAACCTACTTATTTCAAACAAATAATCATTTTCTGTTAAAGAATTTCATACGGTATGCTTTACTAGCTATTTTCTGACAGTAATCTAAGGCTGAGACATTCCAATTAAAATGATCTATTGGTTTTTTTGAAACCCTCCATTAAGAACAGATACGATGAAGAAAACATAGAAAATTAAGATTAAATAAAATCTGTATCTATGTTTTGTTATCCTAAGCTCTGAAACAAATCTGCAATTTATATTTTATTTCCAAAATGCATCCAATTATTTGCTTCACAAAACTACTGATGTATTCATATATACATACACACATTTACAGTTACACGTATACATATGTATATGTGTATTTATCAACCAGGTGCCCAAATCTCAAGAAGATATTTTACTAGGCAATATCACATTTTCTTTTCCTTTTTTTTTTTTTTAGAGACGGAGTCTCTCTCTGTCACCCAGGTTGGTGTGCAGTGGCGCGATCTTGGCTTACTGCAACCTCCCCCTCCCGGGTTCAAGCAATTCTCCTGCCTCAACCTCTCGAGTAGTTTGACTTCAGGCACACGCTGCCACGCCTGGCTAATTGTTTCTGTATTTTAGTAGAGATGGAATTTCACCGTGTTTCCCACGCTGGTCTTGCACTCCTGAGCTCAGGCACTTCGGCTGCTTCAGCCTCCCAAAGTGCTAGGATTACAGGCATGAGCCACCGCGCCCGGCCACATTGCATTTTCTTGGCTAGGCATTAGCCCATCTCTTTGAGAGTAACTACCCAATGTCTGCATTTTTTTCTCATTATAGGCTAACGACAGCAAATAAAAACAAAATAATCTCAAAACTAAATTTTAAAATACTTCTTACTTCAATTACCCATCAGGAGCCGTAGAACTTAAATGAAAATAACCAAATACCCTGGTTTCAAAAAATTGTTATTAAAAATAAAATTGTGTTATTTCCTGCTATATTTTCTTAATAAAATATTCTTCCATGACTCACAATGCATTATATAAGAACATGTCAAATGTAAGTGACCAATTCCTTAAACAAACCTCAATAAATATGTACTTTTGCATGATACCTTGCATAATAAACCTTTAAGTTCTGGAATGTGTTTGTAGACACAATTCCATTTTTCATAGACGTAATGTGATCTTTTAAAAACATTATTTTTAAAAGCCACAGTGCTTTTTCTTCTTCTGCCACTGACTCTAAAGTTATTGGTAATTTCTTGAATGTTTCCACGACACCTGACAAATATGGCTAAGTATTTCCATAATGTCTATCACAGTGATATCTAGGTTCTCTGAAAGAGGTATTAGACTATAAATGTAATGAATGAGGGAGAGTGCAAAGCTCATGTGATTCCACAACTCTATTGGAGCTGTTCAAGTAGCTGTGGATTGGAGGAAACTGTATAGGGTCAGAGCTTTTGGTTTATAGAATTATAATTGCCATTTGGCTAGAAAAGGGAGAGAGTTGCTACTTAACTGCTGTGGTCCCAG
This sequence comes from Mandrillus leucophaeus, assembly GCF_000951045.1. NCBI lineage: Eukaryota > Metazoa > Chordata > Mammalia > Primates > Cercopithecidae > Mandrillus > Mandrillus leucophaeus. The sequence continues at coordinate 1,232,775 of NW_012102399.1, forward strand.
GACTTAGGGTATTAACATTTGTAACTTTTATAATCAGTAGTTTTAGAATTTGATTTTTCAATTTTTGAAAGTAGTAACATGAATGTATTTCTAATTCAGCCTTCCTATGAACAGGGATTCCTAATGGAGTGACAATCATGAATGTGTAATTCAAAGTTGTAATTAAGGATAAAAAAGATACGTTAAGAAACAGATTGTTTAGTCTAAAGGCACAGGATAGTAAATGAAAATAATAATACCACAGTTGTGAAGTACAGTGGACTGAATACTTGTGTCCACCCAAAATCCACATGTTGAAACCTAATCCTAATGTGATGGTATTTGGAAGCAGGGCCTCTAGGAAGTAATTAGGTCATGAGAGTGGAGGCTTCATGAATGGGATTAGTGCCTTTATAAGAAGCCAGAGAACTGTCTAGCTGTCCTTTCTCCCTGTGAAGATACAGCAATAAGATGTCTATCTGCAAACCAAGAACAGGACTTCAACTATGCTGGCACCCTGATTTTGGACTTTCAACCTCCAGAATTGTGAAATATAAATGTCTGTTTTTTAAGTTTTCTAGTTTAGGATACTTTGTTATAGCAGCCCAAGCTGACTAATACACTAAGCATAAAAATATTTAGCCTTTTGTAATTACTCTGGTGCTTTACATTTAAGCAAGACTTTGGTTTGTCAAAATAAGCCTTGTAGTATGCTTGCCATGTTACGACTGAGGGAAAAAAAAAAAAAAAACACGTACAATTAGACTCACAGTTTATGTCAGCAAGAGGAGTTAAGCTTGATATAAAGTAGAACTTTTAACTGTGAGGTTCATTAAGAGTTAAAATGAATTCCTAAGGGGAAATATGGAATTTTCCAAAAATATATTTAAACATTTCTTAATCTACCTGACACTATTAACTCTGTGTGTTAGAAAAGCAAGAAGTTGGACAGGTGCAGTGGCTCATGCCTGTAATCCCAGCACTTTGGGAGGCTGAGGTGGGTGGATTACGAGGTCAGGAGATCGAGACCATCCTGGCCAACATGGTGAAACCCCATCTTTACTAAAAATACAAAAATTAGCCGGGTGTGGTGGCATGTGCCTGTAATTCAACTACTCAGGAGGCCAAGGCAGGAGAAGAGTTTGAATCCAGGAGGTAGAGGTTGCAGTGAGCCAAGATCACGTCACTGCCCTCCAGTCTGGCTACAGAGTGAGACTCCATCTGACAAAAAAGCAAGAAGTTGCATAGATGATCTCTAGTCTGTTTATTTTCTATAAATTTGGCACTTTTTAATGTATATATTTGAGTTGCACAATATGAGGTTTTGATATATAGTGAAATGATCACTACAATCAAGCAAATTATCATATACATCACTTCACATAGTTACCCTTTTTTAATGTGTGGTAAGAACACTTAAACAGTACTCTTTTAGTAGATTTCAGTATGAAATACAATAATCCTTAACTATAGCCCTTATGTCACACAGTAGATCTTTAGACCTATTCGTTCTATATAACTACAACTTTGTACCTTTTGACCTATATCTCCTCATTTTTCTCCCCCCTTAACTCCTGGTAACCACCGTTCTGCTCTCTGTTTCTACATATTCAACTTACAGAATATTAACATGTAAGTGAAATCATGTAGTATTTTTCTTTCAATGTCTGTCTTATTTCATTTAGCATAATATCCTCTAGTTTTGTCCATGTTTTTGCAAATGACAGGATCTACTTTTTAAAAGACTGAACAATATTCCATTGTGTGTGTCTGCACGTGTGTATATGTGTGTGTGTGTGTGTGTGTGATTTCTTTATCTATTCATCTATCAACAGATACTTAGGTTGATTTCACATCTTGACTATTGTGAATAACGCTGCAGTAAACATAACAGCACAAATATCTCTATGTAGTGCTGATTTCATTTCATGTGAGTATATACCAGAAGAGGTATGGTTGGGTCATATGGTGCTCCACTCCCTATTGTTTTGAAGAGCTTTGATACTGTTTTTCATAATGACTATATCAAATTACATTCCCACCAACAAAATGTTGTTGTAGGTGTATAAGGGTTCCCTTTTCTCCACACTTTGACCAACACTTCTAGCTTATCTTTTTGATAACAGCCATTCTAACAAATGCGAGGTGATATTGACATTTCATTGTGGTTTAGATTTGTGTTTCCCTGATGATTAGTGATGCTAGGCACCTTTTCATGTATCTCTTCGCCACTTTTATGTCTTCTTTGGGAAATGTTCATTTAGGTATTCTGTCTATTTTCTTATCAGGTTACTTATTTTCATTTTGTTTGCTATTGAATTATATGAGTTTCTTGTATATTTTGGATATTAACATTTTATCAGATATATGGCATGCAAATATTTTCTCCCAGTCTATAGGATTTATTTTCATTTTATAGATTGTTTCCTTTGTTATGTGGAAGCTTTTTATTTTGATGCAGTCCCATTTATTTATTTTTGCTTTTGTTACCTGAACTTTTGGTGTAATAGCCAAAAAATAATTGCCAAGGCCAAATTTATTATTTAATTATAATGTGAAACTATTTCTGCTTGATATAATTTGGATTTTTGCCACCTCCAAATTGCATGTTGAAATATAATTCCCAATGTTAGAGGTGGGGACTGGTGGGAGATATTTGGGTTGTGGGGGAAGATCCTTCATGGCTTGGTGCTCTTCTCTTAATAGTGAGCAAGTTCACGTGAAATCTGTTTGTTTAAAAATGTGTGGCACATCTTCCCTCTCTCTCTCTTGCTCCCACTCTCATCATGTAATGTGTCTGCTTCTGCTTTGCTTTCTGTCATAAGCAAATTCTCCTTGAGGTCTCCCCAGAAGCTGAGCAGATGCTGGAATTATGTTTGTACAGTCTACAGAACCATGAGCCAATTAAACCTCTTTTATTCATAAATTACCCTACCTCCAGTATTTCTTTATAGCAACATAAGAACAGACTAACTCAGAAAATTGGTACCAGGAATAGTGTGTTGCTATAAAGATACCTGAAATTGTGGAAATAGCTTTGAAACTGTGTAACAGTCAGAGGTTGAAAAGTTGAGAGGGCTCAGAATAAGATAGGAAGATAAAGGAAGATTTGAAATTTCTTAGATACTGGTTAAATGGTTTGACTGAAATGCTGACACTGATATGGACAATGAAGGCCAGGCTGACAAGGTCTCAGAAATTAGAAACTTATTGGGAACTGGAGCAAAGGTCACACTTATTACGCCTTAGCAACGAATTTTGCTGCATTGTGCTAATAACCTAGGGATTCGTGAAAGTGTGAACTTAGGAGTGATGACTTAGCATATATGAAAGATGGAATTTCTAGGCAACAAAGCATTCAAGATGTGGCTTGGCTGCTTCTAACAGCCTACGCTCAAATGCAGAAACAAAAAATTACTTAAAGGTGGGACTTATATTTAAAAGGAAAGTAGAACGTAAAAGTTTGGAAAATTTTCATCTACCCAATGTATCAGAAAATAAAAGCCTATTTTCAGGGGAAGAACCCAAGCAGCCTGCAGATCAACCACTTTCTAGAGATCTGCATGCTAAAAGGGAGCCAGGTTCTGATAGCCAAGGCAATGGACAAAAGAACTTGAAGGCATTTTGAGAGATCCATAAGGCAGCTCCTTCTATCACAGGCCCAGAGACCAAAAACGGAATAGTAGTTTCATGGACCAGACCAGGCATGCTAAAGCTCTGTGCCATCCCAGGATGCTGCCCCCTCATCTCCCTGCTGCTCCAAGTCCAGCTATGGCTAAAAGGTACCCAGATACGGCCCAGACTGCCACTTTGGAGAGCGCAAGCCATAAGCCTTGGTAGCTTCCACATGGGCTTAAACCTACAGGTGCACAGAATGCAAGAGAAGGTGGCTTGTTGGCTTCCATCTAGATTTTAGTGGATATATCAGAAAGCCTGGATACCCAAGCAGAAGCCTGTCACAGAGGCAGAAACCTTACAGAAAACCTTCACTAGGCCAGTGCAGAGGGATAATGTGGGATCAGAGTCCCAACACAGAGTCAGCACGAGCACACTACATAGTGGAGCATGGGAATGGGGCCACCACCCTCCAGACCACAGAATGGTGAATCCACTGGTAGCTTGCATCCTATGCCTGGAAAAGCCACAGGCACTCAACTTCAACCCATGGGCACAGCGAAGTGGGCTGCAGCCTGCAAAGCCATAGAGGTGGAGCATCCCAGGGCCTAGGGAGCCCACACTTTGCACCAAATGTGCTCTAGATGTGGGACATGCAGTCAAAGGAGATTATTTTTGACCTTTAGGAAATGACTGCCCTGCTGGATTTCAGACTTGCATGGGAGCTGTACCCCTTCTTTCAGTCAATTTCTCTCTTTTGAAATGGGAATGCATACCCAATGCCTGCACTACTATTATATCTTGGATGTAAATAACTTTTAAAAAAATCTCACAGGCTCATAGGTGGAAGAAATTCATCTCCAGATCAGACTCTAGACTTGGGACTTTTGAGTTAATGCTGGAATGAGTTAAGACTTTGGCGAACTGTTAGGAAGGCATGATTGTATTTTGCAATGTGAGGAGGGCATGAGATTTTGGTGGGGGTGCAGTGCAGAGGAAGAATGATATAGTTTGGATGTGTGTTCTCTCAAAATCTCATGTTGAAGTATAATCCCCAGTCTTTAGGGTGGGGACTGGTAGGAGATATTTGGGTCATGGAGATGGATGTCTTATGGCTTGGTGCTGTCCTCACAATAGTGGATGGCACCTCCCTCCTTTCTCTCTTGCCCCTGCACTCATGATGTGACATCCCTGCTTCACCTTCCACCATGAGTAAATAAATCTCTAAGGCCTCCTCAGAAGCCAGTGTCATGCTTGTCCAAACAGCCTGTAGAACAGTGAGCCAATTAAACTGCCTTTCTTTATAAATTACTCAGCCTTAGGTATTTTTTATAGCAACACAAGGACAGACTACCAAACTGTCCTTTCTTCAGTTTTCTCATTGAATGTCTGAATGTTGAGAAGTGGAAAGGTACATTCTAGTCATTCTAGTGAATAACTAGGTGTTACTTTCTGGCACTGTTCTGGAAAGATTACTAAAAATCCATTGATTCACCTCAAAATGAAAAGGAAGTTATGACCAGTAGTACCTAGTACATGTGCATTAAGAACAAGTCAAGCCCACTGGGGAACCAAAGGACGATGTACCAGAGCAGCATGAAACATCTGACAAAATAGGTCAGGAATCCCAGTGTAGAAGCTAGAGAGACCCAAACCCTATGGTGGCAGTTTTGAGGTGAATGTTTAAATTGGCAGCCTTCCTCTACAAAGATTCTGTCTTGGGCCTTCCCAGCTCAAAAATTATATTAATGACTTCAAAGAAAAAAAATATGGGATTCAGATCACACTTTGGAAAAAGTGAACATCCAATGAGTGGCTTTTATTATATTGTCAGGATTTCAACAAACCAAATATATAAAATAAAATTTAACAGCCTTAGAAATTGTCTCACAAAGATTAAATAAACCAGTTGTACTAACGTATGTAATGGGAAACTAGGTAATTTCCCAGTGATTAAAAAGTATTAAGTGAAAATTACCTTCATTCAGCAAATATTTGTTGAGCATCTAATATCTGCCAGTCACTGTGCCAGAGTTATAAATGAAAAGGTAAAGAAGAAAAACATACTTTTCCTTTTACCCTCATGAGAGTTACCATCCTAGCTAGTGATATAAAAAAATTAAACAGTAAATGAATACGTAAACAAAATTATGATTTCGAAAGCACTAGAGGCAGAGGAGAAGGAAGGGCTATCAAGAGAAAGTCCAATAGGGAAGGGATATTTTACACAAAATACCCAGGGAGGTCCTCTTTGACTATGTAATATTTAAGCAGAGGTGTGAAGAAAGAGAAGAGACTAATCACATGAAGAGGCATGGGAAGAATTTTTCACATAGAAGGAATAACAAATACACAGTTTTTGAGGCAGAAAAGAGCCTGATGTGGTCTAGAAATAGCTAACAGGTAAGTAGTGGTGGACTGTGGATATCCAGTAGGAGAAAAGTATATGATGACATTTTAAGGGTAGAAGTATGCTGAAACACATTATTATGGTAATCATATAAAACATTATTGTGGCTTTAATTAAGGTAGTAGCAGAGATAGAGAAAAGAGGACAATTCAAAATATACATTAGAGGTAGAACAGATAAGATCCACTGATGGATTAGAGGTGAAGGTAAGAATTAGGGAACAGAATTAAAACTGTCCCTCAATTTTCTGGTTTGAGCACGGATGAAGTGATTGTGCTACTTCATAGAGATAAGTTAGGGAGAAAAAGATTTAGGAAAGTTTCACGATTTCCATATTGACATATTATGTTGAAAGTGAATGTAAGATCTTCAGGTGGAGTGCAAAATAGTCAATTAAATATATGAGAAAAGGTCTGAGTTAGAGAAATCACTATGAGACTCATAATCACACAGAGATGGCATTTCAAGCCTTGTCAATATATGAGAGTATTTTGGGAGAGAGACAGAAAAAAGATTAAAAGAGGGTTCAGGACTGAGCAGGTAGAAACTCAGCATTTAGGGGTTGCAAGAGAAAGAGTTGGTGAAGGAAACCAAAGACTGGCCAATGAGGATTGTAAAAACATGTAGTTTGAGGAGACATATGGGAGGCAACAGGGAAAAGTATTTTTAAAATGAGGGAAAACATCAGTTTAACCAGACGGAATAGGATGAGAACCAAAAGGCTATTGGATTTGGCAATTGGGATGTGATGAAGACCTTGACAAATGCAGTTTCAGTGAAGTTAGAGGTAAATAAGATAGATAATAGGAGGTGAGAGTAGATAGAAGAGATAGAAAAAAGACAAAATGGGAGGCAAGGAAATAGAAACATTACATTTAATCAAATAATTTTAGAAGTTTCTGTAAAAGGAGTAGCAACATGGTGGAGTGGCGCCTGGAAAGAAATGTAGTGTCAAGGGAGGTGTTAATGTTTAATGAAAAATCTTAGCACATGATAATATGCTTATGCAAATCTAATAATAACAAAGAAAGTTTGATAACTGCATGATCAAAATTCTTAATAATGCTGGAGGGAAAAATCAAAGAGAGACACAAAGTACAGATAAACGTTGGTTTGTAGCTTTGGATGTAGGAACTTGAGGAACTTGCACTTTCTTCTGTTTTCTCAAAGAAGTATGAGTTGATGTCAATAGCTAAGTCTTACAGGGCAGAAGAATTTATGGGAAGTTTGAGGAGAAAATACAAGGCATAAAATAGTCATTGTGTGGGAAATGTAAAAATTAAACTCCTGGGGAAATACGGTATTATTATATGGAAGGACTGAGCATCCAATTGAGGTTTGAGATAATGAATTTAAAGTGAACTAGTTAGCTTGAGTGATTTATTCCAAATATTTTCAGCTACATTTTTTTTTTTTTTGGCGGAAGATTTATGGACAGAAAAAGGGAAGCGACATGCAGAAAACGGAAGTGATGAATATAAACAGCAGGACTAGTTACAGCTCCGCGTTTGCCTTATTTGGACCTGGTTTGAACAGTTGGCTGCTTTTGATTGGCTGAAACTCCCAACAAGAGTAGCCTATGGTTTATTTACACATCCATTTAGGTTCACTGTAACCAGTTAGGTTACAGTTAGGGTAGGTTACAGTTCACTGTGCACAGAGAAACCTTAGGCTGAGCTTAGAGTATGTAAGGAGGAAGTTTTAGGCTTAACTGCTAAACTGGTTTTAACAGTTTTTTCATTTTGGTCATCTTTTCAATTTTGACATATCGACTTTAGGCATTGCTGTCACACTGCCATCATTCTGAATGTACTTATTTGGCCTCAAATTTTACTGGGGAATAGCGGAACAGTGAACTTTGTAAGGTGGGAATAAGGACTTCAGGTTACTTTCTTGTAACAGAGTACAGGGGACCTCCTTGTGCTGCTGTCTCATTTTCAGAAGAAAAAAATACCAGGTCTATTTTAGGACTCTTCCGCTTTCTTAAAGTTTTAGTTTGATTATGTCACATTTAGCATGAGTGACTGGTCTTGGTTTGGTATGGTCTGGTGTGTTGGGGCCTAGTGTACAAACTCAGTCTAAAACAATGGGCTGCCATAATTTTGTTTAACAATTCCCCTTTCTTTGGTCAGGTTCTCATTTAGGTGAGAGTGTAACCAAAACTTGGGGCCTTAGCTCCACTCTCAGTTGCCATCATTTTGGGTTTCTGGTCATTCATAGGTTACTGTGTCCTTAGAGTGCACATTTTAGTGTTGGCCGTTTTTGTTGAAGAAAGACCATTTGACATTCTGCAGATAGCTACATGCAAACATTTAAAACTTCTTAGAGAATACATTGCACCAGGGAGATGACTATTATGTCTATCAGGAGGATAATTCCAAGAGCTCAGAATATGCTCCTTAGCCATGGTCCCAATCAACCAAACCAACTAAAATCAAATAGATCAAAGAATGAGTTAGATTGGGAGTCTGCTCATTTCAACCAAGCAGCCTGTTTATTAATCCCCTACAACTGAGTCTCTATAATACCCAATGTGTTTCTCCATGTGCAACTAGAAGTATCAGCAACTGTGTAGAAAGTTCTCTGCTCAGCCAGTAAGTATTTACTATTTTACAATTCTACTATTTAGCACAACTTTCACAAGAGAATTTAAAGACTTGTTGTGTAAACTAGTCTTTGTGGTAGAATCTGCTATAGAGCCTATTGTGGGGGATAAATTTCTAATCATTTCTCATTTACTCCAAACCATGGATAAAGAGACCTAACAAAGAATGCCCATCCAGAAGAGTAAAGGCCTCTGGAAATGTTTTATTTAACCTATGCTGGCAACGTTCTCTTTAACCTATGATGTAGTTTAAGTGGACCACTGTTCTTCTTTTTCTGATTATGAAGCAACAAAGGTACCATTAACATTTCTTGCCAGCTACTTTGTTTCCAGTACTCAAGATAATGGTACAGCTCATCTACTGTTGTGATTTGCCAGAGGAACATTATGAAAGAAGAGAGTAGGAAGGGAATTGAAGATATTTTAGGGAATGATTACAGGACAGAAAATGAGCTCCATATTGGAGAATAAGGGGCATAAAGATAGGTGTAAATGTTTAAATGGTGAAAACAAGGTAGAATAAAGGGGTTCACATTTTTTTTGAGAATGTAACACCAGGGTCATTAGGTCAAATTAACTTGTAAGATTATATGTGGGAGCCGAGCCCAGTGGCTCCCGCCTGTAATCACAGCACTTTGGGAGGCTGAGGCAGGCAGATCATGAGGTCAGGAGTTCGAGACCACTCTAACCAACATGGTGAAACCCCATCTCTATTAAAAATACAAAAATTAGCCAAGTGTGGTGGCATATGCCTGTAATCCCAGCTATACAGCATTTTGGGAGGCTGAAGCAGGTGAATTGCTTGAATCTGGGAGGTGGAGATTGCAGTGAGTGGAGATCTTGCCATTGCACTCCAGCCTGGGCAACAGAGCAAGACCCCATCTTAAATAAATAAATAAATAAATAAATAAATAGATAGATAGATAGATAAATAAATAAATAAATATTATATGTAGTGACTAGAGTGAGATATTTTATACTAAAGTTTCTATAGCTTCACAATTTCCAGTAACAATAAAGTCTAGAATGTGACCATGGCAGATGGTGACTAAACGGGAAGTAAACAAATTATCACTGGATTTGAGGTCAAGAACTAAGAGTCCAGGGTCCATCACATGGATATTAGAATGTTAGGTTAGCACTGTGTTGTGATTGTGCTTCCTGAATGATTGCGTGGTCTTAGGCAGTATTAATGAAGGTATAGTAATTAGAAGAAGGGAGATGATAGTTATGTTCTGTGAGACATTGGAAAACCTTTATTTCAGTAACGTCTTTAACTCTGTGTGCTACACTTTGAAAGAGATTATGCCAAACAGAAAAAGAATCAAAGAAAGAGAAAAGGATAGTGAGAAAAATTTAAAATATATCATAAGAGAAACAATTGAAGAGATTGGGAGTGTTTAGATTGGAAAAGAGGAAAACCTTAGGGGAAATTGAGAATTGTTTTCAAGTATTTGAAGTGCTATTATGTAGGGGAAAAAAAACTGGATTCGTTCTGTGTTGTTTCTGAGGAAGAAGTGATCAATCAAAGACTGTATCTTACAGGAAGAGATATATTTCAGAAAATGTTCAGACAATGAACTTTTCTTACAGACAAGTATGTCTAAAGACAAAGTAAGTTTCCTTGCAAAATACTGAAGTCTCATCATTGGAGGTGTTCAATCTGGTAGGCATATGCACAAGGATCTTCAAGAATCAAAGGCTAATGTCCTTTCAAATCTCCACAGTCCATAAGGTCATCAAATCCGGAATAACCCAGCATTCAAGACCATAAGTTTTAATGTGGTGACAATTTTTTCCTGGTCTATGTATTTGGGTGCGTGATACTGTTTTATTTTTTATTTTATGCTTTCAAATATTTGTAACAAAATGAGTGTCATAAAGTGTAAAACTTATCAGACACAGAATTAAAATTTCTGCATTTGTACACCAACTATGCTGTTTATTAGTTCCTTCATTTCACTTTTACACATATGTAACATGAGAATAACCACTTGGTTAATGAGTTGATGGTTAATAACATATTTTTTGTAGAAAGCAGGCCAAAGAAAGGTGCTAAGATTTATAGGTATTATTGAATTTTCAAAAGGAAAAGAAAACATACTGATGTTTAGAATGGCATGGAGAGGTTCTAATAACTTAAAAGCTCTTCAAGCTTTCCTGATATTCTCATTATATGGAGAGTTACTAATAAGGATGAGGTGAAAAAATAGAAAGGACTATAGCCAAAATAATAAAGCTATTATCAAACTTATAAATAATTGGTTCTTTATATGTTCCCAGTACCTAGAATAGTTGTTTTAACTTAAAATATCTAGCCTGAGAGTATGTTGGTTTTATGACAATTTACAAGATGAGAAATACTAAGGTTTGATAATAGTATGGTTACATCTTCAAGCTCATGGTCGCAAAGGAGCCTTTAGATATACAGAATACAGCAGAAAACTAACAGCCAGATTATGGCACCCTGGGGACTTTATATAATAATGTGCTACTTTCTATACCAATCTTTCACATTTTTACATTGACTGCCTCTGTTAAGAATTTTCCTACAAGGCTTGAGTAAACAGAGGAAAAACATTTAGACTCACACGCCCCCGTAATCCAAACTAACTAAGAGAATGGAATTTTGCATAATTTAGTTTCAGTGGTTTAAATTTGGCACCAATAGTATATTGGCTGGATGGAGCCTCAGCATCTCATGGGGTTAAGAGCTCTTAACTTAGAATTAGAAATGTTACAGTCGAGCTGTTTTCCACTAGGCCTCTTTGGAGAAATCTTTTAGTGTTCTTCAGCCTCAGTTTTTTCCTAACCTGTGCTAGTAATTCCATCTCACCCACCTCATGGTTTTTAAGTGAGGAACAAAGTGGAGGGCACATACATTTCAAGGATGAAGATAAAGGTAGATGTTTACACATGTTATTTAAAATAAAACTTCCTATAGATAGTCTTCAAAGAAGTTACTGATTTGCACATTTGTTGCTCAGAAATAATTGCCAAGGCTCAGCAGTCTAACGAACGTACCAAAGGTCACAAGCAATAACACAGCCAACCTGAAATACGAGTTTACTAATTTCAAAACCCAAGATTTTTCCACAGCACTGAAATGCATCGATGTGTGCCAGTAGTTGCAAACACCAAAACATTAATTTATTCCAGGAATAGCAAATAGTTATACTAAAAAACAGATTTAATGATAGTACATTACTTGGCTCTGTAGTGAATAATATTTACATAAGTATAATAACTTAAACCATGTCTACTTATTTAACTAAACATAGCTTTATCAGGAAGACACAGTTTTAGAGGATAGTGACTAAATTAATAAACCAAAAATCAGTAGTACTAGTATATTGCTTAAAAATTTATATGTAATTACTAAAAGAATCAGATAAAACAAAGAAGATGAAAATAATGGATTCTACTAGGAGCAGAGAACACAGGAACAAAGAGCTACTATTTTCTATGATGAGCTTTTTATTGGTACTTGATTTTTAACTGTGTCCATGTATTACATTGAGAAACACACAGGATGGAAAATACAGAAAACTTTGAAAAGCTTACTGAGGCCACCCTGTAAATATGCTGCATTCTATGTTGAGCTTTTGAGAACATTGTAGCATTGATCTTGTTCTTTACATTTTCATATTCTGGCAAGTTGGAATATTTAGTGTCTATTAAAATATTTAAAAAGTGAGAGGTTATTAGATCCCTACAAAAAATATGTTTACTAAGTTTGAAAGCTGAATTCTTAGTCTGTGGCCAGTCTTTGTTTTTTAACTATTGCTCATAATTTAAAAAGCATGTTGCTTTTTTTCTGTTGAAGAATTTTGGTTAAGGTGAAAACTCACAGCAAGATGAATATGGAAATCTACAGTAAAAATGTAAGAAACCTTGCTTATGATATGTCCAGAAATAATCTCATAATCTTGCATCCTTCAATTAGTCTGCCAAACTCACTCAGTATGCCTGGAGTTTAGGTACCACTAATGATGAAATGATGAGTGAATTCCTTAAGGGCTAAAATAACATGACCAGGAAAAGGCAGGTCTTTCCTGAATCACAATATGACAAGTAAAGTACTGGGTTTGATGCCTGGCCATACTCAAAAAGCATGGGAGAAATAGGTATCTTTAGCTAAATGCACCTCTCTATTTTTAGTTGACAGATCAATAAAATGAAAATATATGACGATCAAATTTATATTTCCTAACTTTCACAGAAAATATTTCCCTCCATGTACATGTGTATTTATATACAAGGATGCCCATACATATGTATTACAAATTTATACTCAAAATATGAATATGTAAAAGTTATGACTGATTTTACATCCTAACTATCACCATTTATATATCTAACTACATGCTGTCCTTTGGAGAACAGTTCTCTTGGATGGCATTATACTTATCCTAATATTCTTCCTAAATGTAGAAGTCTCCTTTTTAAAAATTGGCTTCTTTGATAGTACATCCTACCAAAGATCCTTGGAGATAGATTGTAGAAAATCAATGATTTCTGGGAACAGCCAAAAGTATTTGGAATGAAATCTTGTGAAGGTAAGTGAGTGACCTGAGTCATAGAGTTATGAGTCAACAATAAGGTTTGATGATAAAAGCTAAGTTTATGTTTCTTGTTGGTTAAACTAAAAATCTCCAACAGAAATCCAATAGAGAAAGTTCCATGTGTGCTTCTAAAAATGTGTCCTCATTGGTTTATGTCTTGAATCTTGAAAACTGTTCTCTTTCACTAGAAAATTTTGACTTCGTCCAACACAGCATAAAGAAATAGGCATCTTATAAACACTTCATGCATGAGTCCAGATATATGAATGAGAAATAAATCTTATAAAGACAAAAGATGAGTTAAAGAAAAAAAATGTCTGAAGTTAAAGAATTCAGCCAGGAGGCAAAATAAAGGGGAACTTAGGCTGGTAGAATACAGGTTGATGTGGTTTGGCTGTGTTTCCACCTAAATCTTATCTTAAATTATAGCTCCCATAATTCTCACATGTTGTGGGAGGAACCTGGTAATTTAATCATAGGGGTAGGTCTTTTCCATACTGTTCTTGTGATAGTTAATAAGTCTTATGAAATCTGATGGTTTTATAAAGGGGAGATTCCCTGCACATGCCCTCTTGCCTGCTGCCCTGTAAGATGTGCCTTTGCTCCTCCTTTGCCTTCCGCCATGATTATGAGGCCTCCCCAGCCATGTGGAACTGTGAGTCCATTAAATCTCTTTTTCCTTATAAATTACCAAATCTTGGATATGTCTTTATTAGCTGCATAAGAACAGACTAACAGAGTAATACACAGTTCTACCAACCTAAATTGTTAGTCATTTTGCCAACAACAATGAAAACCTTCCTAAGAAATGAAGATAACCCAGAAAAAAGCTGGTCCAAGACAGAGAGAAAGTACATCCTTGATGACAATCTTTGCTTTCCTTGATCCAGCCATTCATAAAGACAGACATCTCTAGACTTCACAAGTAAGTGGGCCAATAAGAATACTTTATGTTTTATTTTTATTTATTTATTTATTGGTGGTAGTAGTCAAGGAGGAGACAGAGGAGAAGAGACGAAGTGAAGATGGAGAACTAGAGATAAATAAGAATGAAAGGGAAGGCTGAATCTACCCAGGGGAAATATTGCTACCCTTGAGAAACACGAGAGAGTTGGGAACAGTAACCAGTTTGAGGAATTGGAGAAAGGATTAATTCATTATCTTAAAAACTTAATATTGAGAGAATGATGTGATTCATTTCTTCCAAGGAGCTCCTACTGCTTACTTATGATTATGCTTCTTATGTATCCTCAGTTCACAAAGTTACAACCTGAATGGCCCCTGCCTTAAAGAAGCTTGCTGTCTGATAGCGAAACATATATTTCCACAACCCTTCTGAAATAAATACTATTATGCTTCTCATTTTCTAGAGAGAAAATATGGGGAATAGTGAATTTAAATTTGCTCAAACAGTAAGTTTCATAGCTAGAATTTGACTCCATTCTTGATTTCAGATTACAAGCTCCTGAACATCTCCATCATATGTACACACTCTTTCCAGATTTCTTGCATTTTCTGCAAGCTAAATTTAATTATGTATTTCCTGTATCTTTGGTAATAAAAGATATACTAGGAGATAAATGTAAGTTTCCAAGACTATAGATTTCAACTTAATAAACTTGACAAAACTAATAATGAGCCATACACAGCTTAATTATTATATTGTCCTGAAATGAAATACTTAATGTTTCATTCCATATTTATCTACAATACTCAAACTAACAATACCGATAATTGTCATCTGTAAAATACTTCTTTAAACAAGAAAACATGCAAAGAATACCAGCTATAAGGAATACAAATTTCTGACTGGAAATTATATCAGAAAAGTCTGTGTACTTTCAATACACTCTAAATACTACATATTGTCTCTGATCTGTGTACCAAACAAAATCTTAATGTTATTGCTTTTGCTTATCACCTTTACCCATAACATCTCTTTGAACTAAGCTAATAGTACTATCTGCATGGTGCTTTCTACTTATTAAACACTTGAATTATTGAAGTCTTTCTTTATCTTTCTTAGTCCTACTTGAGGCAATGTCAGCACTAATCTACCCTTTATTCCAGGTAAAAGTTACTACTTCTTTCATTTTCCTAAAACAACTGCTGTTTTGCACAGAATAAATTAGAGGAAAGGCATAAGAATATCAGGAAGAAGGTTAAGGATTCTATGTTTCCTCTTATGGGCATATCTCACTTTCATGGATAACCTGTAGGGATGATCTCATAAGCATAGCCAGAGGAAAACGGACAGAACTTTCAGTCAATGTTAGAGTAATCTAGGAAGCTCTTCTCCAGCAATCCTGAAGTAAACCTCAATAAGAACAATTGGAATTGGAAACTTATGGCAACCATTATTTTTGAAAATTAATACTTCCTTAAATATGTTTTATATGTTATTGGAAATTAGAGAAGAGTTTTATTGATGCCTTTAAAAAAAAAAAAAGAAAGAAATAACTAAACTGGAAAAAGTGGATACAATAGTTGCTTTCTTTTGATTCCCTCTTCCCCCTGCCCAATCCTGGGAAGATATATAAGAGATATTAATTATAGCTTGAGAAAAAAAATCTCCACAACTGCAAAAAGCAACTATTGGCAATCCATCATCTGTTCATCTTTATCATAATTATCTTAAAGTCAAAAAGTTTATATTTCTAAATTCAATGGTGTGATATTTCAGGACTATATCTCCAAATTTCATTCTAAGATGTTTACCAGTATTTCATTTGCATTTGTATGAAATGAAAACTAAAGATGGATTTAAAAAAATATTAGAAGTGTACCCAATCTGATCTTCCATGGTAATGCTGTCAGAATTTCAAAGCTTTCTTAAATGTTTAATGAACCACCTCACATGGTGTTTAAACGTTTTTCACCTTTTTAACAAAGCTTCACAGATATTATGAAGTTGACATGATCTGTTAAGAATTAATGTATTAATGTGACAGACTCTTGAAATTTCAAGCAGAGTCTAATTATTACTCAAATAAAAAAGCAAAGATTGTGCAAAACCATTTTTCAAGCTGTAAAAAAAGATTTGTAATATTAATTCTTAAGTATTATTTCCAATGTGCTGGCTTTTGTTGCCATACATCTGAAGAAAAGCATTGTAATTGTCTTCTAATCTGTGATTGTTTTTGTTGACCTGGACAATGGGCTGCAGAATGAATTAGCCCTTAAGTGGCCTTTCCATGGTTGGTTTTAAGGTCAAGGTGGATCATTTAAATCATTAGGAAAAACAAAAAGTAATTACAGTTCACAGATATCATTTTAATTATTATATACTTCATTTGTGCGTGTGTGTGTGTGTAAACGTGTGTAAATAAAAGGTAATGGTTTAAAGATACAATGGAAAGAGTTGGGAATAATAAAGTTAATTTGATCAATGCTAGAACCAACCTGGATGAGTGTTTCTTGTCCTGAGTCATCTGGCTTGTCTATCTACTGACCCATCACTCTCCCTTACTACACACTTTTTCTCCTAGACTCAGTCAGATTCTCCACACAAGTTGATATAGTTTACCTCAGAAATGCTGGTTCAGCCACGGGAGTACAGTGACCACTGCGAGGTTTTGCATGGCATGGGGATTTTCAGTGCTAAAACAGGATAGTCTGGGAAAAATCAAGAGGTTCATCATCCTATGTGTATATGCTGTCAAGAGCCAAGCACAGAGGCTTTTATGGCACCTCTGTCAGTTCTGCTGTTCTGAATCATATAATTGCAACTTCAATCAATTCTATATTTTACTGAAAAATATATTACCTTACACCAAAAATGAATGAATATATTCTCTGGTTAAAAGGAAACAGAGAAAGGGAGAAGTTTCAGAGTTAAGTTATGTTTCACCTAGGAATTTTTTTCTCTGGGAAAACTTGTGGATCATAAGGAACCATTCATTGTTCTGTTCATCTTAATGCAGTATTTGATTAAACAAATACTGCTTAGCATAGGTTGTGAACCCACTAAAATCATAGCGCAGAACCAACAAATCTAATGGCATTTTGCAGTGTATGTCTATTTGTAATTCTCTACCCCTCAACCCAATACTTTAGTTTCTATCCTGGGTAGGGTGTATGTAAATAAACAAAAGGATGTAATCACCATAGAAGAGAAACAAATAAAAATAAAATCCTTAGAGAGCGTTTTTGTTTTCTTCTTTTCTTTGAATGGATAGTTCATTTTATTTTAATGGTTATGTCTTGGATCCAGCAGGCAAACCTTTCTTACTGATGGGGTCTCTACTTAACTGGTGTCTCTGTCATCAGCCTGACCTTGTAGCTTTTTCTAGTGCCATTATACCCTGGGCGCTGGCTTATTTTCATACAGCAGCCCCCTCTGCTTGATCCCACTTCATCTACTTCACGGACACAGACATTTGTTGGGCTTATTAGCTCAGCAGGAGCCTTATCATATTTTGTATCTGAGGCTGCTGGAGATGTCAGGAGATGGAAATGCCGTGTAGCTTTTTATCCTCCTTTCTTTCACTTTCTCCTAGAGCCCAACACTACATTTGGATTCAGTGCTCTCTTGCTACTAGCTTCTGAGATCTCTTTAAATATGTCTAGCTTTGCCATCTGTACCAATAACACTGCAAAGGCTTAGCCATGATTAGGCTGTCAAGATTTATTAAGTTAAAAAGTATCAAAGTTTCTTGCTGCAACCCCAGACCTTTTAAGAATCTACCTTCTTTGGAATCCCTTCCCCCCTCCTCTCTAGCATTACAGTCAATGTGCTTTGCTTGACCTTGACCAACATCTGCACCCAGGGAACACTAATGAATTTGGGCCAATTCATCTCCGAACTCCAAATTTAATCAAGCTGACATGCCAGGGAAAGCAGACTATAATTAACTCCTAGCATTTTAGGTAATCTGTGAATTTTCATAGATTTCACCTGATATGTTTTGCCATGCATAACTGTTCAGTTTTCTTTAAGATATAATGTTAAACAAATATATGCATATGTAGTAGCTATTTTTTAATATTGGAGAATTGTGTTTGTGTGCATGTGTATCTATGTATGTGTACTTTTAATTTTGGAAGTATACTGAAACTAAATATGACAAACAAATACCCTTTGCTATGTAACAACAAACTACAAAGCTGTTGAAAATTTATTTCATGATTTTGTTTGTCTTTAAGATAACTGACTGCTCTAGTTACTTTAATATATTGACACATATATGGTTGTATGTAATTATACATAAGTTCTAAATGCTTGTACTTCACCATTGTCACTTGGCTATCATTTTATTAGAGGATGGATAATTTCATTCATGTAGGATGTTATTGCCTTTTTTGTGTTAACTAAATGGAAAAAGCCCTAAGTTGACAGAAATTCTCATGTCTCCAAATGAATTGATCAGTTTTTATATACTCATTTATAAATTTTACTACTTAATATCAGGTCAAATCACAATTCAATTTGTCCTTCATAAACTTTTGAATGATGTCCAGGCAAGTTTGTTAGAAAAAGTAAGTCTGCAGGGTTTGTCACTAAATCAGAATAATGTAATCTTTGAAAAGTTGTCATTACTTCACTTCTAATATGTCTACACTGGTGGTGGTATGTTTGAAAGTGAGAACAGAAGCATACAATAGAAAATCTTTCATTTCCAAAGTAGTTTGCATAGTAAAAAAAAGGTATGATAGTCCAAGTGTGTTGGCTTAAGCCTGTTATCCCAACACTTTGAAAGGCCAAGGTGGGTGGGGAATCACCTGAGGTCAGGAGTTTGAGACCAACCTGGCTGACATGGCAAAACCCCGTCTCTACTAAAAATACAAAATTAGCCAAGCTTGGTGGTGCATACCTGTAATCCCAGCTACTCGGGAGTTTGAGACATGAGAATCGCTTGAACCCGGAAGGCAGAGGTTTCAGTGAGCCATGATTGCACCATTGCACTCCAGCCTGGAAACTGTCTCAATAAAAATAAAAAGAAAAAAAAGTTATGATAGCATTATTTTATTCTTATTTTATGTCATATTTTCTATGAGCAAATCCAAAATTTGTGTTCTTTATTACAAATAGTAGGTGCTACGTATATAAGTATTTACAAATATCTGGTGCTTTAATTAATATAGAGAAAAATCTATGCACATTTTCTCATAACTGCTTCTAGAAAATAGAAGATATTATAAGTGAACAAGATTCAAGGAAGATATTCATAGGTATCTTTCAGTGAAGAAATTTTCAGTTTGTACTGTAGAATGAACTCTAATGAACACATATCATTAACAAAATATTATACACATAAAGACCAATCACACATATTTACGCTGGCTAAGAAGAGTTAAAACTTTAATTAATATTTCCACACAATTTGTTACAATATCAGTTGAAACACATTTTATCTTTAGTGGCATGCTTTTTTACATGATGAAAAATTCATTTAGAGCTTACGTGAAAATCATACCAGGCATAACTATTAACCTTGTATGACAAGATTTTGGTCATTGGAAGTATTCGGAAGGCATAGAAGTTTCAACATTAATTAGAATAATGCACCCTAATAATGTTTTTTAAAAGACAGATACTTTTTTTGAAGGTGAAGATAATTGTAACTTTTTAAAAGTCTGGAATATCTCTGTATGCTTTTAGCAACTGTTAAGATTCCTCAATTTTCAGCAGCTAATATTTATTTTCTTTAAATAAAGTAATATTATTTTCATCTAACTTTGAAAAGGGATATGCTTAGAATGGAATTTCTTACCTACCATTCTTCATTAAATCTATAGGCACTAGTTTAATTAAAACCCAAATATTCAAATTATTTTTTGTGGCTTCAGATGTAAAATAACAAGGACAAAACCATCATGTGCTTTTTTAAAAAAATTCATTTTAACTAGTTGTCTTGTTAATATCTAAATAAAACATTCCTTCATTTCATGTTGTTTCTCATATAAAGAACTTGAGGTAAGTAATTTTACTCATTGAACATGAGAAATTGAAAAACGGGGCACCCAAATTTGACAAAACTTAATTAAAATTGAACTATAAATTTGTGGTTGTATTAACAAAGAAGGTCATTCATTTTAAAAATCCAGCCGTATTGCTTTGTTCATAAAATCACTTTTTTTTATAAAGATACAAAAATATGCAGTAGTAGGGACAGTGTAAACTATGCAAAGATGAGACATGGAAGGTTTCCTTGTTTTTAGTGTGTTTCATTAATCGTATATGTTTTGGCTACATAGCCCTGTCTGTCTGTGATTTAAAAATACAAAAATTATTCAAAAGAGAAAAATTTTGTGCTAAATGGCATCAACATTAAATTAAAGTTTCTGGTTGAATGAAAAACACTTTACATTTATAAGATCTGCAGGTGTTACATTAATCTCACCATTCTCACTTAATTGGTAGATAACCCTAAAGTGCCTAAGGAATTACTAAAGATGTTCCAGGGCTAATGTAAACACTAGACTTGTGCTTTTCAGAGATTTTCATATGTAGAAAAATGTCTTACTTGGGTTTCTATTTGTTTAATATTCACTAAGGGGCCATGCATATAACTAGCTTAGAAATGCTGATAGGGAATCCCTGACAGTATTTTGTTTATATAGATAACATTTTTTTGTCTGTGGTTATAATTTATGTGGGAAGGTCCAAGATCTTCAAGTGGGGATAATTAAAGCTGGAAATGATGTGAGGAAAATTCTCTGTTATGTTCATGTTAAGAGTAATGACAATAGACATTTGTATGGTACATGACGATTTATAACATTCTGTCATGTACCTTTCTCATTTGATTCTCACTAAAATTTTGTAAAATGGTAAAGTTCCTTGACGTGCCCTTCAAAATTATGAGCACTGTTTTTAATATCAGATGGACCTGCGTTCAGATCTTACCTCTCCCACTAGCTTATTGAACCTCTTTAAGATTTGATATTACCCCATATAAATTCAGGATAATTTTTTCCAGGGTTGGGATCATGCATGGATTAAACATGAAAAGATGTATAAAGCACTCACACAGTTCCTGGCACACACACCAGCTGCTTTCATTATTTAAAGACTAAGACCAAGTATTTTTAACTTAGTTCAGTATTTTGCACCTGGTACAACGCCTAGGAGTCTAGTTGATGTTTGTTGAGGAAATGAATGAAAAGTAAAATGCTAGAAACTGACAATAGTAAAATGACTTGCTTAAAGTTATGTGCCCAGATAGTAGTGGAGATGAGAATCAAACCCATGTTTCTTGACTCTGAAATCCTGCTTGCTACTCATGGTGCGGAATATGCCACTGTTCTGCCTTCCTCTCAGGGGATTGCATTCTTCTCTGTCTACCATTCCAATGATCACTGTACCAACATTTTTCTGCTCTAGCATCTTCACCACGAATATCTAGTAGTTTTTTGTTGTTTCAAAGCTTTAGCAAAACGTAACACTGGGTAGGATATTATAACAACACACAAAAAAAGTGGTGACAGAAGTTGTTCAAACTGATGCCATAGTGATGCACATACACAAACTGCATTTCCAGCCTTCCTGCTTTGAACAATGTCAATTGATCATACGGTATAGTAATTTTACAAACATAGCTAGTTTCATATAACACACTGTGCCCTTAAATAACAACAGAGCAGAATGTCTATTTCGGTTTTATAACTGCAAGAGTCAGAAACATGCATGTTATTTCACATTCCATGAGAAGTGAAAGATTCACGATGCGCTTGTACCTGGAAGCTCACATACAGAACCCAAAACCTTAAGGAGGATTTGGGAAGTCAAAATTCTATGAGCAAAAACATAGTATCAAAATAATAGCTACTTTAAAGCTAGTCCGGAAGAGAGCATACACAAAAAATGTTAACAACAAAAAGCCATACTATTATCAATAGCAACAAAACCAAAAAATAAAACAAAACCACACAAAAGAAAGGAAAAGAGAAGCAAGAGCCTTAAGATTTCAGTCATTGCAATCACTTGAAGGTGAATTTCTCTTCTTTTGTCATGAGATTTATTTGGGAAATCTTATTTATTATTGTTTTCAGTATTTTTTAAAGCTAACCGTTATATGATCAAGAAAGCCATATAAAAATAATCACTTGAGTGGGGATGAATAGCTATTATGGAATTCTCAATACATGACACACAATGTATTTTACTGTAATCATACAATGCTAGGAGACAAGTACCTATAGGACTGAATAAATCAACTAGGGATTAAAGCATATAGAATAAATATCTACTTTTTATATATGGGATGAATATAAGCTTCTAGATTGGAAAATCTTATTGAAAGAAAGGGAAAGGCATATCTTTATGGTTACTGCAATTTTTATTCGAAGATGGGAGCCTGCAAGATACTGAGAGAGAAAGAAAGAAAAAATTGACTCTGTGCTCTGTGTTCAGGAAAAAGTGCTTTGGACAAAAAAAAAAAAAAAAAAAAAACACATAATAATAATAATAATAATACAAGGTCACAGTTCAAATTAAACTGCCAGGCAGTCTATACATGACCTGCTCATTATATATTTATTGTTTCTTGACTATGGAAAAATGATCATTATCATCATGGTTTTCACCTGACTTTCAAAAATGAATGCACATTATCTTTTGCATTATCTAAATAGAATAGGCTATGTTCCGTGCAGTTGCTAAACTTAAAATGATAGAATGTTCATTTAGCCCGTCTGTCTCACCCATTTCTTTCCCCTCTCCTTTCTGTCGGGAGGGAAGGAAAGGGGAGACAGGTTTTTTTTTTCCTTTCCTTTGGCAAGCGGGTAAGCAAGCAGTTGTTTCAGCAATCAATGCCAGTGTCATTTTGTGAGTCAGCAAGACACATTGAACGCTCTCTTGGTTAGGGGCTGACTCTATTACTCCCCAGAGCTTTAACCTTCTCTGGCCTAATGCCAGAGGAGCTTGATCAGGTCCCCAAACCTCAGGAGAAGTCCCCATCTCACAGTTCTGCAGAGCTGCCTGTGGTATCCACATTGTCATACAGGAAATTTGTCTATCTGAATAGAAAGTGGGCTCTCATTTCTCACTTATAGCTGATGTTGAAAAACAGTGGCTTAAAAAAATTCTAATTTCCCAAGCATGTACTGAAATGAAAGTGACAAATTAAATATAATTTTAAAATGCTTCAGTTTACATTTCTATTTATTATCCTCAACCAAAATGGGAAAATAAAACAGGTGTTTTGCAATATGCAGCTTAGGTCTGACAATCTAGTTTTTGATGCTCAGGGTTAAATTTAAATCCACATGGCCTGGTTACCAATCTCCACAGTTGCACCCAGGCAGGACTAGGAAAGATTGATGATTGTGATTGTGAGATTAATCCTGTAATGTTTACAAGACTCCTGAGCTGAAGCCTGGTTGGTCGTATCATACTACCCAGAGAAGGCCGCTTGGCTTGCCAGGGTAATTTCTTCTGATGCAGTAAATAACTAGGCGTAATGAAAATACTCTGATGTATTCCACTGCTTGATTGATGCTCTGCATGTGATACGGTAAAAGCAGTGCACTTCCTATCACAAATTTACATATACAAACCAGCAGAAGACTCATGATAATGTCAGCATCCTGCAGAAGCCCTGGGATGCTACACAATTTTATAGCAGTTATGAATTACTGTTGACCTTTCTGGCCTCTTATACCAGTAGACTAGACTTGAGCATATTGAAAGTCATCAGTCTGAAGCAGTCATTCTTTACATAAGTATGGCTATTTGTGTGGGGGGAGGGCAGTGTTTCTTTATTGTTAAGAATTAGCATTAAGGGATAGCAGTGCTGTGACCTGCCACATTCTCTGCTGCTTTATATACATTTTAATAAAAGCAAGCAAAAAGACACTAAAAATACTTCAACATATTTTCAAAGCACAATCATATCGAATTAAAAATGCTAACTACTTTTCAATAGTTTTTTCCTAATTTGAGAAAAATGATGCTGGCATCTTACATTCATTTTTTTAAGTAGTTACATTTTAAAAATGTTTAACTTTTTTTGTAATACTGAAGCCAAATGTTTTTATTAATTTTATGTGTCTATGAGCTGGGAAAATAGTTGGTAAGATCAGAGATGACTTTCGAGTCCATATATAGATTAAAATGTTGAATTCATGTAGATGTATTACTGAACGCAGCTCCATACTTCATACTAAATATTTGAATAATCAGGCTTTCAGAACATCACTAAACACAGCTCCTTATTATCATTTGCATTTTAATGTTCTTAAAATTATTACACTAAGGGAAATGTTGTTGATACATTACAGCATTTCCTCTAAATGTGTGATTATGTTAATGAGTTTTCAATCAGTGTCCTAGCCTGACACCATAAGAAAATTTATGCAAAGTTCATACCCTGTCAGGGCCTTTAATCAGGACCATTTATTAGAGCCCTGCCTTCTTTGATGGTTGCTGCTGCCTTTATTAAATATACTGACTTGGCCATCTGAAGAAAAGGACAATAAAAGGTTACTGGGGATGAAAGCATAAATGCTATTTGCTCATGTTTCCTTTACAGACACTTCTTCAATAATTAAGGAAGGGCTTTCTTTGGCATTTTAGGCTTTTGAAGTGCATATCAAACATAACAGTTCTTGTTTTTATGGAATGCTTAATACTTACACTTAGACTTAAACACAAGTAAACTAACTTAGAGACTGTAAGCACAGGAATATCTGTCTATGCACATGTGTGTACACACACACACATATAATGTTTCTACCAAAAAATCACAACCTTGTCAAGTATGTATCTTTACATTACTACATTTTTCTCTAAGGAGAAGAGACATGCTTCAAATAACATAGAAAATAATTAAATTAAAATGATGCTCCTAGTTTTTGGTATCAACAATGGACATCTTTTTTTTTTTCCTTCTTTTATTTTTTCCATATAGAAACTTAAGTGGAACTGTGACTCTAGTATATTAAATTGTGAATTCGACAAAACAGTTTTCAATAGAAAAAATATGATTTTTTAGCTCCTGTCATTAGCACTAGTGACTTAAAACAATTAGTTAATACACTCCCTATACATTTATAGAAGGGTTGAAATTGGCATGAACAGCACCATTTTTTTCTGGATTACGTGCAGAGAGAAAAAAACAAACAGAAGCCCTAGCTAAGCAGTATTGACAACCTGGGGTTTGGATACAAATTCAATATGAGAAAACAGACTCACTTCAATGAAATACAAATAAACAACAAATTCTGTTTTAACATGTCTAAATAGGTAGTAGGTGACTGACAGGCTTGGGTCTCCTAGGAAAGCCATTAGTTGAGAACTTGATAGGAAAACGTTTGATTTGAATGCACGTGGCATTTCCCCTCAGGGGGTGAGCTGAGTGGTAGAGGGGGAGTCACTGAATATGCCTGCTGGGCTATACCCAAGAAAATGAAATCTGTAGGGTACCATAATACTAACAACTGTATAACTCTATCATCAATTTCGAAGGCTTAGTAATTATAGTAGTCTGCTGATTGCTCATTTTGCTTGTTTTCTCACCTTCCTTAAATCTCACTCATTTTACCTTCCTTTCAAATTCTAAGGACACTTTTTATAACTAGAATGTTGTCCATCCTCAAGCAAAAATTAGTTTTCAGATTTACATTTATATTTGCTGATTACAAAAATTATTCATGACCCGCCTAAAGTAACTGTTGAAATGTTTATTTTTTTTAAAAAAAGATGGTTTGTCACCTAAAATTTGGTAAATGAACTGATTATTATATACTTTTCAAAAATTTTCTCCCCAATTAGCATGGTAATCCGTATCTATTTATTCAAGTTTATAAACCACAATTGCTCAGCCTATAAGAAAGTCACCTGAATTTTTGTTTTTTGGATAAGTGATGCTTGTTATATTTTTTCTCTGAAAAAAAATAGCCTTATTTATACACAGGCTGCTAATTTGGATTGAACAATATATAGAAATAAATTGCTGGCAATATTGTAATTTTTTGGGACCCAGAAATTTATAACAAGTTATAGTGTTAATTATGCTATAAATTTAAGCATTGGTACATAAGAATTTGTATTTAAGGAAGCTCTGAGTTAATCAGATTTGTGTAGGAATAAAAATTAAAGAAAATCTTAGTAAATGAACCCTTTGACACCACATATATTTAATTTTATGCATGTCTTTCTAATATACTGGATCATGTAACAATTATTTTCCCCGAGTGCTGGTCTATCTTTCACCCCTCCCTTCTTACCTTCATCCTGCTAATATGGACACACAAGTACACATGCACACACACACACGCGTGCGCGGGCACACACACCGCAGGCCAACCAAATGAATCAAGTACTGTATATTGGCTTGAAGAAAGAAATGTGTAGAATGCATATTTAAGCACATCAAAGCAAACTATAATGCTTTTTTGTTATTATTTTCAATATATTATTATAGAGTATTGAATTATTATTTTACTTACATTGGAGTTGAAAATATATATGTCTTTGACTTTATCAAATAAAAAGGAATATGACTCTTCAATTCACAGGGAAGAATGCAGAGGAAATACATGAATATTTAAACTAATAAACCTTGCTGACAAGATACACATTTCTGGCATTAGGTATTTTTCCTAGCACTCTGTATATCTGGACAAATATTCACAATATTTCTAAATATGTATATGTATAGGGAATGCATGTGCACGTAGCTGCTCCTCTCCCTTCCCCCTTCCATATGTTGGAGTCTTATGAGGTGAACAATAAGAATGAAAATCAGCTTCTGCAAAAGGCAGCAGCAATCCCATGATTCCATCTGAGCCCATCACTTAACATATCATTCATAATGCTAGCCTGCTCCCATCATCCTTGCCCTGTCAGTAGTATCTTTCTTCATTTTCTTCTGCTACTCAGTTCCAAGAAAGTGGAACCACTGTATCATTTACTGTCCACAACCTAAGCTGCTGATTTAAGGGTTGATTTGTTATTTTCCATAATGTCATGTACAATTTTTTTGATTTCAATGCAAAGTTTAAGTTGGAGAAAAGTCTTAGATAAATTTGACAGTGGAAGGTTTGGATAAGATTAAATTTATCTATAGCTATGAATGGCTCTATATGGTTTTAAGCATTTTAAAATATTTAAATAAGTGTTTTATGGTAAGTAGTCCTTTTTTTTTTTCAAGACTGTTACACATTAAGTGGACAAAACAAATGGCCTAAGATATCTTTAGCATGAGTTAAAGGAAATCTTTCTTATCACTGAAAATTGGTGACTCAAAAATGTCTATAATGAGTAGGAAAAACATTTATTCACTATATCCTGAAATAGTTATGGTCCCATTATGTCTAACAAGGCCTCCTGAAGGCAAATTCGTTATAATTTGTATTTTTTCTTATTATTTTTCACAGTGGACAGTGATGACGCTCTGACTTAAAACCTAATCACCAGTGCCTATTAAATTGGGGTTTATATGTTGCTGAAGGTAGAACTGATTATCATAGCAAATGAAATACTTGTTTGGCCTATTCCCAGAGGGCAAAAAGTCATTCTTCAAGGTGATGCATCTCATTTGAGGAATACATTAACAATTGAAGGCAGTTAAAAATACATGTGAACTCCCAGTGAGGCAAATCTGAGGTTGACCACATATATTTACTGACTGACTCTTGCCACATTCAGGGAGGAAAACTGTGGTATGGAAGGCTGATTTTTGCAACATACTAGACCTTAATTTACAACTGTAACGTGGTACGTGGATCATGTGTGCTTAGAAAATATTTAAGTTTTATCATTCTGTACAGATTTGTATGCTTTTATATATCATGAATGTCATAGAAAAATATATTGAAAAAATGAGTTCTGACAGCATTAAAAGTCAATATGTTCGGTTAAAATAAGCCTCTCATTTCGAAGATGAGACTTTGAACAACTCACTATGACTTAAATAATATCAGTGCAATTGTGTAAGCATGGATTCAAAAGCTTAGGAGAAAATGTTCAAAACCTAAATTATTAAAAAAGACAATTTGGTAAGATGAAACAGGTTAGATAATGATTCTCTAAATTAGATGGACATCCATAGTCAAATAGGATATGGGGATATGGTATGAATAAAAACAATCAATGTCAATTAATATCGTTTCACATTTTTGCTTTGCTAATTTGTTTTGGTACAAAAATAACAGTATGTAGATGTGAAATTATAATTCACTAAAGAAAAATAAAGACATAATTCAAGTTTAAGTTATACTTTTTTATTCCCCCTAAAATATAACAAGTGTAAAGAAACTCTAGGAATCTTCAAAATTTTCAGATAAACATATTACTTGCCATAGCAATAGATTACAAATAAGTGCCAGCAGTGAACTAATGTACTGGTAAGTAAATTCAAGAAAAGGTAAAATTTGTAAATTTATAAAGTAAAAATGCAGGAAATATTCACAGTGAGAAAAAAAAATCCCCTTTCATATATAGCATTTTCTCAGAATGCTTCCTTATACATTACCTTATTTAGTTACCACAAGAACTCTAGGAGGTGGACAGAGATGTTCCATTGGTCTGCAGACTGATTTTTAAAGAGGATGCACAACTCAGCCAACATCTGGGAGCCCAAAAGTGCTGGGGATGGGACTCAAGTTCTATCTAGTCTTCACACTTCTAGTTCAGTGCTCATTCTCCTAAACCACACTGCTCCTTTTTCTTTTTTTCTTTCTTTTTTTTTTTTTTGTCAAGTTAAGGGACTGTGAATATATTTCACTCAGTATGATGTATAGGTTTATTGGTAGAGTGACACAACAGAGCAGTGAAGTGCAAACCATAGAAATGAAGTCATGCATAAAGCTGTATAAGAAATATGTATATTGAAGTACCATTTCATGAAGGTACTGAGGCCATGTGTTTTCCTGTATTATTTATGTACACATTGCTATTCCTATATTAATATTGTTATTATTGTTTACCTTCTTTGATGCACCATATTGTTTTAAATAAATTGTACCACAGGCCATATGAAACAAGAATGGTGCACTTTGATTAAAAAAAATAGCATTATCTAGGTTCAAGTGCTAAACTTCTCCCTTGCCACAACCTGAGGGCATTGCAGGTTCATGATGGAGGGAATGCATTTCTGTCTCTGGGGAGGGCATCCTTTTCAGCTGATTTTAGAGCTGAAATAACAGGAGTTTCAGAGGAAGCTTCTGCCCTTTCATTCAGCTGCCTGTAAAGTGTTGTGAAAGCTGAGAAGAGAAATGGCAGTGATTGAGGATTTTTAAAAGTGAGAGAGAAAGAGGAAACAACCGAACAGACTCCCACTGCCCTGAATGAAATCTACTGGTTTGACGTTCTGTTTGATTTTTAGAAGCCTGACATTTCCTAATTCATTTGAAGTCATTAAAAAGAATATAACAATTTTGAAATGAAAGGAAAAATACCAGAGAATACTAAAAGATCTTCAAATATGGTATTATTTGCCTTTTTTATTTTTCCATGTGCATTCAAATCTAATCTTATATTTCAACTTAATTTTAAGAACCAGATGTTAGATTTTTCACCATTTTGCCTGTTAATTTGTAATATTAAACTATTTAATAATTAATTCTAGTTTAAAAGGCCATTAAGGAAATTGATCATACTACATTACCTCTCAAGTTAATTTAAAAAACTATATTATAGTGATAGCATGACCTTATTATTTTTAAAAATAAAATTAGGAATACTTGAGAAGTAATTTCTATGAAACACGTTAAATAAAGATAATGTTTAAAGATAATAAAGGTCAGTGTAGCATATTATTTAAGAATGTAGACTCTGAAATCAAATGACTAGGTTTGAATCTTGGCATCTGACATTCCATTCTATGCTTCGAGTTTTCAACCTGTGAAATGAGAGAAAGTATCAAATTATATTTCATGAAATTGTTGTGAGAATTTCATGCAAATATTTACAGTGTCTGGAATGTATAAAATACTTAATATGTGTTAGCTATTGTTTTAAGTAAGTTTTTTAAATGGTGTTACGGTACAATACGGCCTAATATATACATGTTCTAAGAAAAGGCAGGAGTTTTAGAGATTCCAGAAAGTAGTGTGGTTCAGGCAGTTTACAATTAAAGAAGTAGGGGAGTGATTCAAGCTTTGGAGTCAGAGCCCTGACGCTTTTAGATTTTTAACTTTGGTTTAGTTACTCTTAAGCCTGCTTCTTCTCTGTAAAACGAAATGACGATATTAATTATACAGGGTTTTTTTTTTCTTTTGTAGCAGGAGAGATGTTCGTATACATAATAAGCCAGTGTCTGGAGATAGGAGGCCTTTGAGATATCGTTGTTATAGTATTGCTGGTGGTGGTGGTGCTCAAAGAGGTGATGCTCAAATACAGGAAAGGAAGAAGTGTGGTGGAGACACAGAGCGCATGCCATAGGAAAATCACTTGCAAAAACTGATGTTTAATTTTTAGTAAGATTCATTGGCTCCAACAGTTGATGCTTAATTTGGCTCAGCTTAGTAGTCATGTTCTATCGAGGTCAAAGAGCCCAAAATTGGTGTTAGAGAGGTTGATTCTGGAGCAGCACCAGGGATAGCTCCCAGTAGCCCTCAGAAAAAAAAGCAGACCACTTCCACTTCCTCTCTCAAGTCTCTGCTTAGGCTTTCAAAAGTTAGGTTCCTATTCAACATAGTACTGGATGTCCTAGTCAGATAAATTAGGCAAGAGAAAGAAATAAAAGGCATCCAATAGGAAAATAAGAAGTCAAACTATCTTTGTTTTCTGATGATATAATCCTCTACTACAAAATCCTAAATACTCCACCAAAAGGCTTCTAGACTAATAAATGACTTCAGTAAAGTTTCAGAATACAAAATCAATGTATGAAAATTAGTAGCAGCTCTATACACCAATAACATTAAAACTGAGAGTCAAATCAAGAACAAAATCCCGTTTACAACAGCCATACAAAATAAAAAATATCTAGATATAGAGCTAACCAAGGAGGTAAAAGATCTCTACAAGGAGAACTAAAAAACACTGATGAAAGAAATCAGAAATGAAACAAATACATGGAAAAATATTCTATGTTCATGGATTGGAAGATTCAATATTGTTAAAATGGCTGTATTGCCCAAAGCAATTTACAGATTCAATGCTATTTCTATCAAACTCCCAATGTCATCTTTCATGGAATAAAAACTCTTCTAAAATGTATATGGAACTAAAAAAGAGCCTGAATAGTCTAAGCAATCCCAAGCAAAAATAACAAAGCCGGAGGCATCACATTATTCTACTTCAAACTATACCATAGGTCAACAGTAACCAAAACAGCATGATACTGATACAGAAACAAAGACCGGTGCAATGGAATAGAGAACCTCAAAATAAAGCCACATAACCTGAAACCAACTGATCTTCCACAAAGTTGAAACAAAACAAACACTGAGGAAACGATTCACTATTCAATAAATGGTGCTGGGATAACTAGCTAGCCATATGGAGGAGAATAAAAGTGAGCTTCTACATTTCACCACATACAAAAATTAACTCACATTGGATCAAAAACTTAAACGTAAGACCTCAAATTATAAAAATCCTAGAAGAAAACCTAGGAAATAGTCTTCTAAACATTGGCCTAGGCAAAGAATTTATAACTAAGTCCTCAAAAGCAAACACAATAAAAATAAAAATTAACAATTAGAACCTAGTTAAACTAAAAAGCTTCTTTTGTACAGCAAAAAAAAAAACTATCAACAGAGTAAACAGACAACTTACAGAATGAGAGAAAATAATCGCGAACTATGCCTTGACAAAGGTCTAATATCTAGAATATTTAAGGAACCTAAACAAATCAATATGCAAAAAACACATAAACCCTAAAAAATAGTAAAAGGATATGAATAGGCATTTCTCAGTAAAAGACATACATGTGGCCAAAAACATGTAAAATAGATGCTTGTCATCACTGATCTTCAGACAAGTGCAAATCAAAACCACAATGAGATACCATCTGACATCAGTCAGAATGGCTATCATTAAAAAGGCAAAAATAACAGGTGCCGGTGACGATGCAGAGACATGGGAACTCCTATGCACTGTTTATGGGAATGTAAATTAGTTCAATCCCTGTGGAAAGCTGTCTGGAGATTTCTCAAAGAACTAAAAATAGAACTTCCATTTGACCTAGCAATCAATTTCTTTACTGGGTATATATCCAAAGGAAAACAAATACTTCTACCAAAATGACACATGCACTCATATGTTAATCACAGCTTTATTCACTGAGAAAATGATATAGAGTCAACCTACGTGTCCATCAGTGGTGGACTGGAAAAATAAAATATGGTACATAGAATATTATGCAGACATAAAAAATGAATTCATGTCTTTTGCCACAGCATGGATGGAGCTGGAGGCCATTATTCCGAGTGAATTAATGCAGAAACAGAAAAGCAAATACCACATGTTCTCACTTATAAATGGAGCTAAACAGTGAGTACACCCAAACATAAACATGGAAACAATAGGCACAGGGGACTGCTAAGGAGGGTCGTGCAGAAGAGGGACATGGGTTGAAAAACTGCATATTGAGTAGTATGCTCACTACCTGGGTGATGGGATCCATACCTCAAACCTCGGCATCATGCAATATACCTATGTAAATAACAAACTTGCACATACACCCCCAAATCTAACATCAAAGTTGAAATTATTTAAAAAGAAAACAAAGGATAGAAGGTTAGGTTCCCTTTAAGACAATTCCCAACACTGATAAAGACCAAATTTAATCCTTTATTTACTCAAGAGTTTCAGTGTTCAAGGGATGACCATGCTATGGCCTATGGCTAGATGGAAGACAAGGAATACATTTATCTCTGGCTGGGTGAGAGCTGTTTCTTTTTTTTCTTTCTTTTTTTTTTTGAAATGGAGTCTTGCTCTGTTGTCCAGGCTAGAGTGCAGTGGTATGATCTCGGCTCACTGCAACTTCCGCCACCCCAGTTTAAGCAATTCTCCCTGCCTCAGCCTCCTGAGTAGCTGGAATTACAGGTGCCCACCACCATGCCGGGCTAATTTGTTGTTGTTGTTGTTGGTTTTTTTTGTTGTTGTTGTTTTTTTAGTAGAGATGGGATTTCACCATGTTGGGCAGGCTGGTCTCGAACTCCTGACTTCAAGAGATCCTCCCATCTTGGCCTCTCAAAGTGTTGGGATTACATCCATGAGCCACTGCTCCCGGCCGAGAGCTGTTTCTTAAGCATCATCATAATTCTTTCTGGTTGTCTTATTCCTTTAGGTTGGTGGATTTTCAGGGCTAATTTCACAGCACACAATTGTGTTAGGATCTGTTTTGAGGAATTTTGCAAGAAACTGAATTTAAAAAGCAAATCAGAGAAGATGGTACATTACGATAGAATTAAAAATACAAAACTCAGAAAAAAAATAACATATTGCTTAGAAATAGATACAAGTGCAGTAAAAGTATAAAAAACAAGAGAATATTCAACACAAAATTCAAAATAGTGATACCGCTATATGGTGTCAATTGGATCAAATCAGGAAACATGCTAATAGCTTCAAATGCATTAATCATATTTTATTTCTTAGATTGTGTCATAAGTTTATTAGGTAATATTTTCAGAATTACTAAAATTATCTCAGGCAACTGCTTCCTTCTCTGCCTTATCACAAAAATTACTTTTATCTCTATCACTCCATGTAAGACAATATGGGGAAGCATTGTGACCATATGTCTGGGTACACCCAAAGGTATTTTTTCACCTCAATTTCATTAAGCTGGACTCTGGTGCATCAATTTGCCCTTATGCCAATTCACTATTTTGAAAACATTTGTGAACAACTGTGATAATAGTAAAAAGGCTTATCATATTTACCACTTATTACCGTGTAAGAAACTCACTGGCCCATATGCCTGAAACTAATGCTTTGAATAACTGAAATCTGAACTCACTGCTAAGAGAGGGGTTCACTTCTATTGTTATCTTTCTACTATTTTTGGTGACATAACATTTAAGTATAATTTAACTATATGCAATTATGACTCCTCCCAAAGCTGACTGTGGGACAGAGGATTCTCTGTGTTTCTTTTTTCTTCTTTGGTTTGTCTTGTTTTCCCCATATTTTTGAATGCTTGTGGCTTATGACCTTGTCTTTCTTTGCTTTGAAGCTCTTAACAAATCAATTGGGCTCATTGCCCAGAGAGATTGGAATTGAAAGATGAGTAGAAAAATTAGTACCCACTTTTGATCCCAAGGCCTTTTCAGGGACTAGCTTCTCATAAAAGATCAGATTGGTGGGTTTTCAGTAGACAGTATCCTGAAATTAAAGAAAGAATTCCTAAGTTCAAGTATAAACTCCAAATATTAACAAGTGTCTAAGACCCTGGCTAGATTGCTTAACTTCTCTTGGTCTCTGTTTATTCCTTTGTAAAACTGAGCAACAATAACAATTTTCATTTTTTCCTTAGTGTTAGAATTAGTGAAATAGTTTTGAAAAGTTTTGTGAATAGCAAATTGCCATACTAATGTACAATATTAATATTATCCTCAACTTCTCCCTATTCCTCACTTAATTTATCTAGTGACTCATAAAGTCTTGTCTATGTGACTTTCGAAATACCTTTAGAATAAGTCCACTTCTCTCTGCTGTTACCACAACCTAGTTGGTTACCATTTTCTCCCTACCAGAGAGCTTATGGCTGTAGCTTCCTGTCTGCCCTTCCTTCTCCTTATCGCCATGCAATTCATTCTCCCAAGTGGAGCCAGAGAGATCTTTTAAGAAATGCAAATCTGATTATACACTCTTCTTAAAACCCTTCACTGGCATCCCATTGTTTTCAATAAAGATGAAAACATTAAGTGGGTTTAAAAACTCCGCATGGTCTACTCCAACCTACTTTTCCTGCTTCATCTCTCTCCATAGTGCCCCTCTATTTTTGCATTACAATATCATGAACACATAGGCAAGTTTTTTTTTTTTTTTTTTTTTTTTAAAGACCTACTTGCTTGGGTATTGCATATTTCACTGCATTAACCACATTCTATGTATCACACACTAATTCAGAAGATTTTTAAATGAAACAAAATGCAGGGAGAAAAAGATGAGATTATACATACTGGGAACACTGATGAGTCTCTGCATATTATTATTTTATTGTTGTCCTATTTTCTTTAATTCAAAAACATTTCAAAAAAAATTCACAGGATAATATGTTTTAGGAAAGTATTTCAGAGTGAAATAGAAGGCACCTTGATGGATGGGCTTGAGAAACATTCATAAGCTCAAGAATATTGACGGAATGACATTTTACTCTTCCGAGTAGTACTTATTTCTAGGTAATGGGTAGGGAAATTTAGTATCTTGCCTGTCTTTTCTAAAACATTTTTTTATGCTTTGACATGTTGAGTTGGATTGATTCACCTGTGTAATTGAAAAGTATAATTTGGCCTTAGTGTAATTGGTCTTCTCTTTTAATGCTCATCTGACAGAACAGATCAATTATTAGGTTGGTTCTGTCTTCTACTCCCACAGAGATAATAACATATGTAA
The DNA here is from genome assembly GCF_000951045.1 of Mandrillus leucophaeus. NCBI lineage: Eukaryota > Metazoa > Chordata > Mammalia > Primates > Cercopithecidae > Mandrillus > Mandrillus leucophaeus. The sequence goes on from NW_012102399.1 coordinate 1,268,408, forward strand.
ATTTTTCCTGGAAATTCACTTATTAACGATATCCATATATAAACATGCATATGAAACCTAATTATATCTACCTATCTTTCTTTCTCTGTCTCTACAGTTATATATGCACATGCATGCATAAACATATATGTATATGTACATTCATTCATATATGTGTGTAAAATATACATAGTTTAAATTCATATTGATTACTTTTGTTAATAATAATTTTATTACATTTTATAGGCATCCACGAGTATTTTTAAGATGTAAACATAACATAAGCAAGAATGATGGTTAAGATTGCTTTTCCTGCATATTCTTAATAATTATATCAGTCAATCTGAAAAATGTATGTCTTCTTATTCAAGTTATATGCAATCCATGAAGTTAAAATTAATCCCATTTCCACATATCTTTCTTCTCTAATCTCTCTGTCTTTCTGATTACTTCTGAGAAACAAATCTGATGGTGTCACCCTCCTGTGTATGAGTCTTCCTGGCTCCACATTATCTAAGGGAAACAGACCAAACTGATTTGTCTTTGGAATCTCACCCAACTTAACATCTCTTGCCGTTCTCCTCTTATACACTTCAAATGTCAGTCACAATGAGCTTCCCAATAGTTTCCATGCAAGATATGTCTTGTCATGACTTGGGGTTTTTATATTCTATTTTCTCTTCCAGGAATATCCTTATCTTCTTTTATATCTAGAAAAATATTATTTATCCTTTAAGGCCCAGCTAAATGTCACTTTATTTCTGTAAACGTTCTCTTGATTATGTTTACTGGAGTGAGTTGATCTTTCTTTTCTGGAACACTCAGTTTATAGCATTATTAAATCACTTGTCAATTTATGTTGCAATCATTTATTAACATGTTTCTCTAACTCTTGATTGTGACCTAAAAGAAATAAAAAGGATATAGGGATCCTATATCAGGCTACAATTAAGTTCATAAAACAAAACAAATAAGTGGACAAAAGTAACCATATAACTTAAACAAGATCAGTTTTCTTTCATCCATCTGATATAAGCAGTTCACAGTTGACATGTCAACTCTGCAATGTGAAGACATAGCTCCTTTGATTTTTCCTCTACTATCCTTTCACTATTGCTCCATCTTGTCATCCAGGACAGTTTCTTTTCCTTCTGTCATTCTGCAATTGGCCAATCTGAAAAATGTGTATTTCTTTATATGCAAAGTATGTTATGTTTCATGAAGTCAAAATTATTTTTCATTACATCAATATTTCAGCCAGTGACAGAAAAGGGGAAAGATGAGGGATGGGTGTGAGATCTCAAATTTGACTAGAGTTCACTTCCATATTTTTGCACTCAAAACACAAATACTTCACTTCCATCACGTTTGTTTGGAAGCTGGGAGATAAAGTCTTATATTAGCTGTCAATCTTTGGCCACTCAAAATACTACAAGTATAAAAGCACAGAACAAATACTGGGAGACTCTACCAGTTTCTATCATAGAATATATCTTTGATTTCTTAATGCCTAGCACAGTGTTGTTTCATATTATGAATCAGGAAATACACGGTAAATGAATAGATGAATTGCAAAAATCAGCAATTTAGAACTGCAATGAATCTGTAAGTCATCTGGTTCTACCTTCTCATTTCATAATGATACAGCTGAAGAACTTGTGATTTTTCTGAATTTATTATAATAATTGGTATTGTATGATTAGGAGTTTATTAGCAATTTTTTAAAATTTATTTTAGACCCAGGGATACTTACTATGCAGGTTATGTGGACATATGTCATGATACTGGGGTTTGAGTTTTTATTGAACCCAATGCCAAGATAGTGAACATAGTACCCAGTAAGTAGTTTTTCAACTCTTAACTCCCTCTCTCTCTTTTCTTCCTTTTTGAGTTTCCAGTGTCTATTTTTCTCATCTTTATGTTCATGTATTAATGATGTTTAGCTCCCACTTATAAGTGAGAACATGCGACACTTTGTTTTCTGTTTCTGTCTGAATTCACTTAGTAAAATGGCCTCCAGCTGCATCCATGTTTCTGCAAATGACATTATTTTGTTCTTTTCTATGGCTACATAGTATTCCATGGTATATATACCACATTTTCTTTTTCCAGTCCACCGTTATCGGGCACTTAGGCTGATTCTATGTTGTTGTCTCAGTGAATAATGCTGTGATAAACATGTGAGTGCCTGTGTCTTTTTGTAGCATTATTTGTTTTCCTTTGGGTATATACTCAGTAGTGGGATTGCTAAGTCAAATGGAAGTTCTTTTTTAGTTCCTTGAGACATCTCCAGACAGCTTTCCACAAGGAGTGAACTAATGTACATTCCCACCAGTAGGGTATATGTGCTCCATTTTCTCTGCAACTTTGTCATCATCATCTGTTCTTTTTTCATAATAGGCATTCTGGCTGGTGTGAGAAGGTATTTGACTGTGGTTTTTATTTGCATTTCTCTGAAATTGGTGATGATGAGCATTTTGTCATGTTTGTTGGCTACATGTCTTCTTTTGTGAAGTCTCGATTCATGACCTTTGACTATTTTTTAATGGGATCATTTGTTTTTCTTATGTTGAGTTATTTGAGTTCCTTAAAGGTTTTGGGTATTAGTCCTGTGTTGGATGCATAGTTTGCGAATATTTTCTCCCATTCTGTGGGTTGTCTGTTTACTCAGTTGATAGTTTTATTTTTGCTGTGCAGGAGCTCTTTAGTTTAATTAGGTCCCAACTGTTAACTTTTATTTTTGTTGTGTTTGCTTTTGTGAACTTAGTCATAATTTTTTTCCCTAGGCCAATGTCTAGAAGATAATTTCCTAAGTTTTATTCTAGGATTTTTTATAATTTTTGGTTTTACATTTAAGTCTTTGATCTATCTTAAGTTAATTTTTGTTTATGGTGAGAGGTAGGAGTCCAGTTTACTTCTTCTGAATGTGGTTAGCCAATTTTTTCCAGCACCCTTTATTGAGTAGGGAGTCCTTTCTCCATTGATGTTTTTGTCAACTTTCCTGAAGATCATATGGCTGTAGGTGTGCAGCTTTATTTCTCGGTTCCCTATTCTGTTCCATTTGTCTATGTTGTCTGTTTGAAGTTGCATAATGTAATGCCTCTTGCTTTTTGTTGTTGTTGTTATTGCTGTTGTTCAAGATTGCTTTGGCTCTCATTAACACATACAAAAAATAAAGTAAATCACATTACTTTGATAATTCTGAAGGATATCTAATAGAATAGTATACTTTTTAAAGGGGAGATTATATCTCTATTGTTTTGCACTGAAGCCTTTTTGGTATATGCTCCTTTATCTTCAAAGAAATCAATGGGATATCAGAAAGAAATTAAGGAAGTATGGACTGAGTCTCCATAATGAAGCATTTTTTTTTTCTTTCTCAAATGCAGTCCAAGTATATGACAAAAAGTTTACTATGGTACAAAATGCTGCTCTGAACAATAAGCATCCTTCTATCTCTTCCCTGAGTCACCTGGTTGCCCTCCTTGGGAGAAGTAGTATTATTATTATTTTTTTTACTTCGTTTGGATATCTGATAAGGTATATTTTAAATTTAAAGAAGGTAGAAATGTGAAAATATGGACTCATTTAATGAAACCTTTCTTAAATTCAAAGAAATGATCTTCAAATTTTATCGCATCTTCTTGAAAGGGCCGTGAGCTCTGTCCTTCCATCATTAGGTATCAAGTCATTTTTGGTCTTATACCGTTGATTAGCCTTCTGTCAATTCCAAGAACAGGTCAGGTTCTTCACAACTTTGATCTTTGCTCTTCCTGTTCTCTCTGCCTTGAGCCTTGTTCCCCTGATAATTTGCCTGGATGATTTCTTATTTTTCAGGCTTTAGTTTAACTTTAAATTCTTCAAAAGGGCCTCTATAACATTATTTCTATAGTTCACAACCCCTGCTGTTAGTTTTATGAGAGCACACTATGTAGATACTTCAGAGTACTCACCCAATCTGCAGTTGTGCTGTTTCATTGTTTGCTTGTTTAATGTCTGTGTGAGTGCGCTATTGAAACATGATGTCAACCAAGACAAAAATAATGTCTGTCTTGTTTTTCTTGTATACCTAGCACCTTGCTTGGCACACAGGCAACATCAATGAGTATTTCACAAATGAAAAAGAAAACAAATGAATAAACAAAGTCCTCTTTGAAGCCTCTGATTGACAAATCTGTGTCCCATCTCAATTTCATAAAGAAATTTTCAATCTTTTTACATACAGAGGTATGTAAAATATATTAAAACATATGAGATAAGATATAAAGACTTTTTCCTTTTGTTCTTATAAGTAACACTACAGATACATTTCATCTGCCAAATCCTTTCACTTCCTTGTGATTTCTCACAGCATCGTAAATTTTTTAAAAGGCAATATTTTCTCAATGATCTCTTCTCATTCTGTATTTACATTTGCTATTTTTTACAATTTCTCTGACACTAAATAGGTTAACCACTACCTAAGATACATGACAAATATGGATAGCAAAACATTTATCAAGAATATTTTTAAAATAAAACTAGATAATTATTTCAATGACTAAAAAATTAATGCTACTGCTAGGGATGAAATAAATGTTAGCAAGGCCAGTGAAGGAATGATGTTACAATTTGATGTGTTTATACTAATTCTTCTTATATCAGCATTCTCTACAATGCCATGAAGGCAGAGTCTAGATGCTTATTATAAAAATGTAAAAGTAAATGTTATATCATATTTGACTGTACAGGAGTTTGTACCACATAGATGTTAAAATAAAAATGTCTGTAGTTACCATTTTTCTTCTTAAAACAGTGCCTTTATTTAGTATGTAAGTATACTATTTATTCACAATCACAAATACATTTCCTGTATTGTTGCTTTTGAAAAATTTGTTTTGTGAAAATTTTAATTTTCCAATTTATCAACTATTTTATTCATGATTACTGTTGTTTCATTTCATCCTCCAACAAATGTTAATTGGTCATTTGTATCAGGCACTGTAAGAACTCAGGACTGTGTTCATTTCCTACTGTTAAGATCAATGAATAGATTTTCAAATTTATTTTCCTGCCAAACTGAGCCAAAGATATTTCTTACCACACAAGTAACTTGTAAAAATTACTTACTTGAATTACTGTTATTGTTAAATATAGTAATGAAGGTTCATGGAATAAAATTTTAAATGTGCAAAGAAAAAAAGGATTGCGTAGAATGTGACTAATTGGAAATCTCTCTTTCAATAATTTTTTCTGTGTGTGTGTGTATAATATATATACATAGTTACTTCAATTATTTTTCTAAGTATAGTTACATGCATATATACATACACTATTTATTTACAAAGTTATTTAATTTTGTAGATGTAGTATGTAACTTTTTAATATAATCATCTACTTTGAACATATTTCCGTAAAAACATAAACATATTTATTAGAAATATATATGATTACATTTATTGTCATTTATTTAACTAATCATTGTCATATATTATGATTGTTTCTTTTTAAAAATCTATTATACAAATCACTGTGTTGAATATACCTATGCATACATCTTTTTCTAATTACTTCTTAAGCTAAGTTTTCTGGGAGTATGATTGCAGAATGACAATAATAATACTTTAGTGCTTTAAATGCATTCACTCCATACTTGCATTACATGCATTTATTCATTTAATTCTCAGAACAACTCTATAAAGTACATGCTGCTTCATGATTACTTTTGTTCTGTTTTTTCCTCCAACAAATATTAATTGGTTACCTGTATAATGTGCTAAGTTACTGATGCATAAAGAAGCTAAGTCTGCACCTAATGGAATTGAATTGGCCATCTGGTGTATGAAACATCATTATCATGTACAAATAAAAATAAAAACAAATACTGCCAATTCATTTATGAGAAATATTTAAATATGCATGTTAGAATTAATAAAGTATGATAACTTACTGAAGATTCTATATTCTTTAAGTGCAGAGGTGACATTGAATTCCAAGTGTAGACTTCCAAGTCTACACTCTTAAGTATAAAACTCTATTTTTAAAAAATGTATTCACATTTTTAAGGTTTTTAAAACTCGATTGATGACCAGAAAGGTTGTAGCTATTCGCACTTCCCCAGCACTGTTTTTTAAAAAAGAACTTTTCTCTAGGTTTCTTTGACAATATTAGTAAATATTTTTATGCATTTTATCACTATGAAAGGTGAAAAATATACTTTCATTTGCATCTATTCAATTACTCATGAGGTAAAGACTTTTGTCAAGTATTTATTGATCATTTGTGTTTCATCACTTAAAAATTGAAGTTATGTGTTCATTTATCTTTTCACATATCCAGGATACTAACAATTTGTTCATCATTGCAAATCTTTTCAGTTAGTTACTTTCTTTTTAACTTTGTTCATAATGTGTTTTTAATTATAAACTCAAATATATAAATTTTTTCTTACATACCTATTGTTTTTAGTATAACTCATTCCCATGTGGCACATATACACCATGGAATACTATGCAGCCACAAAATGGATGAGTTCATGCCCTTTGCAGGTACGTGAATGAAGCTGGAAACCATCATTCTCAGCAAACTAACACAGGAACAGAAAACCAAACACTGCATGTTCTCCCTCATAAATGGGAGCTGAACAATGAGAACACATGGACATAGGGAGAGGAACATCACACACCGGGGACTGTCAGTGGCTGGGGGGCTAAAGGAAGGATAGCATTAGGAGAAATATCTAATGAAAATGATGAGTTGATGGGTGCAGCAAACCACCATGGTACGTGTATACCTATGTAACAAAACTGCACATTCTGCACATGTATCCCAGGATTTAAAGTAGAATAAACAAAAAAGAAAAAAGAAAAATATATTAATATTGTTAATTTTTGAAAATACATATTTCTTGAATCTTCATGTATTGATCAAAAACCAATGTTAACTGATAAAAGAAGAAACAACCTGAAAGGCTATGCATAATGCATAAAAATTCAATAAAACAAAAGAATCAGTTTTGAAAATTGGGCCAGAACCAAGATGCATGTTGGACAAAGATAGACAAAATTATTCTGAAGGACCTTTCTAGTAAGGATCCCAAAGCTGGCAGTGGTACTGTGTATTAGATGCTGTGAATTGTCACCAATAACCATAATAAGTAGATTTTGTTCTTACCACTACTGCTGCCAGAATTGATTTTATACTAGAATGTATTCTTCATATTTAAAGTTCTGTCCAAGACAGGTTGATTGTTTGAAGGAAATTTGCCTGTACTTAGTAAAATTAGGCATTTGAACTTCAGTGGTTTTATATTTTGGGGTTATAATATGTCAACGAAGCAAATTGTAATAGCTAGCATAAGCGAAATAATAGTAAAAGAATGTAAAACTACCATTTAAGAAGGGAAAAAGGCAAATAATAAAGTATTGATAAAATAAGGCAAGAAAGAGGAAGAAAGAAACATTTAAACATGTAAATCTAAGACAAAGTAATAGTAAGACATTAGATACACACAAATCATATCAATAATCAAATTAAGTATAAATGGACTAAATACTCCAATTAAATGATTACAATATCAGACAGAATGATAATTTTAGAAAACCTTACTCTATGCTATTTAAATATGAGACTTATAAGAGACACACTTAAAATATAAGGACACAGAGCCACGCAACACGAACCTCCCTAAAAAATATAACTTATGTTGTTATACTAATATTAAAGTAGATATTAATGAACGAAGGATTACAAAAGGTAAACAAGAATCTTTCATAAAGAAAATAGGTCAATTTACTGGAAAGATATAATAATTCATAATCTGTATAAATGCAATAATAACTTTAATATAATGCAAAAATTAATGATATTAAGAGCAAAATATATAAATTCCCAATTATGTAGGAAGATTTTAATACATCTCTCTAACTGATAGAAAAAGGAGATAAGTTGTCAGTGAGAATCTAGAAGATATGAGACCTGAGCAACATGATAAAAAACCTTAACCTAATTGAAATGATCAGAAACCACACTCAACAGTGACAGAATATACATATTCTTTTCAAGTTCACATGAAACATATCAAAAAATCTTCAAAGGATTGAAATAATTCAAAATATCTTTTCTGACCACTGTTAAAATAACAAGAAATGAATCAAAAATGTATAACAAAAATATGCAAACATTTGGAAATTATCAATATACTTCAAATAACTCATAGGTCAAATAAGAAATCACAAAAAAATTTTAAAAGATTTTGAACTGATTGTTAACAAGGATATAATGTACTAAGACTTGTGAGATTTAGTTAAGGTGGTGCTTAGAAGTGCATTAAAATATATATTTAAAAACGTAAGACTGAAAATCAATTGTTCCAAGTTTCATATCAAGGAACTAGAAAAATAAATCAAACCTAAAGAAGGTAGATGTACAATGATAATAAGGAGCAGGGATCAACAAAATACAAGATAAATATAAAAAATAAAAATCATCAAAATAATAACAATTTTATAATTTGAAATGATTATAAAAATGACCCCTAGCAAGATGAGGAAAGAAGATAACATAAATGATCAATATCAGAAATAAAAAGGGGACTTCAGCACAGATTCCACAAACATTAAAATGATAATTAAATGTGAGCATGAAAAATTTTATGGCAATAAATCTGAAAATTTAGAAGAAACTGATGAATTTATTGGAAAATACAACTTACCAAAATTTTACACATAATAATCAAAATAATATTTTTATGTATTAGAATTATGCTATGGTTTGAATGTCTGTGTCCCCTAAAATTCACACTTTAAAATCCCAGTCACCGATGTGATGATAATAGAAGTTAAGACCTTTGAGAGTCAATTAGATCATAAAAGTGCCAGCCTCTCGGAAGAGATTAATGCCTTTTTTTTTTTTTGACACGGAGTGTCGCTCGGTCGCCCAGGCTGGAATGCAGTGGCGTGATTCGGCCCACTGCAAGCTCCACCTTCCAGGTTCATGCCATTCTCCTGCCTCAGCCTCCTGAGTAGCTGGGACTACAGGTGCCCGCCACCACCCCTGGCTAATATTTTGTATTTTCAGTAGAGATGGATTTAGCCAAGATGGTCTCGATCTCCTGACCTTGTGATACACCTACCTCAGCCTCCCAAAGTGCTGGGATTACAGGCGTGAGCCACTGTGCCTGGCCGCCTAATGCGCTTTTAAGAGTGGCTCCAGAAAGCCCCTTCGCCCCTTCTACCACGTGAAGACACAGCTAGAAGGCATCATCTGTGAACCACACACTGAGTCTGTTGGTACCATGACGCTAGACTACCCAGCCTTAAGAACTATAAAAAACAAATGCCTCTTTATAAGCTACTTAGTCTAAAGTATTTTATTACAGTAGCCTAAACAGACTAAGACAAATGGATTGATTATTCAAATTTCTCTCAAAGAAAATAAGTTTTACGCCCAGTTGGCTTTGCCAGTGAATTCTAGCAAACTTTTAACATAAAAAATAACTCAAACCTTTAAAAAAACTAAGATGAAAAAGTGAGACTATGTCCCAATTCATTTTAGGAGGCTATCTTGTCTCAGGGTAGTACCAACAAATTGGTGTCATTCATGTTCCAAAGCTTCCTGTGTGATTAGCTAAATCTAGAATCCAGCCGAAATTACGTCTGTGCTTAGTTTCCTCTCATGTCTTATCCTTCTTCCTCCACTCCCTTTGTTCTGAGAGCATGCTCTTAATAAATCACATGCACCTGAATTCTTGTATCAGGTTCTCTTCTTATGAAGAACCTGCCCCAAGACACTGGGTACCAGAGGCATCTGAGGACAGGATTTTGAAGTTGGATCACTCACTAGTTAGTTTGCAATGAAGACTATCAGTGGTGTATGTGGAATGTTGATAGTCCCTGACATGCTGTATAAAACATCTTCTAGAACTTCACCTGTGGTGAATTGGGATGGGATGAAAGTGGGAGAAAAGGCACTGGTATGCATAATATCTCTGGTGTTTGATAGGTCTAAGGTGAAAAGCAATGTAAGAACTGTGGAGTTTAAAGTGAAAGCTGAAGGGCCTCCTTGGAAATATTTAAAGAAACTCTATCTCCCAAAGCTGGAGGTCAGGTCGAAATGAAAATCAGTCTCAGGACCTAATTGTTGAAGAGGCTGAACGTCAGTCTCAACAACTCTCATGCTAAATCCAGAGTTCTGACAGGAATAGTTTGGATATAGAGACTTGGGATAGGCATATCATGATATCTGATATCCCCTGAAGCACTCTGAGTCTGCAGAATTGGCCTACTCTCCCGTTTTAGAGGACAGTGGTTGTTCCTTACTTGAAAATTATGTAAAGTCACACGTAATGTATGTTTCCTACAAGGCAATAGTTTTCACAAAATTTGCCTACACCCCTCCTGCTGGCCACCGAATTAAAAATTCCACCTTCTGAGGGAGTAAAGGGATTATATGTCCAAGAGTTATGCTAGAATGGATCTATTACAGAAGAAGAGAAAACACACTAGTTGTCCTTCAAGGTGGAACACTCTGTTTAACAAAACAATAAGAAATGCACAGGTGAAGGGGTCAGGATCATCTAGTACTCAGTAGTGGTTTTTCTCTGTAGTCCTGGGATATTGGAGGGAGGTTTTTTTTTGGAGCGGGGTACTTTTCTCCCCCAGTGGCCATCTAGTAGCAATTGGGGTGATAGGATGATGCAATAGCAAAGGCAGCACTTGACCGTCAGAAACAAGATGGGATAATTACTGTAATTGACAGAAGAGTCAGACAATTAGTCATAGGGTATAATTGATATAGAAAGGGCTAATATAACATGGTGTCCTAATAGCATGGTAGATGAGCATCCAAAAGGGTATTGTTTACTAGCTACAACCCAAAGAGTTAAGAAATAAATAAACAGAAGACTGAGATTAACTACTCCAATGGATATCCATTCTTTTTTCAGTTTCCAACCTGAGTCAATTTTCAGACCCAGATATTGCTTGCTGCCATTTACTCGGATATTCATATACTCAAAAAGAGGAAATACTCATATCTTTCAAGGGTTATTGGGTTTAGGTTCGAGTTGTCTCTGGTACCTAGGGACCTATGGTGCCATTGCAGATCCCTGTTAGAGTAAGGCCACACATAGATCAGGTGATGTGAAGTTTTCAATCAGGTACAGCTCACAGGGGGAAATTTGGTGGTCGTTCCTCATTTCCCAAATGTGTCATTGAAGCACTTAGCAGTTGGTGAAATTCTCATATTAATTCCTTGATTTAGGATTAAAACAATTACTACAGAGTAAAAGCTATTATGATAGGAAAGACCACATAAAACTCAACACAAAAAAATCGATAAATGTTCAAGGGGATAGATATCCTGCATATCCTGATTTGATTGTTACACAATGTATACATGTATTAAAATACCACACATAATAGCAAAGACTTGGGACCAACCCAAATGTCCATCAGTGACAGACTGAATTAAGAAAAAGGTGGCACATATGCATCATGGAATACTATGCAGCCATAAAAAAAGGATGAGTTCATGTCCTTTGTAGGGACATGGATGCAGCTGGAAACCATCATTCTCAGCAAACTATCGCAAGAACAAAAAACCAAACACTGCATATTCTCACTCATAGGTGGGAACTGAACAATAAGAACACGTGGACACAGGAAGGGGAACATCACATACTGGGGCCTGTTGTGGGGTGGGACGAGGGGGGAGGGATAGCATTAGGAGATATACCTAATGTAAATGACAAATTAATGGGTGCAGCACACCAACATGGCACACGTATACATATGTAACAAACCTGCATGTTGTGCACATGTACCCTAGAACATAAAGTATAATAAAAAAATAAAATAAAATAAAATAAAATACCACACATACTCCATAAATTGCACAAATATTATACTTCAATTAAAAAAAAGACTTAAAGGATGCAAAGTTCAGTTTCCATCATATCGTCATTTAATTCCTCAGTTTGGTCCCAGCAAAAGTAAGATGGATCACTGTACACAATAGTGGACTACTATAAACTTAAAGAGTAATAGCCCAATTTTTAGCTACTGTGCTGGATGCTGTACCTTTACTAAATTAATATAGTCTCTGGCATGCAATATGTTTCTAGCTATTTGATGAAAGCATTCTTTTTAATACCCACTGCTATGGTTTGAATGCTTATCCCCTCCAAAGCTCATGCTGAATTTAATCCTCAGTGTGGCAGTATTGAGAGGTAGAGTCTCTCCATTCATGAATTAATGGATTTAAGAGTTAATGGGTTAATGGATTGATGAGTTATGGGGGTAGGACTGGTGACTTTATAAGAAGAGAGAGACCTCAGTCAGATAGCACACTCAGCCCCCTCACCATGTGATTCCCTGCGCCACCTCATGATTCTCTAGAGAGTTCCCACCAGCAAGAAGGCCCTCAGTAGATAAGGCTGCTTGACTTTGAACTTCTCAGCCTCCATAACTGTAAGAAATAAATTATTTTCTTTATAAAGTACTCAGTTTTAGGTATTCTCTTAAAAGCAACAGAAAATGGACTAAGACACCTATCACAAATTTATCAGAAAGAGTTCATATTTACAGCACTTGTTTGTGGTCTTGCACAGTGGGATGTAGACTATATTTTAACATTTTGCAGGGCACCACATTGGTGCCATTGATGGTATTATATATATATTATCTGGAACAGATGAGCAAGGAGTGGCAAGTACTTGAGATGCTACAAGACAGTCCTTCTTCGGTGGCCAAGAGAGAAGCGGTGAGACAAAATCTTGTCAACACATCAAACTGCAGATATCTGATGGTCATCTACTTTGTGTGAAGAGAGAAGTGACCCAAAGATAGGTATTTATAGCCTCATGGGAAATAGTGAATGGTTTGGCTAGTTAGGGCGTCAAATGGGAAAAAATGGAATATATAGCAAGGAAGCCTGAGAAGGTGTCAAGTAAATAGACCTATAGGAATTAGTGAAATGTTTAACATCTTTGTATACCACACCAGTGAGAATCTGCTGTGTAAGAGACAGTAAACAATTAACTGGTCAGGACAGTTTATATCAATCCACAAGACAGCCAAATACACCACACAAACTTTAGCTGACAGGAAATCTCTAATGGATGGTGAAGGAGACATATAATGACTGTAAGTTTCACCTCAAGACCAACTACAGCAGTAGGGGCTGAGCTTCACCCAATTAACCCTCGTATTATGAGTTTTCACTCAAATTTTGACCAATTAGAAATTATCATTGTGCATTTCAAGCCCTATAAGTATGTACAAAAATACTGTGGCATATTATAAAGAACTATTACATGTTTATTCAGCTGATATACTAACTACAATAAATAGTATATGATTTTGTTTGTAATTTTGTTTGCCTTCTTGAATTTTATAAGCATTTAGAGGGATCATTTACATAACATTTTTTTAAAGTTATACTTCCTTGACTTTAAAATACAATATCATGTGGCTTTAAAAATTAAGAAACGTATGTAGAACAAGACATTTGAAATAAAGATAAAAGAGGACTTGTAAATAATAAAGAATGATGGAAATAGTTGTGTTAGAAACTTGAAATAATGTTTGCAATTGGCCCCTACGTTTTTTAATGAAAATGTGAATTTGCTGACAACCAGGCCTTAGAGGGAAATAAAATAAGGGAGTTTTATATGACACCAGAAATCACACTTTTTTTTCTTCAAATTTTGGGAATGTATTTCTTAGACCTATTCTTCAGGAAAAGTTTATTATGATAAGTATGTATAAGCATTGAACAAATTAATGGAGTTTATATTTATCTATAGATTTAGACAGAAGGGAATCAAAATAATTTTTATTGAATGCTTAGTATTTGTTAGGTACATTTTGTTGATGACCTTATAGAGATTTAGAGTGATTACACAATTTATTCAGGGCTGCATAAATAATAAGTAGTAGTCAGAACTTGAATTCAGGCCTGTCTTCCAAAGCCCACGTGTATTCTTTCTATTACCTTAGTCTACAGAATATGCATCCTGTTCTTGATAAGATCTTATGTATATTGACTCTTTATTAAAAATGGCATCCATAATTTAAATTTTGTAATACAAAAAGACATACTTTGTGTGTTTTAAGTTAATGTAGACTAAGTATAACATCCTCTTGATATTAATGTAAGATAAACTATATGAAATTGTCAATATTGATCAAGTTTGATGCACATAAATTATAATACCATGCTTCAAGCTAATGGAAGGATAGACCTCTGAGAGGGAGAAAAGCAATCCCTAACAGCTGGGCCTAATATCTATGTCTGATGTTGTTAAGAGCTGGACTGGCACTTATAGGTTAGCTATGGAATTTTGCTGTGGGATATAAACCATTTTAAAGATCACCAATATCTGATAACCTTGCTTTGTGAATGTGGGAAGTGAGACACACACAAGACTACTTGGTAATTATGTTTAAGTACGAACAAATTCTATGTTACTATGCAAACTTCCAAACTTACCAAATATCCCCCTAGACTCCTCAACTAACAGGACAGAATTCTGCTTCTTTACCATTCAGATCTACTTTATTTTTTATGATCTCATTCTCTTAAAAATTATTAAGATATCTAATCATAGTATTGTCCCCTCTCTAAAAACTCCCAATCTAGAACAAGTCCCTCCTTCTGGAACAATCCCCAACAATTATCTAATGTGAGCCTAAATCCTATAAGTCTCTTCCAAATCCTTACTGAACCCAAATCCTGTAAGTCCCTCCCAATTCCTAACTGCTCCCTATGGTGTGTGGTTTCCCTTGCTACAATCAGTAAATAAACCTAATTTTGTTTCACTTGTAGGTGTGTTGCTGGCAATATGTGGCTCCAGGGGAGAGGCAAAAGTGGAGGTTCCCTAGTCATCTGAGATTTGTTGCCTTGGAACAGTATCCACAGCTCAGTAATAGTAAATATATCTGAGATTCCTTGTGTCTCTAGCTGTCTGAGGCATTACCCTACCAATGGCTGAGAGTTAAGTTCCTCTGGATGTAGACTTTGCTTGCAGGTCATCGTTAACAGAGAGTATGAAAAACTATGCTGTCTCACACAAGCCATTTCTATCATGCTTCTGTTGGGTGGTCATTAGGTCAAAGCTGACCTCCTTAATAAATGCTTCAAATTATGATATGTTTTAGGATATGTTAAGGAAAGATACTATATATTAAAATCAATGCAAACAAGTGTAAAGATGACATTAAGTATGAACATTATAGAACCTAGCATATTCAACTTGAGACAGAGGCCACTGTAGAGGAAAATAGACTGTAGGTATATGTGCAGACAGAGCTCAAACCGAGACACTATAATTTTATTATCTTCTAGGATACATATGTAAATGAAATGCTAATATACTTGTGTACAAAAATGCATGCATGGAAGAATTTATCCTGGCTTTTAAAAAGGTGGTTATTATTAATTGACAATCTTGACCATGAGATAATTTAATCTTGAAATACATAAAACGTTGGATTTGCAATATATATCCTCAATGGTCAAGGAAACAATAATTTACTATGCCTGCTTTAGCATTTGACAATAATTCTACGTATTCTAAAATGAGGACGTTTTTAACATTGTAAGACATTTCAGACAAAACACAGAAGTAGAGATTGATATATTGAACTCAAAGACAGTGGTATATATCACTCAACTTCAGAATTTTGCCATCTCATTTTGTGTATTTTTTCATTTATTCCATTTCCCTGATGGATCACTTTAAAGTAAATCTGCTTAAGAAGGTTTTGGACTGAGACTATGGTGTTTTCTAGATGTAAGATCATGTCATCTGTAAACAGGGATAGTTTAACTTCCTCTCTTCCTATTTGCCTGCCCTTTATTTCTTTCTCTTGCCTGATTTCCCTGGCCAGAACTTCCACTTATAAGTGAGAACATGTGGTATTTGGTTTTCTGTTCCTGTGTTAGTTTGCTAAGGATTATGGCCTCCAGCTTCATTTATGTCCTGGTAAAGGACATGATCTTGTTCTTTTTTATGACTGCATAATATTCCATGGTATACATGCACTACATCTTTTTTAATCCAGTCTATCACTGATGGGCATTTAGGTTGATTCCATGTCCTTGTTAATGTGAATAGTGTTTCAATGAACATGCACGTTCATGTGTCTTTATAATAAAATGATTTATATTCTTTTGGGTATATATACCCAGTAATAGAATTGCTGGACCAAATGGTATTTCTCTCTTTAGGTCTTTGGGGAATCACCACATGGTCGTCCACCTATGTAACAAACCTGCCCACATACCCCTCTGCTGAACTTAAAGTTTAAAAAAGTAAATCTCAAGTATGTATAATTTTACTGGTTTATATCTAAGCCTGATTATATCAAGGTATTTTGGAAAATAACTAGCCAAATATCTGTATGCATTTTTAAGATTTCTATTACCATATGTTAGTAAAACAATTTCAATAGTAGAAAAGGCTTATCTCCTTCTTCTATTTGCTTATTTGCTAGGGCAGATGGGAAAACAAATTATTTAGATATAAACTTTAGAAGAAAGGCAATTGCATTGTTTTGATTTACACTATTTATAACTTAATATACAAAAATATTATGTGTCAGTAGAAATATGGTACAAAATTTGAAAAAAAAGTAAAACTCCGTACTGAGGAGGAAAAACAAGATGGCCAAATAGAATCCTTTAGCGATCATCCTCCGCTCCTTTACAGGAACACTAAATTGAGCAACCATCCACACAAGAAAGCACCTTCATAAGAACAAAAAATCAGATGAGCAGTCACAGTACTTGGTTTTAAAATCCTATTAAAGAAAAAGGCACTGAAGATGGTAGAAAAGACATTCCTGAATTGCTGTCACCAGCCCTCTCCCATTCTGCATCAGGTGGGCTCCTGGGGTCCTTGATGCAAGACGTTGGTCCCCAAAAAGCATTTTTTGACCCACCTGGGACAGAGAGGAGCACACTGACCTGGACAGAAAGACCCAGGTCTGGCAGCATTCACCACAAGCTGACTGAAGAGCCCTTGGCTTTGAGTGAGCATCGGCAGTAGCCAGACAATACTTGCCGCAGGCCTGGGGTGGTGATGGCCATGGGGAGAGGTTCCTTGTGCTTGAGGAAAGAAGAAAGGACAGTGAGAAGGACTTTGTCTTGTGGCTAGGGTGCCAGCTCAGCCACAATAAAATAGAGCACTGGTTAGATTCCCAAGGTTCCCATCTCTAGACTGTGGTTCCCAAACAACATTTTTGGACCTGCTCTGGGCTGTGGGGAGCTCACTACTCCAAAGGGAAGGCCAGAAGCCTGGCTGACTTTGCCATCTGTTAATTGTAGAGTCCTTGGGCCTGGAGGGAACATGGGCAGTAACCAGACACTGGTTGCCAAGAGCCTTGGGTGAGAAGCAGTGCTGTGCTGGCTTTGGGTCTAAGGGCAATCCCAGTGGTGGTGGCCACAGCGGTGCTTGTGTCACCACTCCCTTAGCTCCAGACAGTTCAACAAAGAAAGAGAGACTCAATTTGTTTGGTGGAAAAGTAAGGGAAGAGAACAATAGTGTCTTCCTGGTGATTCAGAAAATTCTCCTAGATCTTACTCAAGACCACAAAGGTGATACCTCTACGAGTCTTCAAGAGTCACAGTGTTACTGGGCTTGAGTTGCTTCCTAATGCAGATATGGTTGCAGTGACCAAAGACTTCGAATACAACACATAATTCCCTTTGAATACTTGGAAAGCCATGTGTCTAGACTATGAAGATTACAATAAAGGCCTAACTCTCCAATGCCAGACACCAATAAACATCCACAAGCATCAGGACCATCCACGAAAATATGACCTCACCAAAAAAACTAAATTTGGCACCAGTGACCAATCCTGGAGAGACAGAGATATGGGACCTTTCAGACAGATAATTCGAAATAGACATTTTGAGGAAGCTCAACAAAATGTAACATAATACAGAGAAGGAATTCAGAATTCTATAAGACAAATTTAACAAAGAGACAGAGATAATTTAAAAGCATCAAGCAGAAATTCTAGAGTTGAAAAATTCAAATGATATACTGACGAATGTATCAGAGTATCTCAACAGCAGAGTTGATTAAACAGAAGAAAGAATCAGTGAGCTTGAAGATAGGGTATTGAAAATACGTAGAGGAGACAAAAGACAAAAAACTAAAGTATGCCTACAAGATCTGAAAAATAGCCTCAAAGGGCAAATCCAAGAGTTATTGGCCTGAAAGAAGAGATAGAGAGAGAGATCAGGGTAGAAAATTTCTTCAAAGGAAGAATAACAGAGAACTTTTCAATCCTAGGGAAAGATATTAATATTAATATTAATATTAATATTAATATTCAAGTACAAGAAGGTCAGAGAACATGATATAACCCAAAGAAGACTACCTGAAGACACTGAATAATCAAACTCCCAAAGGGCAAGGATAAATAAAGAATCCTAAAAGTAGCAAGATAAAAATCAACAACAATAGAGCTCCAATACATCTGACAGAAAACTTTTCAGTGGAGACTTTACAGGCCAGGAGAAAGTGGCATGACATATTCAAAGTAAGAAGGTGAAAAAAACCTTTTATCCTAGAATAGTACATCTGGTGAAAATATTCTACAAACATGAAGGAGAAATAAGTACTTTCAAACAAAGTGAAAGCTTTCGAAATTCATCAAAACCTGACCTGCCCTACAAGATACACTAAAAGGAGTTCTTTAATCTGAAAAATAGTTCTTAAGCAATAAGAAATTATCTGAAGGCATAAAACTCACTGGTAATAGTAAACACACAAACACGGATTTTTAAAAAAATTTAATGTATTTTATTTAATCTGAAATACCTAAAATGTTATTTCAATATTTAATCAATATCAATTATTAACAAAATTCTGTTGGTATTTTTTTCTAAGTCTTTTAAAAATTTTATTTTAGGTTCAGATGCATATGTGCAGGTTTGTTATAGAGACAAACTCAGGTCACAGAGGTCTGTGGTACCGATTATTTCATCACCCAGGTACTAAACCTAGTACCCAATAGCCACTTTTTTCTGCTCCTCTCCCTTCTCCAATCCTCCACCTTCAAGTAGCCTAAAGTGTCTGTTGTTCTCTTCTTTGTATTCATGAGTTCTCATTATTTAGCTACCACTTATAAATGACAACATGTGATATTTGGTTTTCTATTCTTGTGTTAGTTTTCGAAGGATAATTATAGCCTCCAACTCCATCTAGGTTCATGCAAAAGACACAATTTTATTATTTTTTATGACTGCATAGTATTTTATGGTGTATTTGTACCACATTATCTTTATCCAGCCTGCCATTTATGGGCATTTAGGTTGATTCCATGTCTTTGCTATTGTGAATTCTGCTGTGATGAACATAGGTGTGCATGAGTCTTTATGGCAGAATGATTTATATTCCTCCAGGTATATTGCTGGGTCAAATGGTAATTATAATTTTAGCTCTTTGAGGTATTGTCATACTGCTTTCCACAGTGGTTGAAATAATTTACACTCCCATCAATGGAACATAAGCGTTCCTTTTTCTCCACAACCTCGCCAGCATCTGTTCTTTTTTGACTTTTTAGTAATAGCCATTCTGACTGGTGTGTGATGGTATCTCATTGTGATTTTGATTTGCATTTCTCTAATTATCAGTGATATATATATATATATATTTTTAATATAGTATCGTTGGCTGTATGTAGTCTGTGTGTCTTCTTTTGAAACGTGTCTGTTCATGTCCTTTGCCTGCTTTTTAGAGGGATTGTTTGTTTTTCTCTTATAAATTTGCTTAAATTTCTTATAGATGCTAAATATTGGAGCTTTTTTCAGATGCATAGTTTGCAAGTATTTCCTCCCATTCTGTGTGTTGTCTGTTTACTCTGTTGATATTTTCTTTTGCTGTGCAGAAGCTCTTCAGTTTAATTAGATTCAATTTGTCAATTTTTGCTTTTCTGGCAATTACTTTTGACATCTTTGTTATAAAATCTTTGCTTGTTTCTTTGTTGTTTTACAGAGTTTTTATAGTTTTGGAGCTTACACTTAAGTTTTTTTTT